>NC_061114.1:230847732-230853524 GCF_002878395.1 Capsicum annuum | reverse complement strand
CCCAAAAAAAAAAAAAAAAAATGTTAAAAAGAAGAGGTGTAGCCGATAGAGTCTTCACCATTAGAGAAAGAGTTGGACGAAATCAAAAAACTTTAATGGATATTGAAATACTAAATAAAGTCATAAAGGAGGAAGTAAAAAAAACTTGTACATGATAATCAAGATAGTTGCTATGAGATTTCAGACGCAAGGTAAGTATTCCAGGAAAAAGTCATTACCAAAATCTGAGGACGAAAACTAGGAGAATTGTTCATTGTTACTGTAGTAGGGTTGGGGTTATCAGTTTGGTCATATTAGTTTTAGGTAACTTTTCCATTAGTTGCTCCCTTGTTTAAAAATGTTATCTTTTAGTTCCTTTAATCAGTTTGAGTCCTTTTTCCTATAAATAGAACTGTATTTCAGCTTTTCGTAATACATTCAACCATTATCCTTTTTACCTTTTGGCTTTCATATTTTGTCTAGAACTTCTAGGGTAAACTTTCCCTTCATTTCCTATTGATAAATAGGGCTTAAACATGCTTTGAAGAAAGGCACGTCCTACATGCAGTACTCATTGTATAAGATGTACAATACCTACTCATTTGAGTTTTTTATTAATTGTCCAATTTTTGTTAATTGTCCAATGTATGCCAAAGTTCTCTCCACCTGAAACAGTATCTTCGGACTTAATTCATTTGAGATGTTGTTTCAACAACAAAAGGCAACAGAGAGAAAACAAACAAACAACCGAACAATAAAAAAGCTGTCCTCCTCTGAAGCCATCAATTGGAACAAATAATCATCTTAGAGTAATAGAAAGAGGCACAAGATATGGAGACTCGGACATCAGGTAAAGTACCTTCAAGTAGTAGAGTTAATAGCGGTTGCAGGCGACCACTCTCTGCCATTTGTTTTACATTAGTTTCACTCTTTTCCAGATTCTCCAGAGTATTCTCAGCCATCTCAACAGTCACAAGATTCTCAGATTTGCTGCTAGCCATTCCAACCAGAATGAGAATGGCTCCACTAACAAAACCGATCTTTTCGCATAAACTTTCAGATTTGGATAGCTCATACAGCAAAGAAATGGCTGCCCCTCTTTCTTTGGATTGTTCATGTGACAAGAATTTGACTATTGTGCGTACATTGTCGCCCTCAGCCATTATTTCCTGTAAGAAAAGGGCAGGAGACACAATGAAGGAAAAGAAATTAGTAAGGGACAATAACATCATAAAACAGACTTAGGTAACAACCTAAATAATTTTTCACCGAAGTTCTACAACCTTATTATCATCGTCGTCCTCTACCACAACTAGAAGCGTTTCAAGAGCTTTACATCGAACTCTGCGGCTGGTGGCTTTTAACATGTCTACAATCATGGGTATGAGATCAGCATTTCTGATAACATGTTTGTTAGAGCGGCTTTTTTGGCAAAGGTGCTGAACAAACTTCAAAGCCTGCATAATATCACCCTCCCCACTACCCAGAGATAATGATCTATGAGCCATATCAATTTGTGCAGCTTCATTCCTTGCATTCCATTCTTCAATGGTATTTCGTAGAGCTATACTTGGATTCAGCTCCGTGCTTTTCAGATCTCTATGCGTTAAAGGACACACAGGCTTTCTTCCACTATCTCTACATTCCTTGAACCATTTCTCAATAGCTTCTCTCTCAAAAGTCATGCCATTTTCCAGAGTAACAGGATCCTGCATTACTTGTTTGGTCAGAGGACATATGAATGCATCATAAATTGGCTCTATGTGCAGTCTCTCGAGATGGTAACTCTCCTCGGATGGGCTACCAGGATCATGATTCCCATCCCAGCTTTCAGCCATTTAAAGCTTTGTACCTGTCAAAGCATGTAACGTAACTTTAGATCCCCACACAAGAATCTCAAACAAATGACACACTATGCAATTATGCATAATCTGACCTCTTAAGCAAGAGTTTGCTCCCATTAACATGTTATACTGCAGCTGCCATGATATGATTAAAAAGCAAACTTAAACTTGTGAAGCAATATGCCCCTTATCCATTTCTCTAGACTTATATTCTAGATTTAAAAGCTAAACAAGATAACACCAAAAAAGAAAGAGTGAAGGGTGAAAAACTCAGCTAAGTATCCCCATTTTTTTGAGTTTCAACCTGAACTCACAGGTGTGCGGGTTTTCTACTTAAACTATCAGTATATTTATCAAAACACGCCTCTATTATTTTTTGTTTTTTGAGTTTCATACCTGAACTTTCAGTTAGCAAAAGTGAACAATAAATACTTGAGGTGTGTTTTGATAAATAGTTGGTGGTAGTATAGGTAGTAGACTCACACACCCCACACACCTGATAATTCAGGTATGAAACTCAAAAAAACAGGATACTTTAGGTGTGTTCGACCATTATCTCAAAAACAAAACAAAAGCTTGGGAAGAAAAGGTTATCCAATACAGAAAGAGACTTCACAGAATGCTACACAATACTAAGCATCCACTTAACGAAATTCTTTTATCCAAGCTTCATTTTTTAATCAAGCAATCGACATTTCTCTTCTATTCACTTGTTTTCATTACTCTACTTCGATTACATACACCAAAATCATGGTTTCAACATCAACAAAATTCCATCTTTGAAAATGCAACCAAAACAAAACAACAAGAGAAACTTGTAACAAAAGACCCCAAAAGCAAAATGATTGGAATGGGATACAACACAACTAGTACTACTTCTTTAATCAAAGATCAAAATTACAATGACCCAAACAAAATGATCAACACTAGAACTCAAAATCCACTGATCAAAGTTCAATCACTAAAGTCAATATAAATCAACACAAATATCAACTACCAAAAAAAGATTTAAAAAAAAAAACAAAAAATTCTACTTGGGGTTGTTAAAAAACAAGAATTAAATTGAATTTTACATAATTCAGCTGAGAAAGTTCATACCTTTATGAAAAAAGACTGTTACTCAGCTCACAAGACTCAAAAAAAAAAAAAGGGACTTTATGAAATCAACTCAGCAGCAAAACCCAAGAATGAAATTGAGCAGAATTCAGACTCTTCCATGAATCTTGAATTAGGGTTTGAATGATGGGGCCATGTTGGTGGTGGGGTGCGTGGGGTAGGGGGTGGGGGTGATGGGGAAGAAGGAAGGAAAAAGAGCTGGCAAGCAGGGGTTTAGATGAATACAAACAAAGTGGAAAATTACAAATTATGATTTTATAATATATAGTTGGATATTATATATTTAATTACTTTAAATTGTTGAGTTGACTCCAAAATAACTTAGTTGACTTATGAGGAAAACACAAATATCTTTTTGCTCAAAACTAAAGAAAACAGGCCTGCAATTCTACACTGGGAGTAATATTTAAAATTTTTGTTATTTTTAATCTTTTTCCTATAATAATAAAAAAAAAATTGAACAATAATTACTAAATTTGAATATAATGTTTTGTCTATTTAAGTGTCACAAGTTTAGATTCCATGGACAAACATTGTGTATTTCATGTGTATACATACTGCATAATGAAAGAAAAAAAAATTATATGTAAATTATATACTAATTAATTAGGATTAAATTAAAATTTTATTGTCTTGCCCTTGAACCTAAGGTTTAGGTTGAGTAGGTCCAAGACGGAGTATATGGAATGCAAGTTTAGTGACTTGAGGCAGGAGGACGATGTGGTGGTGAGGTTGGATTCCCGGGATGTTTGTAAGAGGAATAGTTTTAAGTATCATGGGTCTATGTAGGGGAATGACGAGATTGATGAGGATGTCTCTAGCCGTATTGGAGCAGGTTGGATGAAGTGGAGGCTCGCCTCGGGAGTGTTGTGTGATAAGAAGGTGCCACTTAAGCTTAAAGGCAAATTCTACAGAGTGACAGTCCGTCCAGCCATGCTATATGGAGCAGAGTTTGGTCAGTCAAGAACTCCCACATTCAAAAGATGAAGATAACGGAAAAGAGAATGTTGCGTTGGATGTGTGGACTTACTAAAGGGGATAGAGTTAGGAATGAGACTATCTGGGAGAAGGTGATAGTGGCTTCGGTGGAGGACAAGATGCGGGAAAGAAGGTTGAGATGGTTTGGGCATGTGATGAGGAGGGGCACAGATACCCCAGTTCATAGGTGTCAGAGGCTTGCGTTGGATGGCTTCGGGAGGAGGAGAGGTAAATCGAAGAAGTATTGGAGGGAAGTAATTAGACATGACTTGGAGCAGCTTCAACTTACTGAGGACATGACCCTAGATAAGAAGGTGTGGAGGTCGCGGATAAGGATAGAAGGCTAGGATGTGTGCATGGGTTGTAGCAAGTAGTTTGTAGTAACCTGAACTTTCAGTAACAAGTAGCACATGTGAATTTTATTGAAACGAAAGCGAAGATGAACGATACTAACTGATATAGTTACTACTGCTAGAAGAAGAGGGAAAAGATGAGAAAGGTTATAGAGAGAAAGAGAGGCGAGGACACGAGGATATACTACAACATAATACGATGATGCCCTACTTCTATCCTAGATACTGCATAATATACACGTGCCTCATCCCGGTTGCCATATATAATCCTTCAAAAGCCTATTGACATGTTTCTGCCTATTGCTCCTACGTGGCTGCTTCTCAAGCCCAATTTCTTCGGTTTGAACGGCTAGCCCATTTACTTCGTTGTCTAATATTGGTTTACTGGTTGGGTTCACAACATTACTCCCTCCTGAAAGGAGAACCTTGTCCTCAAGGTTCTGAGTAGTTGAATCTTGGAGCTTCAATAGAGTAATTTGTTGATTGGGTTGTCCTCTACAACGTTTGAGCAACGAAATATGAAACACCGGATGAATGCGAGCCTCCTCGGGTAGCTGGAGTTTATATGCCACCATCCCAATTCACTTGAGCACCTTGTATGGGCCAAAGTATTTCCTGCTCAGTTTATGTTGCTGGTTGCTTCGTAAGGATTGTTGTTTATACGGCTGCAGCTTCACAAAGACCCAGTCACCTTCTTCAAAATGATCCTCGATTCTACCCTTATCAGCGTACTCTTTTATTCGATCTTGTGCCTTAGAGAGATTGAGCTTCAATAAATCCAAAACTTCATCCCGATGCAACATGTATTGCTCAACGAGATTGTCAAAAGCACTGCCAAGAATGTATCGAGCTATGTTAGGAGGTTCTCTCTGATACGATACAAATTTGGTACGTATCAAAACAAGCCAAAAATAGTCCACAAACAAAGGGAAACCCGAGAGCTCAACAAACACCAAATCTCGGTTCCAACAACATCAAGAAACAAGGTGTAAATGACACCAAAAGCACTAACAACAACAAGAGATAAGCAACAATAACGAGAGGAACAACAACTACAATAACAACAATCCAACGGTTACAAGATTACAAGAACAATAAGAACCAAACGGTTCACTAGACTACACAACTAGTACATGATATGGAAAGATAGGAAGTGAGACATACACTATTATAAGGTTAAGAACCCAAAGATGTATTAAATATAAGGACCCCTAAGACTTACAATAGCAACACCACACTCTTACGTGACACAAGAGGGATTCCACCGCTAAAGCACCAACGTTACCAAGCAATACACAATCACAAGTGAATCCACACTTGTTCATGTCCTAGTTTAGGCCTAGAGACCCTCTCTCTCAAGAGATGTGTTCTTTCAACAATATTCAACAAAAACTAATGAACTAAAACCCTATATTGTTATATTTATAGTACTTTACAAATAAAAAGATAAAATGACAAAAAGGCCCTTTAATGACCAAGTAGGCAAATAGGCACCCATGGAGTGTTTTAGGGGCGGTTTGGA
>NC_061114.1:230846661-230847632 GCF_002878395.1 Capsicum annuum | reverse complement strand
AGGACTAGAGACCCTCTCTCTCAAGAGATGTGTTCTTTCAACAATATTCAACAAAAACTAATGAACTAAAACCCTATATTGTTATATTTATAGTACTTTACAAATAAAAAGATAAAATGACAAAAAGGCCCTTTAATGACCAAGTAGGCAAATAGGCACCCATGGAGTGTTTTAGGGGCGGTTTGGAGCCCTTTTTAACACTTCAACTCGTACACCTCCGAGGTTACATCCAAAATACTCAAAAACGTTCATCTTCATGATCATGCTTGTATCATCCTCTCCATATTGAGAGGAATTTGACCTCAAATTCATGGCACTAGCCAAATGAAAATGGCTCCAAAACAGTCCACAAAATAAGAAGAAATCGAGAACATAACTATTTCAAGTCTCGGCCAACGTCTTCATTTTGCACCTTGTCTTCCTCTCCATCTTGAGATTTGCCTTCAATCTCATCCGGCTCAATTGAGTTTAGCCAAGAAGTTCACTACAAAACAACAAACGGATTAGTTGTAAAAGAAAGGTCCTCACACTCTCTCTTTATTTCTTTGTTCTCGGATTCCTCACACTTAATTTCACAAGTATTGTATGCTTTCTTGTACTCTGTGAGGTGTTGAGAGGTGAATTCCAATGTTTACAACGACTCTAAAATAAAAAACATACACAAGAACGTAAACACAAAAAACGGTTTCAAACCAACTCACAATCTAGTAAGTGGTTACTAGCTTGTAAGTTAGTATTGGAATCAACAAAATGAAACTAGAAGATCAAATTTGAGCTTAAAATTTATCATGTGAACAGTAATTGGTGACGTGTCACCCCCTAATTGATCACGGGTCCACACAAGTTTTAATCACCATTCTTGAAATTTTTAGTCCTTATACTTTTGGAATGGAAGACAATTAGTATTTGGAGGAAAAAACACATGTCTTGTAACTCTTTTCAAATTCAACTCAAATAGGTGAGATTAGACT
>NC_061114.1:230776360-230843661 GCF_002878395.1 Capsicum annuum | reverse complement strand
GTCTTGTAACTCTTTTCAAATTCAACTCAAATAGGTGAGATTAGACTTGTACTAGTTTCCACAAAACAAGGCTCCTAGAAACAAGAATAGTGGTTGAAAACGTTATTGTCAAGTCAAGAGTGATGTGAGCTAGTCCTTTCACCAACAAGTCTTTCAACTTTGTCTTCACCTTTTCTAGATCTATTAACTACTTTAAGTTGGTCAAGATAAGAGAAGTGATGAAAACAACAAGAACACAACAACTTTTCAAGAACAACAATAACAACACCTTCAACGCCTACTCCAACCTCCACAAATTTTGGTCTAGGTCTTTGTTCACAACACAACTTTAACAAGTTTTTAAGCTCAAATATAGATCTAGATTTCTTTAGTGTTAGTGAATCAAGAAACACCAATAACAACAAAGAAATTCTAGACCTAGACTCCGCAAATTTCGGCCAAGACTACAACAAGAACACTACAAGTTTCTCGGCCATGAACAAGAACAAAAATAAGAACAAGAACAAGAACACTTCTTTTTCTTTTTCTTTTTTTGATTTTTCTAGCAAGCCCAAGATTGATTTTGTTGGAACAAAATCAACCACAGGCTTTGATACAAAATGATACGATACAAATTTGGTATGTATCAAAAATAAGCCAAAAATAGTCCACAAACAAAGGGAAACCCGAGAGCTCAATAAACACCAAATCTCGGTTCCAACAACATCAAGAAACAAGGTGTAAATGACACCAAAAGAACTAACAACAACAAGAGATAAGCAACAATAACGAGAGGAACAACACTACAATAACAACAATCCAACGGTTGTAAGATTACAAGAACAATAAGAACCAAACGGTTCACTAGACTATACAACTAGTACATGATATGGAAAGATAGGGAGTGAGACATACACTATTATAAGGTTAAGAACCCAAAGATGTATTAAATCTAAGGACCCCTAAGACTTACAATAGCAACACCATACTCTTATGTGACACAAGAGGGATTCCACCTCTAAAGCACCAACGTTACCAAGAAATACATAATCACAAGTGAATCCACACTTGTTCATGTCCTAGTTTAGGCCTAGAGACCTTCTTTCTCAAGAGATGTGTTCTTTCAACAATATTCAACAAAAACTAATAAACTAAAACCCTATATTGTTCTATATATAGTACTTTACAAATAAAAATATAAAATGACAAAAAGGCCCTTTAATGACCAAGTAGGCAAATAGGCACCCATGGAGTGTTTTAGGGGCGGTTTGGAGCCCTTTTTAACACTTCAACTTGTACACCTCCGAGGTTATATCCAAAATACTCAAAAACGTTCATCTTCATGATCGTGCTTGTATCACTCTCCCATATAAAGCTTGAAAAAGTGTCAACCCAGCTGATGTATGAAGTACTGTATTATACCAAAATTCAGCCCATGCAGCATAGATACCCATTCATGAGGGCTATCAGCTACAACGCATCGCAAGTACTGTTCAACATATTTGTTCAATGCCTCAGATTGTCCATCTGTCTGCGGGTGATACACCGTGCTCATGGCCAAAATAGTCCCCTGTAATCTATTTATCTCTTTCCAGAAAGTATGCAAGAAATGAGGGTCAAGATCAGTTATGATTGTTCGCGGTGGGCCGTGAAGCTTAATCACATGAATAACAAAAGCCGCAGCCACAATTTGAGCATTAAAAGTTGTTGGAAGAGGAATAAAATGTCTATACTTGGACAGTCTAACAACTACAGTCATGATGGCAGCTTTCCCTTTAGAGCTCGGTAAACAAGTAATAAAGTCCATTGCTATCTCTTCAAAAACTATCTCCGGCACCGGTAATGGTTGTAACAGACTTACTGGCAATCGATTAATGTCCTTAGATCGCTGATAAGTCTGGCATGAAGCAATGTAAACCTTAACATCATTACGCATTGCTGGCCAATAAAAATTCGAGGCCAAACAACGAAAAGTACGAGCAACTCCAGCATGACCCCCTATATTTGAATCATGGAATTCTGAAAGTAACAATTACTTTAAGGGAGAATCTCGTGGTATTAACAGACGTCCTTTGTAGAAGAGGAGCCCTTTGCGAAAAGTATAGTCAGCACATGCAGCAGGTTCTCTCCCCAAACCCTATTGAATGGACAACAATTTTGTATGGCATTTATTTGCTTCTAACAGTTCCCCAAGCCACTCATAAGTGCGTTATGAAATAGCAAACAATACTCCAGCATCAAGTGGTCTGGAAAAGGCATCAGCGACCTTATTCTACTTTCCCAGTCGGTAATGTATCATGAAATCATATCCCACCAGCTTTCCAAGCCACTTTTGTTGCTCCGGGGTTTGAATTACCCGATTAGTGAGGTTTTTGAGGGACTGCTAATAAGTGAAAATGGTGAAACGTCAACCCAACAAGTACTGCCTCTATTTTGCCACGGCTTGAGTAATTGCCTATATCTCACGATGGTAAGTGGAAGCCTTTTGCATTCGAGGTCTTAACTTCTGACTATAGTAAGCAATCACATGTCCTTCTGTGAAAGAATAGCGCCAATACCAACACTGAAAGCATTAGTTTCCAAGTGAAAGTCATCATTAAAGTTGGGCAAGGCTAAGACAGGGGTTGAACTGAGTCGAACTTTCAATTCTTCAAAAGCTTATTGGGTTTGAGCAGTCCATAGGAAGGTGTCCGTTCGTAGTAAATCAAATAAAGGACTAGTAATAATCGCAAAGTGATGAATGAATCGTCTGTAGTACCCGGGGCGCCCAAAAAACTGCGTACCTCCTTCACTGTCTTTGGTGCAGCCCACTGTTTAATAGTGGAAATTTTTGAAGGATCTACTGCCAGTCCATCGGGGGAGATCACATGGCCCAAATAATCAATAGTTCTCTTCCCAAATTGGCATTTACTGCGTTTAGCCACTAATTAATGTTGTTGGAGCAATTTGAAAACCAATTCTAGATGTTCCAAGTGTATCAACCACGACGTACTATAAATAAGAATATCATCGAAGAAGACCAACACAAACTTGCGAAGATATGGGCGAAATACGTCATTCATGGTCGTTTGAAAGGTGGAGGGGGCATTAGTTAAACTGAATGGCATGACCAATAACTCGTAATGGCCGTCATGCGTCCTGAACGCAGTCTTCGGGACATCAACAAGACGAACTCTGATTTGATGATAGCCAAACAGTAAGTCCAACTTAGAGAAAAATTGAGCCCCATACAGTTCATCAAATAGCTCATCAATAGAAGGAATGGAAACCTATCTTGCACAGTGATGGCATTGAGATCTCGATAATCGACACAAAAATGCCAAGAGCCATCTTTCTTGCAAACTAATAACACGGGTGATGAAAAGGGACTTGTACTAGGCTGGATAATTCCATCCCTTAACATATCTAAAACTAATTGCTCCATAATTTGTTTCTGAAAATGTGGACAATGATAGGGCTTAACATTAACAGGCCCAGCATTGGGAATGATGTGAATGGCATGATCCGTAGCCCGAATAGGAGGCAACCCCTGTGGTTTGTTGAAAACTTCAGAATATGAATTCTGTAATGCCCCTAAGTCAGGGGGTATATCTTTATCCTTCTCAATTGTAGTGCCCTCGTGCACCAAAAAAAGGAAAAAACATGAAGCAATTACATCGGTGGCCGAATAGCGGGGTAGTGTTTTTAACTGAGCCTGTTGAAGATCGTCCGGTGAGTCACCGGAAGATTGCACCTGATTGCTGTCCAAATAGAATTTCATATGACGTTTGGAATGGTTAGTAAGAACAGGTCCTAGAGTGGCCAGCCAAGCCCCTCCAAGCACCACATCTGCCCTTGTTTCGCGGAAATTTTGACTTTTGGAGAAGAGTCGCCACTTAATTTTGAAAAGGAATTAAGAAACCTTTTTAAATACTTCAAAACAATTCAAAATAGGAAAATCGCTTTAATTTAGAGATGTTGAGTAAGTGGTTCCTATAAACATTTTAGGAAGGTGTTAGGCACCTAAAACGTCTGCTAACTTGCGGTTATCCGGACTGATTGAAAACGTCTTTTGACTAACTTCAGAAAAAGATTAATTTGTCGGAAAGTGATTGATTTTTGAAAAGAAAGCGATTTTGAAAATATTTTGGTGTTTATGCAAAACTAGTTTTTTAGCGACTTAACTAAGGATTTAACTAGGTTCGCCAAACACATAAGGAAAAGAAGCGTAAAGAAAAATGGAAAGGGGAGAAAGTAAGGGATTTAGGCCACTAGGCCCAAATCAATAAGACCTGTCCTAGTCTAATTGGGCTTTCGACCCATTTCACCTGTCCTAGTCTAGTTTTCGAGTCGTTGGCTCGAATCTCGCTCCACCTGTATTAAATTTACAACTTTGGCTTCGAGGCCCAATTAAAATAAAGGAATAAATAAACAAATAAATAAAAGACGACAATATATATATAAATAAATAAACAAATAAAAGAAAAGAAACTTTCTAATCCCTTGGCCGCTTCAACGATGGAATTTTAACCCATTATTCCTCTTTCGACTTCTTGCAACTCCATATGCCATGCGATGGATTCTTAGATTTTCTTTTGGGCTTGACTCGAAATGATAGGCCTCATTGGCCCATTTATGAAATGCAAAGAGAGAAGAAGCCCGTTTGGGCTCCAAGGGGGGTGTATGCAATGAAAAGATATATGAATTAATACGCGTTCATAAAAATGAATTACTTTTATAACAAAAAAAAAAATTCAGAAAGTTCAAAGCTGTTAAAAAAAATCACTACTTCGATACATAAAAGGAAACTTAGCTACTAGATTAGTGATATATACGACATGCAACTGTGTTTAATTGGTTTTTAACTTTAAACATAGAGATCAAAGAGAACACGCTGTATTATGCTGGACTTTGGCATGAAAGTATGCATATGCATGAAAGAATTCTAGTAAAAGGTCATTTTTCCTAATCGCATGTGATGACCATTAGATGAGAGCATAGGACGTACTGTTGGTTTTGTTTGTTGAAGTAGAGGGATGCTATAACATTTGTTAAAGGACCGTACATTAATAGTAAATCACAATCCATTCTTTTTGACAAAACGATAGGTTCCGGTGCTTACTTATGAGAAGAAATACACAGAAACTAAGAAAATTTTATCAGTTGGCTATCAAAACACTCAACTGGAATACAAAACTGAAGAGCTGGAGATAATTCCCAAAAAATAGATACTTAAATTTATGCTACAGATGAACCAAGATAAGTTCATTTCACCTCTTTTCTT
Organism: Capsicum annuum; assembly: GCF_002878395.1. Lineage (NCBI taxonomy): Eukaryota > Viridiplantae > Streptophyta > Magnoliopsida > Solanales > Solanaceae > Capsicum > Capsicum annuum. Next base: position 230,838,419 of record NC_061114.1, on the reverse strand, counting down.
GTATGTTGTATAGTATACAGGACAATCCAATCAACAAAAGCAAAAAGGGTATCACTTACATCAAGAACACTATTAATTTCCAACACTAAAATCGAAATGCAGTCATGCGCTTCAAATAAACCAATCTATACCACACTATATGATACTCTCATGTTATATGGGACAGGAGAAAACTGTTTGCAAACTGTTTTGAGAACTTCATACCTAAACGTAACTCCACGATCTAGTCAAGAGACTGATTGAAACATAGAAAAGAAGCAAAATCGACCTATAAATCCAAGTTCCATTGACAGTAGGTATTCAAAGAGACATACAACAGTGACGCTCCATTTCCACGAGGATAACAGAATAAGGCCATTCCTTCTAAATAAACATACTAAGATACCCCATTATTGCATTCATCTTCCTAACCCGATCATGTACTGGCAACAAGCTCAAGAGACAAGGAAGGATAAAAGATTTGAATCCACACAAAAAAAAGACATGGCAGATAAAGCTAAAGGGAAAGTGGCGGGGCACTACTATCATCCTCATCCTCTTTTGTCAAAATCAAATGAATTCTAATAGCCAAAATGGTCATCGAGGAATCATGGGATTTGTCAGCTTTTGTCGAGCGTATCTTCATCATTCTTTGTTATTTGGGAAGCCAAAGAACTCATGGGGAAGTCTCGACAAACAAGATGACGTTAAATACCAACAATGAACAAAATACCCTCGGCCCAAAAACTATCAAAACAAGAACAAAACATGAAACTTTAAAATAAGACAAGCTATAACAGGGCGCCATCGACCCAAAATGATCATAGCACGCAACTTTAAACCCTAAAGCCAACCATGACAACATACAAGCAGCCCGAAACAACCAAACAGAATCAAACTTTAGCCACGAAACTAGCCTTAACAGGATACCAGTAACTCAAACCAAAATCAAAAGCATGAAACTTTAATCGACAAAACCAGCCTTAACAAAATACCAATAACTCAAACAGAATCGCAGAACATGAAACTTTAACATAAAGTCAGCTATACAAACCTTAAGCATTTCACAAAAAATGAGAGTATTAAATCGAAAATCTACCAAAACAACTACCTACGGCTATCAAAGCCATCTACCAGCAAACAACCCAACATACAATCATACTAAACAAATTATTCACGACTCTAGAAGATCGAGATGAAGCAGAAGCACTCGAGAACTCAAAGGGATAGGACATTACCTTTCAGGGAGCAGCAAATGGGACGACGAGCTATCAGTAAAAACATTACTACCGGAATCTCGTGACGTCGACCACTAATAGTGCGTCTTCTGACTTTTCTCTTAAATATTTCAAAAACCACTTTCAACTCCCAAAATTCTTGACCCTTTCTGATTTTCCCCACCCAAGAATTTTTGAACAACCTTTTTTTTTCAATTCTCCCCCCAATTTTTTCAACCAAAAATCCGCGAATTTTTCATCCTTCTGATTTTTCCAGTCCAAAAAAGAAAGAAAGGAGAAATTTTCCCCTCAAATTCCTAACCCAGGAATTTCCAACAACCCCTTTTTCGCTCAACAGTGGGTTGTTTATATAGAGGATGAAAGGGGGTATTTCGGGGATATTCAAAATAGGAGAATTTAAATTCAAACAAAAAAGATCTTCAGCTCACCAATCGTACCGAATTTTGCCATTGAGAATATTTTGAGAAATGTATTTTTTAACCAATGGAAAAGGAGCACATGAATACCTTCATTGTACAATCCTAACAACTTGGAACGAATTTTTGACAGCTAATAATTTTTGGAACGTTGAGGGCTGGCACCTAGCTTCTTTCTAGAACATTTTTGTGATTTTAGTACGATTTTGCGTGGAGAATCACGCGTTGAAGAGGGAAATGATCGAGTTGAAGCTTCTCCGGTCGGGTCTAGGTGAAATCGTCAGATTCGGGTCGATGTGGACCGATTTTGGGTCGAAGAGAGGTCGGGTTTTCGGTGTTGAAGTTGGTTCGTCGACTGATATTGTTGTTGTTTATTGAATATCAGGTCTTTGTGAAGAAGAAATGATAAGAAGGATTATTGATGAGGGCCGAACTAGGTTGGGTTTTGAATTGGGCCGATGGGTTGGGCTGTTGTTGATGGATAAAGAAGGAAAGGAAACTGGGCCGTTAGTCTTAGTTAGGGTATGTGCTGCTAGGGTTAGGTTGAATTTGGATTGGTGGTTAAAGATAAGAAATGGGCTGAAATTGGGGTTATTTAATGGATAACCCCAATTTAATTAAGAATTAGTTGAATCCGTTTAAATTTTAGCCAAATTGAAAATCAATTAGCCAATTACATTGCAATTGAGGCCAATTTTATTTCAATTATAGCCAAATTTAATAGATTGGTCAAATCGAATCATAATTCGATAAAAATTAATAAAATCAAACACACATTTATCTAAATAAATTATTTTTGAGATTAAATTATACTTGAATCAAGATTTTATTCTCTTGAAATAATTTTCAAGCTCAATCTAAATAAGATTTCAATTTTGATAAAAGTATTCATTTTAATAACAAAATTTATATAATCTCGTGTATGTGAATATGAAAATATATAACAGTCACTTAAATGATGAAATTAACCCAAATAAATATTTTAAAGTTCATTTATTTGAAAAAATAATTGTTGTGATTTTATTTGAAAATTGAAGAAACACGAGATTAAACGTAGTTGTGGAGGGAAAAAATCAGGTGTCAACAACTGCCCCCTCCCTTTGGGCAGGATGGATGCAAGTAATCTTAGGCAAAGGGAGGTTGACGTTCTTAATTTTGGTCCGACCATAAATTTGTATCCAAGGGAGGTTGTTTTTCCGCACGAGTTTCATGGAGTTATTACCGAACCTCGGTATCAGGTCTCCTACATATCTTAGGTATCATGAGAATTCAGGCCACTTGTAGTTCATAAAGCTTTATTTAAATCATGATTTTCAAGAAAATTCACCAACTATCACGGTTTTAGAGTTTTTGGTTAAACCAAGAAGCTGGGGAATAAAGGGATTTGGGGGAGAAGGTTGGAATGCGGTCGAGTTTTCTACACAGAACTCAGCCTACATATCCCCAAGACTTAGGGAATCAGACTGCTTGTAGTTCGACTCTATCGGTAGAAAAGATAGTCTTCTATTTTCAGACAATCTTTGGATCAGGATGAGTGATAAGTTGATTTAGTTGCAGAAAAGAGGTTTGTAACCTCTTAACCATGAACGTGGAGCTCTTCACATGCATAGGTAAGAACTTACCTGGACATAATTTCCAAAACTCTAAGTGTGTTGCCACCCGAATTTGAATGAAAAAGAAAGTTTCCCTCAGTATGAGTTAAGAAACAACCTAGAGGTAAAGGTGAGACCAGAATATCCAAAAATACCCACATTCCTTCTAATAGAGGCGTGGTTATATGGTGGTAGTTATCATCATTTAGCTCGCATCTAGAGAGTTTGACATCCCTCTCCAGACTATGTCCCGTTTTGCTGCTGAGAAAAGTTACACGTTGTGCTATGTCCTTTTGGATTCGTACGCACCTGTGGTTTTGGTTTGAGATTTTCATCCTTTTGGATGCTCTCGATAATTTCTCAAGCAAAAAGTGTTAGTACTAACATAATACATGAAAGATGTAGGTAGTCTTTTACCATATCTCCGTGTGAGTTGTGGTCTGAAAAGCGGAGTTATCTCTTCATGGTACTTGTTTGGAATGAAATAACTGGAAACAACAAACACAACAACCCTCTTGGTTGTTGTATAATTATGACATTTGTTGGTTGAATCTGTCTTTAAAGTGGGGTGGCCTTTTGGACACCATTGATACTTTATGCAGAACGGTGTCTACAATCGTGTAATCTTGTGCTGGAATGGCAACCCTTTTGGTTACCTATATCACTTGTTGTATGTGGAATGATAACCTCTCTAGTTACAGCCTATGATCGATTTATAATTTTTTTTTAAATTATCAGTCTTTGGATAATCTTGCGTATTATTTGATATTGGATACGAGGCGACTTACAGATATCCTTTGAATTTTTAGCTTTTAGGTAATACTACACATTATCCGACTTTGGATAAGAGATGGCTTACAGATATCCCTCCAATCGCTAGCTTTCAGGTGTACCAACACATCATCCGACCTTGGATACAATATGACTTACAGATAATCTCTCAAATTGTTAGTCTTTGGGTAATCCTGCACATAATCGATCTTGGATATGACACAGCTTATAGAGAACCCTTGGACGTATCAATTTGATAATCTTGCATATTTTTCGGTAAGGATTTAGTTGCGACTTATGGATAACCTTTGAACTATCAATTTTTAGGTGATCTTGCACACTATCCGATTAGGATGTTGTTGTGGCTTACAAATGACCTACAGGCTATCAACTCATAGGTGATCTTGCACACTATCCTATTTCAAATAATATGACTTATAGATAATCCCTTAAATTCTCAATTTCCAGGAAACCTTATCTATCATTCATCCTTAGATAGCGACTTAAAGGCGTCCCTTCAAATCGTGTACCCTCGATGCATTCATATGCTGATTCATGAAATGATGAGATATCCTCAACGCCAGTATTTTTGTCTGGCGTGTCAACAGATATTGAATGCCTTCTAGGGCGATGGTATGAGATGGCCTTTGCAGAAATGATATGTAATGGCCCTTAGGGCGATGACATACAATAGCTCTTGTGGCGATGATATACAATAGCCATTGTGGCGATGATATGCAATAGCCATTATGGCGATGATATGCAATAACCCTTGTGGGGATGATATGCATTAGCCATTGTGACGATGATATGCAATAGCCATTGTGGCGATGATATGCAATAGCCATTGTGGCGATGCCTTGCGGCTATGATGTGTAATTTTACCTGATTTCATTTATCAGCGTCCTGCTTTCTACATGTACCTGTAAATACGATATGCGTAAAGAAGACAAAGAACTTTTGTTTGTCGCCTACGATCTCGAGAAATGAGATGGACAAATCAAAAGGTCCTCAATAAATGGGCGTTAAACCTATTTTTAGGGCCACCCTAAAATGCCGTTCTTGGGTATTAATGCTCTGTTGTGGCTCCAATTTTGCTTGGGGATTTTTGAAAGAGACCCTCATTTTGTATATTGAACCCTCCATCCACAAAAAAATGATTAGTTTGAATGAAATTACTCCGTGTTGACCTCTTTCGATCCTTGATTTGCTCCTTTCCATCTCTTGGGCATTCCATCATATCAGGACTTCCACCCTGACACTCCATCCCAAATGATGTCTAGGCAAATACTAAATAAGTGAGTCATAAGATTTTTGGAAAATAGTCTTAAATTTTTGAAAATAATTTTGAAAACTTCTGTAAAACTTTAGAAAATCTCTGCTAATCATGTCATGTACTAGCTCAACGAATGTCTTCCTTGTGGTTTTGACTATATTCGACGGATGATTTCCAAAACTCATGATTATTGTTGGAGGGTTTCTTCAAGTAGTTCTATCATAGCCAAAAATTGAGTCTACCCAGACTTTGTTCTAGTTGGTGGCTTCCAAAGATTTAACCTTTGGTGCTGGGGAATTTGGATTATGTTCCGGCATTTGGTGAAAATCTTGAGGTCTTCCTCAAAATTTCTGCCCCAGTTTAAAGTTGTTTGAGATGATACCAATCTGAGTGGATCTGAAGTCTTTGTTGATCTTCATTCTTTTTATTGGATGTCGTTCTTCTCTTGTAAATTTTTTATATTCCTTCTCGAAAATTCTGCCCCAGTTTTCCTTTCCTGGGGTTATATGACTGAGCCATTGGGGCACCTACGTATCCCGTTGAAGCAGGAATCAGGTCAAACGTAGTTCAGGCTATGCTAGGGATATACAAAAGAAATTAATGGGTTTACCGAAGCTGACATAGGCTGCCTACGTATCCCTTTCTCGGGAATTCAGGTCACCACGTAGTTCATACATAAAGAGAAAGGATAAATTATCCTAAGGGGTTGACCGAAGCCGACATAGGCCGCCTACGTATCCCTTTCTTGGGAATTCAGGTCAAACGTAGTTCATACATAAAAAAAAGGATAAGTTTTCCTAAGGGGTTGACCGAAGCCGACATAGGCCGCATACGTATCTCTTTCTTGGGAATTCAGGTCAAACGTAGTTTGTACATAGAGGGAAAGGATTCTAGGTGATTACACATTATAAAATTGATACTATTATGAAGGCGATTACAAATAAGCCCAGAAATAAAAACTATAACATCTTTCAAGCATGATATATATTTACCGCATCAGAATTGATTGGTTTGGTCCACTCTTGACCATCCATCTCGGGTAGTATTAGGGCTCCTCTAGGTTGGACTTCTTTTGATTTTCACATTCCTCTGTATCTACTACTAACTGCTCCTCATCACCTTTTCTGTTCATCATTATTTCCTTTGCCTTGTTCGTTTTACCCTTGACGTGACATGACATTGACAGGTTTTTTAAATTATTGCGACCAAAACAAACCATGCTAGATAATCATATTTAAAAAGTAACTTCTTAAATAAAGGGAGACCTTTTGGAAAATAAATAAAAACTATGGCTTATGACCCACACAAATGTGGGCCCATGCCTTTTTGAAAGTTGTAGAACACAAAACAAAAATTTGAGACATAAAAGGGTGGATAACGGGGCTTCCTCCGGATCATCACCAATTTTAAAACTATTAGTAATTGTCCTTTCATCTACCGCAATGAGTGACGGGTTATGAGTGGAGTGGAGGTCCAGTTTTGCAAGGCCTACCATGATGCAATCTTCTTCACCCCACCGAACTTTGGAAAACCATCTGGTAGAGCATTGTATCCTTCGAACAGATCTTTTATCCCATCCCCAAGACCATCATCGTTTGACACCTCATGTACGGGAAATGACTGGTACAAGATTGGCAAGGGCCTAAAAAAACTCTCTTTTGAATTATCTTCGATCTCATTTTTCCTTCTTGGCTGGTACTCTATCCCATGCTTAAATTCTTTTTCCGGGACCATAACAGGCTCAAAAATTCCTTCCAAATCCTTACTTGAGGCGGCCGCAACTTTCTCTATCTTCTCGACCTCTTCTGTTCTTCTGAGACCTTCTGAATTTACCTTAGAGATGACCTTGCTAGACGCCCATTCACCATCTATCTCAATCATGTTAACTGTAGGTCCCCCATGGTTAGGCAACAGATTACTGTTAATATTTGGTGTTGGCGACTGAAGTGTGATGACCTTCTGATCGATCAAATCTTGGATCTTATGTTTCAAGTTAATACAATCCTCAGTACTATGCCCCGCTGCTCCTGAATGATAGGAACAATTTTGATCGGGATAATAAAACCAGGATTTGGGATCGATAGGCTTTGGCTGGATCGGTTGCAAATAACCATCTTTCATCAATCTTTCAAAGAGCTGGGTACGACTTTCAGCTAGCAGCGTGAAGTTTCGGGGAGGTTTCTTTTCAAATTTTGGACGTGGAGGGTTATAATGATTCTTATTTATGGGGGGAGGTACTTGATGATAATTTGGAGATGTTTGGACGTATATTTGGTTATTTGGAAAAGTAGCTTGAGTATGAGGCTGATAATTTAGTTGTGTAACTTGGTACTGGGGTAAAATATTTGGATTTGGAGCTTGAACATTGGGGTTGAGCGTAGAATATAGGCTGAAAACTTGGTGATGATGATGAGAAAAGAATATTTCTAGGCTTGAATTTCCTCTTTAACTTATCAACAGAATTAGTAGAGACCGCAGTCGCATCCTGTCTTTTCTTCTTTGGAAATGCAGAAGATTCAGACAATGTTGGGGTTTTGGCAATTTTTCCTGTTCGGATGCCTTCCTCTAATGATTCCCCAATCTTTACTATATCTGTGAAAGTTTCTCGGACCGCGGATACCATCCTGGTATAAAATTCTCCTTCCTGTGCATGAGAGAAAACTGATACCATTTCTTCCTCAGACATGGGAGGTTGTACTTTATCAGTCTCTTTTCTCCAACGAAAAGCATAGTCTCGAAAACTCTCATCATTTTTCTATTTGATCCGATCTAGTGAATATCGATTAGGGACTATTTCAATGTTGAATGAGAACCGGTTAAGAAAACCCTTGGCCAATGCTTTCCAACTAGTCCACTTTTCGGCTCCTGAGACATGAACCACTCCAAGGCTTCGCCACTCAAACTTTAACTGAATAGGTGCATCAATAACGCCTTATTTTTCCCTATCTCTACCAATTGCTCACAGTACCTTCTCAGATAGGCTATTGGATTTCTGGTACCATCAAACATCTCAAACATAGGGACTTTGTACCCATCTGGTAGGTCTACTCCCGGGTGAACACATAAATCGTCATACCCCAAACCGTCGTAGTCCCTGGCTCTATGAGACTCTTTGATCCTCATGATCTCTTCCTTCATAGCTAGTAAATTCCTTTCATGCTGGGTCCTCCACTCTTTCTCCTTCTCCTCGTAATGGTCCATTTCGGAGTTAGAAAGGGGTTTATAAGTATCAGGGGATATGATGGCTTGAGTGGGATTTGGAAGAGAGGCTTGATTTTGTGGAAGAAAGGAACTTAGTTGGTAAGTGGGGAAGATGTTTTGGAATTTGGAAAGGTTCTGTGGACTTTGTGAGTAGTTTGGCGGAATATGAGAAGGATTTTGCGAATTTGGAAATGAATTTGGTGGATTCAAAGGTAGGTTTGACGTATCTTGTGGGTTTGAGAGTGAATCTTGCGGATTTAGGAATGCATTCTATTGATTTAAAAATGTGTTTTGAGGATTTGGGAATGGATTCGGAGACGGGTTCTGTGGGTTTACAGATGGATTTTGGGGATGGTAGGCATCTGGGTTATTTTCATGATTAGTATTTTGGACAAATGGAGGAGCGAAGATAGATGATATGTTATTTGGCTGATCCCCAAGAATAGGTTGCTGAGGGGAGGGATTTGGAGTGGAGTCTCGTGTCCTCCTGGAGTGGGGGCATTGACGGTGATGGTCAGGTTAGCCAAATCTCGAGTACGATTTATTTTCTACTGAAGCATTTCTAACTTTCTTGCAAGTTCCACAATCATTTCATTCTGTTCCGCCATCACATTGTCCCGGATAGCTAGTGCGCTTTCTTCGTCATTTCCTGTTATTTTTGAATGATGGTCAGAGGATGGGATTTTGTACGCTTTCGATCGGGTGAAGTAGGGATGTTCTGCCAGCTTATATCAACACGGAGTAATTTCTATTATCTGTAAAGTAAAACAGCTCAAAGGCAAATGTGTTAGTTTCCGTATATGATAAGTAATGCAAAATATTTGACAGGAAATAACCACATAGAGTTGCTTGAGTCATAGCCAAATTCATCCATAGGACATAGTGGATAAACTTACCTTTGATCCAAACAAACGCACATAAGCACATAAAACCGTTATATCACAAAAAAGCATTATAATAACGCGTATCCTAGATGGGGTGACCCTTTTTGAGCTAAGGGTTCAGGCCTAACAATTTTTGAAGAAAATATATGTTTCCTTGAAGTCAATCCATTAATCCCCAACTTATATAGGCACGAAAAAAGGTCATAAATGCTTACAAAATATAACAAAGGGATACAATCTTTAGGGAAAAAGGGAAATAACATGAAAGAAGATAAGTTCCCGCACAGGGGAAATAGAAAAACTAGATACTGGAGGCTCCTTCGTCTGCCTTTGCCTTCTTTGCCTTGTTTACCTCCTATGCTATTTGATACCTATTGATGATAAGATGACTCCTGCATAATTGTGCTTTGTAGTCGTAAGTCATTTTTCCTATACTATCGAGTTGGGAGGCCATGCTATCATCCAAATCGATTAGACATTGCCTGGCATAGTCAGCTTCTTGCCTAGCTCTTTTCAACTCTTCCCTCAACATACGTATTGTTAAAGCACCTCCATGTGTACCTGCCGATGCACGATTTCACTTTTCTAGAACTCATTTTGTAGCCTGTGGAGCCGAATTTAATGCTCGGATACTACATCTACAACCCAAGTGGGCACATTTGGTCCCGAAATCAATGCTCCGGTGAGACTCTTTTTCAACCATTCCTTGTAAGTTTCACTGACTTCAGGGTCATGCTCTATACCAAAAGTCACTTCCATCCGCCTTCTTCTTCTCCATCTATTTATCATGCCGTCTTTGAGCGGAGACTCACTTTCGTCGTATTCGGTGAAAATCAGGATTGTAAGGATGGGTCCCCCTGAGATCGGGAAGCACTAGGAAAGGCCACTTGACCTCTCGAATGATGTATTTCCCTGAACGAAGAGAGTTAATAGACCATTGTACATCGTCATCTCTTAATTCCCCCAAAAGTCTTAAACCAAAATTTGTGAGATGCTTCCCTTTTGAACTTGTGTAGAAACAACCACATGTCGTGCAAAGCCAGCATATCAACCCTTGTTTTATGATCAGGTTGTACCGTTCATGAATCCTTTACCAAATGCTTCATCATCCACCATTGTAATATGAGGTTGCAACCTTGAAACAAATGATTTTTGACTTGACACCTTCCCAAGGCTTGATATATGTCGGCGACAATCATGGGACCTAAATTGTGGAATACATTGTTAGAATCGTAATCTACTCCAAAGAAAAGTACATGAGCCACCGTAACAACCCTTGGATGAATTGTGTTATTTTTCCCCTGTGGGAACACCATGGTTCCGATTAGACCTACCGCAAACGCAAAGGCTCTCATCTCCTTCCATTTTGCTTCGGACTCAAATTTATGTCCAGATTTGTGGAAGGCATTGAATCTTCCAAATCGATGATAAAACTCTCGAAAAGTGATAGTTGCTCCATCACGTTCCCCTAGCCAGGTGTCGTCGTCAGTTAAAAATGCCTCTTTGATTGTTTGACGGTCCCACATGGCAGGAACTAAAATGTTCTTATTAGGTTTTTCCTTTCTCTTGAAACACATTTCAATACTCTCATATCAAATTAACACTTCTTCGATGGTAGGAGTCAATTCCACATCCCTGAAGCGAAACACCATATTATGATCATCCCAAAAAGTCGTAAGCACGTGGATCATTTCAGGCCAAGCGTCCATTTTGATCAATGAAGGTAGGTGCCCGATGTGTGTCCTAACAATTTTTCTCTCATCTAGACCCGTGTAATCCCACCACAATTTCAGGTAATCGTCAGGTTTTGTAACCATCTTAAACTTTTCACAGGAATGAGATTGAGCTATATCTACATAAAAGAAGACAAAGATAAGCCTTTCCCTGACCCCAAAGGGTAATGGATTGAATTTAGACAAGCATATATTTCTCCAACACATAAGTATGATCCATCTGTGATTGACTCGGGGTCAATAGACGTAGGGCAGGTTTTCTAATGGGCCCAGTACCCCACTCGGGTATTGGGTCGTTCTAGGCTCATGCCTAAAATAGGATTTTGATTTCGTTCTATCCTCGGTGTCTAGAGTGGGTTTGAACACTGGTTCTCAAGCGGACAACTTGAGTTTGAAAATACAAACAGCCATCAGACGACTCACGTGCTAATAAACTGTTTGTATTTCCAACACATTTTTGGAATTGATCAATAGGGACCGGGATACCCACAAAACCCCAAAACAGTTTAAATAATGTAGGAATATGCTATGAGATACGATAGTTAAACTTTACAGAATTGAAACATATAAATATTTCTGTTTTGCGGAAATTTTGACTTTTGGAGAAGATTCGCCACTTAATTTTGAAAAGGAATTAAGAAACCTTTATAAATACTTCAAAACAATTCAAAACAGGAAAATCATTTTAATTTAGAGATTCCGAGTAAGTGGTTCCTATTAACGTTTTAGGAAGGTGTTAGGCACTTAAAACGTTCGCTAACTTACCGTTATCCGGACTGATTGAAAACGTCTTTTGACTAACTTCAGAAAAAGATTAATTTGTCAGAAAGTTATTGATTTTTGAAAAGAATGCGATTTTGGAAATATTTTGGTGTTTATGCAAAACTAGTTTTTTAGCGACTTAACTAAGGATTTAACTAGGTTCGCCAAACACATAAGGAAAAGAAGTGTAAAGAAAAATGGAAAGGGGAGAAAGAAAGGGATTTAGGCCACTAGGCCCAAATCAATAAGACCTGTCCTAGTCTAATTGGGCTTTCGACACATTTCACCTGTCCTAGTCTAGTTTTCGAGTCGTTGGCTCGAATCTCGCTCCACCTGTATTAAATTTACAACTTTGGCTTCGAGGTCCAAATGAAATAAAGGAATAAATAAACAAATAAATTAAAGACGACAATATATATATAAATAAATAAACAAATAAAAGAAAAGAAACTTTCTAATCCCTTGGCAGCTTCAATGATGGAATTTTAACCCATTATTCTTCTTTCGACTTTTTGCAACTCCATATGCCATGCGATGGATTCTTGGATTTACTTTTGGGCTTGACTCGGAAGGATAGGTTTCATTGGCCCATTTATGAAATGCAAAGAGAGAAGAAACCCATTTGGGCTCCAAGGGGGTGCATGCAATGAAAAGATATATGAATTAATACGCGTTCATAAAAATGAATTACTTTTATGACAAAAAAAAAATTCAGAAAGCTCAAAGCTGTTAAAAAAAATCACTACTTCGATACATAAAAGGAAACTTAGCTACTAGATTAATGATATATACGACATGCAACTGTGTTTAATTGGTTTTGAACTTTAAACATAGAGATCAAATTGAACACGCCATATTATGCTGGACTTTGGCATGAAAGTATGCATATGCATGAAAGAATTCTAGTAAAAGGTCACTTTTCCTAATCGCATGTGATGACCATTAGATGAGAGTATAGGACATACTGTTGGTTTTGTTTGTTGAAGTAGAAGGATGCTATAACATTTGTTAAAGGACCGTACATTAATAGTAAATCGCAATCCATTCCTTTTGACAAAACGATAGGTTCCGGTGCTTACTTATGAGAGGGAATACACAGAAACTAAGAAAATTTTATCAGTTGGCTATCAAAAAACTCAACTGGAATACAAAACTGAAGAGCTGGAGATAATTCTCAAAAAATAGATACTTAAATTTATGCTACAGATGAACCAAGATAAGTTCGTTTCACCTCTTTTCTTGTATATTGTACAGTATTAGGACAATCCAATCAACAAAAGCAAAGAGGGTATCACTTAAATCAAGAACACTATTAATTTCCAACACTAAAATCGAAATGCAGTCATGCGCTTCAAATAAACCAATCTATACCACACTATATGATACTCTCATGTTATATGGGACAGGAGAAAACTGTTTGCAAGTTGTTTTGAGAACTTCATACCTAAATGTAACTCCACGATCTAGTCAAGAGACTGATTGAAACACAGAAAAGAAGAAAAATCGACCTATAAATTCAAGTTCCATTGACAGTAGGTATTCAAAGAGACATACAACAGTGACGCTCCATTTCCACGAGGATAACAAAATAAGGCCATTCCTCCTAAATAAACATACTAAGATACCCCATTATTGCATTCATCTCCCTAACCCAATCATGTACTGGCAACAAGCTCAAGAGACAAGGAAGGATAAAAGATTTGAATCCACACAAAAAAAAAGACATGGCAGATAAAGCTAAAGGGAAAGTGGCGGGGCACTATTATCATCCTCATCCTCTTTTGTCAAACTCAAACGAGTTCTAATAGCCGAAATGGTCATCGAGTAATCATGGGATTTGTCAGTTTTTGTCGAGCATATCCTCGTCATTCTTTGTCATTTGGGAAGCCAAAGAACTCGTGGGGAAGTCTCGACAAACAAGACGACGTTAAATACCAACAATGAACAAAACGCCCTCGGCCCAAAAACTATCAAAACAAGAACAAAACACGAAACTTTAAAATAAGACAACCTAAAACAGGGTGCCATCAACCCAAAATAATCATAGCACGCAACTTTAAACCCTGAAGCCAACCATGACAACATACAAGCAGCCCGAAACGACCAAACAGAATCAAAATTTAGCCACGAAACTAGCCTTAACAGGATACCAATAACTCAAACCAAAATCAAAAGCATGAAACTTTAAACGACAAAACCAGCCTTAACAAAATACCAGCAACTCAAACAGAATCGCAGAACATGAAACTTTAACATAAAGTCAGCTATACAAACCTTAAGCATTACATAAAAACTGAGAGTATTAAATCGAAAATCTACCAAAACAACTACCTACGGCTATCAAAGCCATCTACCAGCAAACAACCTAGCATACAATCATACTAAAAAATTTATTCACGACTCTAGAAGATCGAGATGAAGCAGAAGCACTCGAGAACTCAAAGGGATAGGACGTTACCTTTCAGGGAGCAGCAAACGGGACGACGAGCTGTCAATAAAAACGTCTCTACCAAAATCTTGTGACGTCGACCACCAATAGTACGTCTTCTGGCTTTTCTCTTAAATATTTCGAAAACCATTTTCAACTCCCAAAATTTTTTACCCTTTCTGATTTTCCCCACCCAAGAATTTTTGAACAACCTTTTTTTTTCAATTCTCCCCCCAAATTTTTCAACCAAAAATCCTCGAATTTTTCGTCCTCTTGATTTTTCCAGTCCAAAAAAGAAAGAAAGGAGAAATTTTCCCCTCAAATTCCTAACCCAGGAATTTCCAACAACCCCTTTTTCGCTCAACATTGGGTTGTTTATATAGAGGATGAAAGCGGGTATTTCACGGATATTCGAAATAGGAGAATTTGAATTCAAACAAAAGAGATCTTCAGCTCACCAATCGTACCGAATTTTGCCATTGAGAATATTTTGAGAAATGTATTTTTCAACCAATGGAAAAGGAGCACATGCGTACCTTCATGGTACAATCCTAACAACTTGGAACGGATTCTTGATAGCTAATGATTTTTAAAACGTTGAGGGCTGCCACCTAGCCTCTTTCTAGAACATTCTTGTGATTTTAGTACGATTTCGCATGGAGAAGCACGCCTTGAAGAGGGAAATGATCGATTTGAAGCTTCTCCGAGTTGGGTCCAGGTGAAATCGTCGGATTTGAGTCGATGTGGACCGATTTCGGGTCGAAGAGAGGTCAGGTTTTTGGTGTTAAAGTTGGTTCGTCGACTGGTATTGTTGTTGTTTGTTGAATATCAGGTCTTTGTGAAGAAGAAAGGATAAGAAGGATTATTGATGTGGGCCAAACCGGGTTGGGTTTTGAATTGGGCCGATGGGTTGGGCTGTTGCTGATGGATAAAGAAGAAAAGGAAACTGAGCCGTTAGTCTTAGTTGGGGTATGGGCTGTTGGGGTTAGGTTGAATTTGGATTGGTGATTAAAGATAAGAACTGAGCTGAAATTGGGGTTATTTAATGGATAACCCCAATTTAATTAAGAATTAGCTGAATCCGTTTAAATTTTAGCCAAATTGAAAATCAATTAGCCAATTGCATTGCAATTAAGGCCAATTTTATTTCAATTATAGCCAAATTTAATAGATTGGCCAAATCAAATCAAAATTCGATAAAAATTAATACCTAACTTAATTCCGAGCTTCTTGATTTAATAAAATCAAACACACATTTATCCAAATAAACTATTTTTGAGATTAAATTATAGTTGAATCAAGATTTTATTCTCTTGAAATAATTTTCAAGCTCAATCTAAATAAGATTTCAATTTTGATAAAAGTATTCATTTTAATAACAAAATTTATATAATCTCGCGTATGTGAATACGAAAATATATAACAGTCACTTAAATGATGAAATTAACCCAAATAAATATTTTAAAGTGCATTTATTTGAAAAAATAATTGTTGTGATTTTATTTGAAAATCGAAGAAACACGAGATTAAACGTAGTTGTGGAGGGCAAAAATCAGGTGTCAACAGCCCTATGGAAGTCCAATACATGCAAGTACATAGCGAGGTCAGTTCCTTGGACTGAGAATCATACATCTTGAATCACCCCTTCACACTGGAGACGTTGGCCATTACCTACAACTACTGCAAAATTAGTAATGGGTGTAACCATGAGGTTTAGGAACTTAGCGGCTTGAGTTTGAATGAAATTATGTGTACTTCCCCCATCAACCAAAATAGTGATCGAAGACCCCTGCATGTGCCCTTTGAAACGTAAAATAGTAGGAGAATGGCCTCCAGCCAAGGCATGGTATGAAATTGTAGATTGAGCTTGCAATTCCAAGCCTTGGAGCTCCTCAATTAACAATTCCTCCACGGTGGTATCGTCTAATGCCGGACTTAGGGGGTCTGAATTATCTTCGAGTAGAAGGATTTGAGGCAGATTTGGGCACCGATGATTAGCCACATATTTCTCATCACAATAATAACACAATCTTTTTTCCCGACGTTGTTGCATCTCAACCGGAGACAAACATTTGATAGAAAACTTAGCAGAGGGAACACTCATGTTTCTAGAGGGTGCTAGAGATCGAGACTGAGGGTTGGGTAGTAGAGGTTGGGTCCTAGCAAAAGCTGGTTGCATTAGCCCTTTTTCTAGATTAAGACGCTGCTCATGGGTATGGGCTAAGGAAATAGCCTCATCGAGGGTGCTGGGTTTATGAACCAACACATTAGTTTTGATATCCAAGCGAAGCCCAGATACAAATAACTTGACCATCAAGGTGTCTGGTATATCCTCAGTCTCATTAGCGATAGCTTCAAACTTAGCCTGATAGTCAGTGACGGTGGAAGTTTGACGAAGTTTCTCTAGCTGTCCTTCTGGATCCTCCAATTTCCTTTTTCGAAATCAAATGAGTAGCTTAGAAGCAAAATGAGGCCAATCAACCAACTGCTTGTTTTGGAAGAGCCAACAATACCATTCAAGAGCGGTCCCATCCAAATAAAAGGAAGCCAGAGATAATTATTGCTCTGGGAAGATAGAGTAAAAAGTAAAATACCGTTCAACTTGAAATACCCAGGCATCCGGGTGTTCACCAGAAAACCTACTCAGCTCCACAGATGCTGGTTTGTATCGGAGTATAACTGGGTTACCACCGTCCATGCGGGAAGATAGAACAACTTCGGTCGATTTCAAGCGAGAAGATTCTGCCGATGGAGCTTTTAATTGAGAACCAATTGATGACACTTGATTAAGAACTTCTTGCATCAATTTTTTTTGACCGTCGACTGCCAATCGAAGTTCTGATATCTCTAGGGCCATGCCCGTTTGTGCCTCTTCAAGTTGCTTGAGTCGGGTATCCACCATTGGAATACAACAATGAAAGCATCAATGTAGTAACCTGAACTTTCAGTAACAAGTAGCACAGGTGAATTTTATTGAAACGAAAGCAAGGATGAACGATACTAACTGATATAGTTACTATTGCTAGAAGAAGAGGGTAAAGATGAGAAAGGTTATAGAGAGAAAAAGAGGCGAGGACACGAGGATATGCTGCAACATAATACGATGATGCCCTATTTTCTCATCCTAGATACTACATAATATACACGTACCTCATCCCGGTTGCCATATATAATCCTTCAAAAGCCTATTGACATGTTTTTGCCTATTGCTCCTACGTGGCTGCTTCTCAGGCCCAATTTCTTTAGTTTGAATGGCTAGCCCATTTACTTCGTTGTCTAATATTGGTTCACTGGTTGGGTTCATAACATAGTTACAAGAGTTCATGTATATCCGGGTTAGTAATCCTAGGACTGTGTCCATAGGTAGGAGCCCCTAGTCAGGAGTGTCTGGGTGTGGCGAGTGTCTCTGGTCTGTGAGTGTATGTTACTACTAGGTGGGGGTCGCATTCCTGATGTCCTGTTTCTTATCTCTTATTTCATATTGCGCTTATTTATCTTATCTCGTATTCCTTTGATTTCTATTTTATTATGTCTTATCCCTTTTTATGTTATCCCATTAATCATGCTTCATGTTTCATTACGCTCTTATTTACTATTCTCTATCTTGAGCCAGGGATCTATCGAAAACAGTTTCTCTATTTCTTTGAAGGTAGTGGTATGAACTGCGTACATTTTACCCTCTCCAGACCCCACTTTGTGGGGATGCACTGGGTTTGTTGTTGTTGTTGTTGTTGTTGCATACTAGCACAATTACATTAGCTCCAGTATTAGCCATGAATCTTTTTAGAATTCGGAGTCTAAAGGGTAAGTTTTTAATTCAAAATTTTAAAGGGGCATATGAAAATCAAAAAATTTCAAAACGGACAAGGTAAACACAGATATACTTTACCATTAGTTATCTTGTAAAGTGCTTGGTAAAATTTACCAAAAATGGTACAACCTAACTCTACGTTGCACCTCTTCTTCCTCGGTTTCATCAATTTTTTCATTTAGATTTTTCATGTATTCCTCTAATCTCAATAAAAAATCATGTTTTCTTGAAAAAAATCTAGATTAGGTATCCATCTGGTTAAATCAAATAAACATTTGTTGCCTGTTAATAGGTAACAACTGAGCAGCGCTTGAACGAAGAATGGGAGTTCTAGCTATTCCAAACATGAGTTCCATGTCTCGTAAGGTTATAGTCGTTTCACCCCTTCACAAATGAAAGGTTAAGTACATCTGTGTCATTAAATTTTCATCCTCCACCAACTATTTCAATCAAAAAATAAGGTAAGTGACTCCATTTACCTTATAAGGTAAAATCATAATTTTACCTTACATTAATAGATAAGGTAAACATAGATATATTTTTCTTGTTCGTTTTGAATTTTTTACATTTTCCTATGACACTTTGAAATGTTGAGACATTTTTGGTAAAGTGTAGATATTTATTCTTTCTTTTCTTTATGTTATAAGAATCACAATTAAAGTGTCTTTTACATTTTTTTATATGATCTATTGCACTTTTCTTTTCTTTTTTCCATCTTTGTCCTAACAAAATCGTTTTGTTCAATCTACCGTATCAATTTTTAACAACATTTGATAGTGACAACCTAATTATCAAATAGCACAAAGTAAATACATATATATATAGCAAATAAAAGGCATTAAAGAGTCTTCACCTTTTATTATTCTTTCGACATTATTGCTTAAATGGATCGACACACAAACAGTGAAACACACACACATACAAGCATATACTTTCTTCGTTTTATTTTACTTAATCTGTGTTGACTTAATACGTCACTTAAAAAAAATAATTGAAAATATATTTTACTAAATTAATTTTATTAATGATATTTTGAAACTATAAATTAGACTATAGTACTACTAAGCATTTCATGCAGTTATTTAAGAGTTATTACGTGAAAGAAGTAACAAAACTAATCTGTTAATTTACGAAAAATGGATAAGCAAATTAAAATATTTATTTTTAGTATAACGATCAAGTAAAAAGAAATGGATGAAATAATATTTTTATGTAGTTATTTAATGACATTAATGGTATTGGAATAAAATGATAAACTTATCTGAATTTTATAAATTGGACAAGTAAATTAAAACAACATATTCCGCACAAGGTTTTGAATAAAATAAAACGAGGAGTAATATGTACTTCCTCTGTTCCATATTAGCTGGGCATTTCATTTACATGATAATCAAGAAATCGTAAATAAGAAGGTAATTTAACTAATTAAAACTCTTGAAATTTTTACAAATAAGTGAACGCTTAAAAAAAAAAATTCATTCATCAATGCTTTTTTTATTTAGTAAGGTAATCGGTTGATATGAAACAATTATTTTTAGTAAAATGATGAACGCATAGGAAACGGGGAAATAATATATAATAGTATAGATGTGGTCCATTGGATTTGACTTGGGTCTTTGAAAGTTGGTAGCACTTCCAAACCAAAATGTGGGACAAAGGTCAAGATATAGTATAGGAAAATATCAATTACACAATTATTTCAGAAGTATTTGAGTATCAACTATATGGTAAAGCCATTTAATAGAGGGCATTTTCGTCATTTCGTTAGTTGCATTATTATTGCTAGTTGCCTTGATCAATTTTGCTACCTTAATATCCTTCACAACTCTTTCATCTTCCTATGTGGTTTTCAAGGTACTTCTGTGTCTTTACTCTTTATGTTTTCTTTTTTTACTCACTTTCATCTTGTATTTTTACTTTGTCACTTTTTAACTAAGATATGCTTATTAAGAAAATAATAATCTACATGATTATTTTACCACATCATTCACATCATTCAAGTTAAAATGTAGTACATTAAGTAAAAATGAAGAGAGAAAGTATTTACTTAGCTAAAAGTGAGTAGATATCAAAGGATTATTATATGAGGGATGGTTTTAATTTTATCTTTATGAAAATCTTAATTGTGTTGTATGTACATCTCACAATTTTGGTTCTAGCTATTATTTTTTCTGTTGCTGGGTCTTCCATTATTCAATTGGTATTTATTTTGTAACTCAAATGTATGTTTAGTGATGTTTATCTAAAGTCTTGAAGTTATGTACTTAATGATATAGTTACACATATAATAATTTGTTCGTTATATATGTATATATTTTTTTTTTTTTTATTAAATGACCAAGATAAATATGTTTTCACGCACATACATTAAACTAGTAAATTGAAACTCAGACGACAGTATATCTTTAAGTTCTGCCCAGTACAAGATAATAAGGAAATGTTTAAGATTTTAAGGTGCATGTACTAATAGTGAAAGAAATATCTTCATAATCTGTTAACTTATCTATAAATTAATTACAAAGATTTCTTACGATACACACTAATCATTCTTTTGATAAAACTGGTAAAATTCATAACTAACGTGAACAATTCTTACATTATTAGCATATATATAATTGAATTCCAACTTTCATATATGGTCTTGTTTGTTCTTTGCAGACAGTAGAAATTTGTCAATCTCTTTCAATCATGGCAGTTCAAAATGTTGAGAAGAATGTCATCTCCAACAAATTATCTCCTTTGAAAGGACAAAAAAGAAACAAATATGCCTTTGCTTGCTCTCTTTTAGCCTCCATGACATCTGTGTTATTAGGTTATGGTAAGAATGTATATTCATTTTCATTTCTGTATTCTTTGTTATCTTGTTCTAAACGCGTAACGTTTAAATGTGGTAATGGTTGATGCAGATACAGGAGTGATGAGTGGAGCAGTGATATACATAAAGGAAGATCTCAAAATATCAGATGTTGAGATTGAAATACTAGTGGGAACTATCAACATATACTCACTTGTGGGTGCTGCAATTGCTGGTAGAACATCAGATTGGATAGGTCGTCGATACACAATTGTTTTGGCTGGTATAATATTTTTTGTAGGAGCAATCTTGATGGGATTTGCCACAAACTATTGGTTCCTCATGTTTGGTAGGTTTGTTGCTGGTATTGGAGTTGGTTATGCTCTCATGATAGCTCCAGTTTACACTGCTGAGGTTGCTCCGGCCTCTTGTCGTGGCTTCTGCACTTCTTTCCCTGAAGTTTTCATCAATGCAGGTACGCGATACACTCTTTATGTAGTTTCTATATATGTACGAGTATACTGAGGGTGTATCTTTTGTTCTTCCTCTGGTAGGTGTTTTACTTGGTTATGTATCGAACTATGCATTTTCCATGCTGCCACTAAAACTGGGATGGCGATTCATGCTTGGAATCGGAGTTATCCCATCAGTGTTGTTAGCCGTTGGTGTTCTTGCCATGCCAGAGTCACCGCGATGGCTAGTCATGCAGGGCCGTCTAGGAGATGCCAAGAGAGTTTTGGAGAAAACGTCAGACAGTACTGAAGAATCGAAGATGAGATTAGCCGACATTAAAGAAGCTGCTGGTATACCAGAAGATTGCCAAGATGACATAGTTTCTGTCACGCGAAAAAGCTCCCATGGTGCAGGTGTATGGAGAGATTTGTTCCTTCATCCTACCCCTTCTGTTCTTCACATTCTCATTGTAGGCATTGGTATTCATTTCTTCCAACAGGCAAGTGGTATAGATGCTGTGGTGCTCTATAGTCCGAGGATATACGAGAAAGCAGGTATACATACATTGTGATAACTGTCTCATCACATCATCTTAAAGTTCAAATTCTTATATATTCAATGTAACAGGAATCACGAAACACAGCGACAGGCTACTTGCGACTATAGCTGTGGGATGTATGAAGACATTCTTTACCTTAGTCGCGACCTTTTTGGTGGACAAGATTGGAAGAAGGATACTACTTCTGTCGAGTTGTGGTGGTATGATTCTCTCTTTGTTATGCCTGGCTACCGGTTTAACCATCATCGATCACTCAGATCAGAAGCTAAAGTGGGCAATAGTCCTTTGTGTCTGTTGTACCTATTCAACGGTTGCTTTCTTCTCAATTGGTATGGGTCCTTTAGCATGGGTATACAGTTCAGAAATCTTTCCATTGAGATTACGCGCTCAAGGTTGTAGTATAGGTGTGGCCGTTAACAGGGCAGTAAGCGGAGGAATTTTGATGACATTCATATCGTTGTACAAGGCTATTAGTATTGGAGGTGCATTTTTCTTGTATGCTGGTATCGCGATTATGGCCTGGATTTTCTTTTACACCTTGTTACCGGAGACACGAGGGAGAACACTAGAGGAGATGGAGCCATTGTTTGGTACTTTCTTTAGGTGGAGATCAACTATGAAGGAGTTGGACAGGAACAAAGTTGAAGGTGATGCTGGTGCTGGAGCTCAAGTTCAACCTTAAATAGTGATGATGCTTATCTTATATCAATTATTGAATAACTACCTTTTGCACTTTATATTAGAATTTGAACACATTCTAGATTAATATTCTCTCTTGGGCTTTCATTTTTTGTTCAAGACAGATCTGATCTTCCAGGATGTCAGCTTACAAACACTTTCTTGGTTTGTTTTGATGTTTGACACTCATACTGTAATGCTTTTAAGTCGAAGTACTTTTAAGCTATCAATCCTTAATAAAGATTATATTTACTCTAGTGTAAGACTTAATTCTCTTAACTTTTCGATGGGCAATATTGGTAATAATTTTATAGTAAAAGTTGTCTAAGATGTGTGTTGAGTTTTGAATAACCAAATCCAATTGATTAGTTGACATACTTTAAATTTAACAATTCATGAAAGACTATTTGTTTCAAGTTTTCTGCCTCGATACTTGACAGTACTCAATTCCAAGATTGTTTAAGCTTTTGATTAGGTTTAAAAACCATCGGAACTTGAATAAGTATTATAATAATATGCTGAGAGGATTGAGGAAGTTAAACTAGGGTGAAAATTATTTTACAGGTTGCATTTCAGAAAATGTTACTTAGCAGTAGCATTTGGAAAAATGTGATTTACAAAAAAAAAAAAAAAAAAAAAAACATGTGCGAAAATGTGATTTACAAAAAAAAAACATATCATAGCTAAAGATATGATACAGAAGACAACGATTCCAAAAAACAAAACTGGTGACTCTTCATTTGCCAATCAGTGCTAGAAAATATTATTGTGCGTAGCAAACCATGCCATTTGATACAAATTGTGATATCGAACGAAAAACTGTGATACAAACATATTGCAGTACTCAACAATACATACCAAAAAAATGAATTCCAACACCCAAACCCTTCATCCCCTTCCCCTTTCTAGTTCTCATTTCCCCCTCTTAAGTGGGTAAAGATGACTAAAGTAACTCGTCCCCGAAAAAATTGGATTCTCTTGTCATGAGGACAAGACTACACTGGGATTCTTGAAACATTTGGAAAACCAACGTTAGATGTATCGTATCAAGACAAGATTCTACTTGTCCTTCTAGGCTATACAACACGCATAAATGCAAACAGATGGCATAACAAATGCGGAGGAACAAAAGCCCCATGTCAATCAAATATAACAAATCATCATACCACAAGCTAGAATGAACTCCAATGATCAGAACTTTTCTTGGTGTTTTGACTCTCAGATACCTTAAATGGGCCACTCGATCCAAATGGGTCAGTGTCGTCAAATGAATATCCTCTACTATGATCAACGCCACTGGCACTACTTATGGAGTCGAACCTCGCGAGAGTCTCCTTTCGTGGGGAAGATCCGCGATCATGTGTACTACTGAAGGAATCATACCTTGAGAAACTGTCAAAGAAAGGATCTTTCGATCCTACACTATATCTTGGAGAATTTCCCGCTCTTGAAAGTGGTGAGCCAGGAACTGAATCCTCAAAGGTAAATGGGCTATTCTTCTGGTATCTACTTTCAGCCCCAGGAGATTCTGTTCTTGTTGGACTTGCACCGAAATCAGTTGAGGCAAAGAAATGTTTCTCTCCATGCTTGACATGATCCGACTCCTGTAGCATATAATTACTCAATGTACAGGGAGACTTTGCAACAGAGCAAACTAGCACTCCATCATCATTTACAGATGGAACATCAAAAAACAAAATTCAAATGTGCAATCGAGATCATTATTAGGTGTGTACAAGGGCAAAGCAGGAATTCTCTTAATTGGGCGACCAAGATACAAAATACTACTGAAAACTCATAAATAAGCAAATAATAAAGGGAACGTTTGTTCCATATAAAATATGAACTAGGATATCTTCTTGTTTTATTAAGAGGATGATGTTATTTCACATAATAACAGCAATGAAGTTATCAATTATATATAAGAATGGTAAAAGGAGGTAGAGTTACCGCTATGCTGTAACTTTTAAGCAACATTTTAGCTCAGACTACTTATACAGCAGATTCGTTATTCAGAGGAATATAGTCAGCACTTGCACATATTTGCAAACTGACAAGACATGCAACATGTAGTAACACTTGAACTGGACTAAATATGAGTAAGAATTTGCCTACTCACCTTAGCATTGAAGCCCCAAACAGAATCCACATCATCATTATTGTCGAACGTACCCCAGCCAGGTTCATCAAATCTGCTTACCCAATGAAACGAAGAAGAAAAGAACATGAATATGAATGATGCAAAGCCAGCTATAGAACTCTGGCACAAGTACAGACGCGAAATATCTAACAAGGTCAAGGACACCCAGAAAGACTTTGACATAAAAGTTTGTTGGACATGACTCAATGAGGGCTCTGAAGAAACATGTTTGTGCTAGTAGGTAACTTCACCATTTTAATATACACAGAGCCATCATTCGTGTATAAAATGCCAGTACAAACAAATGGTTGTTTATTCCCCAACCACCTACTCAAGTTTCTCCTTGGTAATTACCTTAAGGGAAAATATTCCATAAGACATGAAAAGCAGCTCAGACGCAAAAGGCAAATCGCCAATCACCTGCCTAGCGCAAAAACTTAAGCATTTTTCTACCCTTTTTAGTGAGACCAGGAAAAACATGCATCCAAGAGATATATGGATTTCACTACAACATGCTTGAGCATTTTCCTACCTTAAGTCATGACTTCGGAGAAATTTCTTCAAAAGTCAGATTTAATACAAAATCTCAAGGCACTTGCACATGCTTCCCCTTAGGTTTATGCCAATCATATGTGCTAATTTGAGATTCAGTCCCAAAAGAAGCTATCTAGTCTAAAGTTAAGAAAGGCACTTTTTTTTATTAACTGAATTTTTCAAAACCAAAATTTTAGCCAAACAATTTAACAACAAAATACTCGGCAACCCAGCACACCCTCTCACATCAACACCCTCCAACATCTCTTGCATCTTAGCCTTTAAACCACCTCTGGAGACAAAAGTTCAATGAAGCAATAGATCAGAAGTGGATTAGTGCAACACACCTATGCGCGCATAGTCATTGCCGTCCAGAAAAATTTACTCACTGTGACAATCCCCTTTCATTGGTATAGCCATATAGCAACCACTCCATTGCCCTCACTGCTATCTTGTAGTAGTTGCCGACTCAAAATACTTACCATGAAAGATTTGAGGTTGAGATGAGATGTTTCAGACAGGAAAAAACAAAGAGATTTTCTTCTCTCTTGTTCCTTTGGAATAAGAAAGACAATGAAGCAGGGGACAAGAAAGCGACTCTGATGATGCAAAGATGAGAGAAGCATGGGATGCTTTTGTTCTTTTACTGTGGGTGGACAGCCTCTCTGTTTTTGGACAACATCGTTTTAAGGGCAGTGCATTGAATTAGTGGATATTAAAGAGATAAAATAAGGACCTTATTTAACGTTCAAAACCAGAATGGAGGTGAAACTACATAGTAGCATAAACTAATGAGACAGATGCAACAGCTAAGGATGCATGAAGACACTAGTGAGCAGTGGTCGAAGAAACTGGCCAAACGATTCAGACAAAGTGAAATGTGAACCAAGCATGTCCGCCTGGATTTAAATGGACGTTGCGCTGGATATCAAAGTCCCAAAAGCTTCATAAACTACTACAATTTGGAATTCATAGAAATGGAGATATACAGATGGAAGATATGTTTCAAAACACAGAATAATAGATTGAAGATATTGCACATAATAGCCAAATTATACCTATCAGTTTCAGATTCCGTTTTAAAGCTCTTGCCGAAATGGTTATCAGAGTATTCACCAGAAGGACTATCAAATGCTGTTCGTTCTCTTGGACTTCCCTGTGGACTTTTTGACTCCTCGTCACTATGCATATACATCAAATCAGTCTCAACAGCATTATGATTTCCTTTAGCAGGATAGTTTTCTGACTTGGCATCAGCATTTGACATAGTATCAGGGGATTCACTATGAGTTGAACTTTCCTTCTGAGCAGATCCGGATTTGGAATTTGCAGGCACAGCTACATCAAAAGAAAATCCTGCACAAAGTGACATAGGGATGCACATACATCAAACATACTTACTCAAAGATGGTGTCAGAAAGACAACTGATAAAGAACAGGAAACGAGGGAGGGAATATTCAAGAAAGTAAACCTTCATCTTCGAATTTGTCCCAATCTTCATCCCAAACAGCTGATATCTCCGGAATTCCAGGTTGCCAGCCTTAGGAAAATCATTTCAGACCGAAAGAGGTAAAGAAGTTAGATGGAAAATATAATAAACAAATTGAAAAGAAATCAACATCATCGAGTTTTCAATTAAAAAAAAAAAAAATCTTAATGAACAGCATCAACACAATAAATTCAAAACCCATTCACAATAAATTCAAAACCCATTCAAACATACTCAATGGAATCAATTTTCAATAATAACTGCGAATGAGCTCCAATTGTATTATCTGAGTAGCAAAACACAGAAAACATAGGACCTCAAGAACTGAAATGACATTCTGCACATATGCAGATGCAATTGGAAGGGTTGACTTCTTACCCAGGTAGGATGTTCAGAATTTAAAAGAGCTCGGCAGGAGCAGGAAAAAAGAACTAAAGGAGAGCAAACAGTCAGGACGTAGAAAAACAACTTACCCGGGGGGAGTTCAATTAAAGCAGTTGACTTCATATTAAGCTCATGTTTCTTGCAACGATCAGCCAAGGCCTTCAGTAGCTCCTCAAGATCATGTTGTATGCGATCAGCGCGGACCTAGACAACCAAAAGTGGCCAAAACATAGCATAAGTTCCTAAGAAAAAATACACTTCCCAATATTTTACCTGGGTAACCAAATTAAAAAGGTCTATTATCTTCACCTGAAGAATACCATCAGCGCTGCCACCTTGTTCCATTTTAGTAATTGCCTGTTGCAACTCCAGCTTCCTCTCCTGAAAAAAGGAATTTTTTTCCTTTTAGCTCAAAGAAAATGAAACCTATATGCTCCACCAAGTCAACAAGCACTAATACTTGTATAAGAATAAAGGCATATGTAAAACAAATGACAAGCTAGAAAATGCTATAAAGAAGTCAGCTAAACAATTAAAGCATTGGAACACTAGAAGAATCCGGGAAGACCTTTAATCATAGAGATGGAATGAGGGAATGGTATCTTCTTATGTGTATAGCATCTTGCAGTGGTAAACTTAAATATTTCGATTTGTGAAGAAGCTGGGATATATAACTATAGTACACATTCGAAAGAATATATGGAAATCTTACTTGAGTATCACGAAATGACGCCTCTTCAATTGTCAGTTTTGAAGCAATTTCTGCAACTTGCTTGTACTTCTCTTCATATTTTTTGCCAAGCAACTCAGCCTAAAATAACTCATCAATTGAAAAAGTGCATAAGCAAGGTGGAATTGAAACCAAACAATTTATGAACTTCAAAGAGAGAGGGAGATCAATGGGCTGAACAAATACCTCACGTTTATCAGCCAATGCCCTTTCAGTGATTTCATTAAGTCGATTATCACACCTACTTTTGTACAAAACCTGGAGAAAGTCCGGTGAACAAAGAAATGAATGAGATGGAAAAACAATGTAGAGAAAAAATATAACAGAATGAGCAGGTGATAGTTAAGTAAAAGCAACGGGAGTACATTGAAGGCGGCAACTACTCACAAGATCCTGCATTTTTGTGCGGTAGAATTCAAGCTTCTCCTTGGAATCCAGAAGCATATTGTCCTTGCTTCCATCCTTATCACACAAAGGAATTAGGTTTACTACGTTAACAATATCATGAAGTAGATAGAGTGCTAGAATACATCACACGGACAGATTCTAACCTGAATATGTCTGCATTCTAGATTTTTTGATACCTAATTAGCTGATTATGTTCATAATAACATTTTAATCAACTGAACCTTGAAAATGGATATGCTATGGCACTGAGACAGTCTAACGGTAGTTGTTAGACATGTTTGGTTTCTGGACAGGGGGGAGCCATGAGAGGCTGCACTATCGTCAATAGTTTGATTTAATTTTCTTGAGTAATCATTATCCGCGTTAAGCTGCACACAATCACTACCTGCCTGAATTTACTCCGGGAGAATCTTGAGGTTAACAAGCCCCTCAAGCTGAGGGGCAAATGTAATCAAAATCTTTCTTTTATTCAGTACATGCACTCAAGATGACTGTAACCCAGTTGCAAGAAAACCCATGGAGGAGACAAATTACCTAAAATATAAAGGAACAATACCTTTTTCTCTCCCGCTGCTGTCTCTTCTCCCTTTGTTTCCAACACATTCTGCTCCCCATTACTTAGTTGGTCCATATGAGAATTATCCATTGATGTTGCTCTAGCATTTTGCTGATTAAATTGCATTGACCGGTCAGACTGAGGTAATGCCCCCTGCATAGGAGGTCTTAATCCAGGATGTGCAACTGGCTGTACACCAGGCAAACCTTGGGGAGGTCTTACGCCTAAGCATAACCAGAATGATGAAAGAATTTCAGTATACCAACAAAGTGGTCGAAACTCAAAATAGCTAAAATGCGGTTTAGGTAGTACCAGAAGTAGGGCCCCAGCAAGTGCTTCCATAAGTAGCAGTGGGTGGACCTGCCATGGCCAGCAGTGTCTCATCAAGCATGACGCTATTCGGTAGTGTGGGTGGAAGTGGGCGGCCTTCCCTATATCGTTCCATCAAATATAGAGCTATACAGAACTCCCTCAAAGAGAGCATGCTGTCATTATCTTGATCAGCCAAGTCCCACACCTGCTTCAAGACCTCTGCAGAGACCACGAGTTATGTTACTGAACATTATGAATGTGCAACAAATTCCAAATGACACTAAATAAGATAACTAGGTAAAGTTATTAGGTGGTTAGGATTCAAAAGTTCAAAAAACTTGAAGTAAGAATATTCCACAACTTGAAGCTAGAAAAATTCACAACTTGAAGTTAGAATATTACACTAAAAAGAATTTAGATTATGTATTGAGATGACATGTATAATTTGGAAAATAGTCCAAAAGTTCAGAGGTTCCAAAATAAAACAATAACTTCCCAATAAAATTTGTGGCACCAATCCAACTTAGAGCAAATGAACCAAGAATAAGGATGTTCACATTTGTATTTGTACCTCAGATAAACATGATCAAGGTGGTAAAAAGGAAGTATTGAACACATAAAAGAATCTCTGAACCTTCAAATTTGCACATAATAGTTTAAAAAGGGTCTTCTCTCAGGTTTTAATCTTGTCCAAGCGAGAAAAAGAAGATAACTCTTTCAAACTTCGACAAGTTTATTTCTTGGATATAGTAAACGTCATCCTTCTGACCCTACTTCCCATAAACCCAACAACAGCCCTTTCCCACTTTGCTCCATTGGTGACGCAGAAACCAAACATTATGGATGGAGGGAGAGGGCCACTATAAACTCAATTCTATAACACACAAAATTTGGTAGACTACGCAAATCAGTAACCAAAATCCTGTAATAGAGTTTATAAGATGAAATCCAGTGAGTAAATCGGATTCTCATCTAAACGCCAGACTCTACTCGTTGTTATTCGAACTATGTGATGGAGTAAGGTTCCTTGAAAGTGCATAATTAAAAAGAGAAGGATACAGGAAATAAATAATTCTGATGATAGCAAGTTTGTCATCAAGAAAGTAGACACTAAATGCTGTAAAAAAAAACGTTAACTTACCTCTTGGCAGTCTCCAGTTCAAGAATAAATCTCGTGCTTGTGGCCCAGAGATTTTTCCATCTCTATCTGAATCCACCTCCATAAACACCTTTGCATACTTCTGAACACCAGCTCTTGTCATTTTTGGCCAAGGAACTTGAGATTGCTCAGGAGTAGAATGGACAGAATCCGCTGGAGTTCCAGATGATGATACTGGCAAAATATTCGGACCAGAAACATGTGTATTAGATTTAGACACGGATGGGGTTACTTGCAGCTGATTCCCAGGAGATTGCCTTGGTAAAGTATTAAATGCAGCAAAGGGATCGGGCTTGGCTGACGTTTGAGACTCAGTGGTTACTGGAACCACAGCTGAAGAAGTTGGTGGACTAATCTGAGAAAAGTTTGGAGTAGACGAAGACTTCTTTGGTACAGATTGGCTTGCGGAAAAGGTTTCACCTCCAAACGTAGGGTTCAAAGCAAAACCATTTCCAGAACTACCAGTAGCTTTTGTATTAGCTGCCGTCATGGAAGGTAATGAAAGAGATCCCTGAAGAGTTTGAGTAACTGGAGGGATCAAAGGGCTCATTCCTCTATTGGGAGGCTGCATAGTAGGTCCAGCGGATATTGCTGCTTGTCTGCTCCCGAGATAGTCATTTGAACTGTTTGAGTTTGGAAGACCAGGACGGGTCAAACTAGCACCCCTGGGGAAATCCATACCAGCAACAAATTGCTGGGGACGTGATGCAGTAGTTGCAGTAGGAATAGGTGGCCTCACAGAGTGGCCGGCTTGAGAAGCGAGATATTGCTGGTTCATACCTGCTGTATGAGGTAGCTGTCCTCTGATGCCAAGATTTTGAGAAGCTGTTGGTGCACCAGCACCCATCTGCTGTGCAGGTGCAGCACCAGCTGGATTTAGCTGGGGGGAAGCAATCGCTGCAAGGTTAATCTGTGGAGCAGGGATTTTAGCAGAAGCAGGACCATATAAAGCTGCCTTCACAATATCCGGTGTTAATTCTCGCTTACTCTGTGCCACTGTTACAAGCTTAAGAGCATTATAAAACTCCGGGCGGCTAAGATACCCAGTACGGCTCTGGTCAGCATGTGCCCATATCTGCAATAGAAGAAACACAATGCGCACGCACAGTTGAAGAGATCATATTTACCTTGGAAGAGTTAAAACTTTGAAATTTGAAGAAAACTAGTCATGACTAGTTTAGCGTAATGGGATGTACAGAACAGAAAGACGCATTGGAAAAGCATAACAAAGAGAGGGATGGAAACATATTGACTTAAACTTTTGTAGAAACATAGACTCATAGAGAGAGAAAAATAAGACGTCCGGACCTCCTGCAAGTACAACAACAACAATATACCCGGTATAATCCCACAAAGTGAGGTCTGGGGAGAGTTGAATATACGCAGACCTTACCTCTACCTCAAAGGTAAGTATGCCAAAGAAACAAATCTGCATATTCACAGCACAAAAGAAGCTTGGAAGAAAACTCTAATTCCCAAAACGAACTTCTTGTCTAGAATATCCTACCAACCTAAACACAATAGCTGCAGAAAATATTGCCATTACACAGTAATCAAAGGCCTAGAAAACAGTTACCAAACAAAAAAGAGTCAAACCACCACCGGCAAAAATCTGGGATGATTTATCAAGAACACCAACCAATTTCTGCAACAAGTCTTTTCCAGGACCGTTTGATATTGTATATCAAAAAGTTCAACATGATAAAAGCAACTTATGAACTTCTAAGGACATTGCAATGGTAGCCAGTCAGCAGTTTGACCTAAATCACAAACTTTGAAAAAGTAGTCTCTGAAAACAAAAGAACCAGATGATGCATGAGAACCTATCCCATAAGCATACTGACCTATCAAAAAACCTATGAGATAAGCCAGAAGATGAGAAACACAGACTTCAAAATAAAGAAAGCTAGTGAACTATGAGATAAGCCAGAAGATGAGAAACAGAGACTTCAAAACAAAGAAAGCTATGGAATTGAAGTCGCAAGTACACAAGTCTGAAACAGCAAACTTAGCTTGGAACGAAATCAAAAGGATCAGCCGATCAGCAACAACAACAACAACAAACCCAGTGTATTCCCACCCAGCCAATCAGAAGGATGTAGTAAATAAATAGAGTATCTCAGAACTCAAGTTCATCCTGCAAAGGAAATAAACAGCTGCAACAATTTTTGAAGAGGCGACAAGGTCGCTAAACTTGCACTCAGTGTCTTATCACGGAAACCTACATCACCGACTTCGGATGCTAGTAAAGATAAAAGAACCATCCAACTCAAAGTGGCTAAATATCAACTTGCAGTCTCAAGATAACTCTTCATCCAATGCATACAAAAACAAAAAAAGCAACACCAGGCAGCTTACAAGTTATTTGATCCTCCAAACCCAATGTGTCAATTGTCGAAATGCTTTCTATTTTAACAAATAATAGTGGTGTCACAGACAAATTTCAACTACTCCAATAGTACCTACTACCTCCGACTAGCATAGGTAAGGGGTTGTCAAAACCCTCTCTTCATTCCAATCAATAACTCTTCTAATGAAACACAAATCAAATGAAATTTCTGCTCACCCAGTTAAAGTTCTTAGGCCTAGTTTTTGAACCTGGATTTTCTAGAGTTGGTTAAGGTGGGTGGGTTTTAACAATCATTCATCAATTCACTGTTGTCCGTGCCCAAATAGAAGTATAAGTACCCAAGAGGTGTGGCAAAAGGG
Organism: Capsicum annuum; assembly: GCF_002878395.1. Classification (NCBI taxonomy): domain Eukaryota; kingdom Viridiplantae; phylum Streptophyta; class Magnoliopsida; order Solanales; family Solanaceae; genus Capsicum; species Capsicum annuum. The sequence continues at coordinate 230,805,422 of NC_061114.1, read as the reverse complement.
CTAACCATTAGTATCTGAAAATTAAATTGCTTCAATAATTCCTCTTCTATTTCTTCTTCCCCCATTCTGAACCTCTCTCTTCATTCTTCAATAACTAATATCTTCAAACACCTTGAGGCACTGCGAATGATTTGACATCACAGTTCATCTTATCAGGTCAGCTAAGAAACCATTCACGACGTGATTCTTCATTCTAGTTTGTGCATTGTTTTACTGTCTATATTCGGTCAGTTGTTCTGTACTAAGGTGAATCACTGAATCCCTTATAACTCATGCTATAATTCTTCTTACACACTGCCAAGTAGATTGAACTTCTATTTTCTTCTTTTTTGTAACTGTGGTGTCCAAACAAGCTTTCGCACACCTCTCTAATTCCAAGGGAGACCCGCCACCTTTCACCCAGTCCACCAAAACTAAGACATATGAGAAGAAGTTTTTGTCTAAGTTGGACCTGAGACCTCATGGTTCTCAACCCACTTCATTAACCACTTTGGTGTCTAGGCAAGCTTTCACGCACCACAACTAATCCTACATTATACCTGCCATCTCCCACCAGAAACAGGTACCAGTTCACCATAGCTAGGACTGATGAGGGGACCTCAGATGTCATGGTTCTCAACCCAATTCATTAACCACTAGGCTACACCATCGGGTACAATTAGATTGAACTTCTAACACTTAACTAATTCAATTATATTCTTTGAGTTCACTTACATCACTCTAACAATTTAATGAACTATTTTTCGCTCTTCGATACCAATCCAACACAAAATTCAACAACAAACACACCTAAACACTTCAAAATAACAAAAAAAAAAAAAAAAAAAAGCACATTCAACTAAAAAAGGAAAGAAATTTAACAAACCTGAGCTAAAACAGGTTGAGGCAAGTTAGATCCTTTCAAAAAACCAACAGCTTCAGCACCACTAATTCTTCCATCTTGATCCAAATCCGCTCTCCGAAAATAAGCTTCAAATTGCTCCATATTTGCTCCTCCCGCCATTTTCTTCAATTCAATAACTCATAAATTTCACAGATCAATACATTACACTTCAAAAAAAGAAAAAAAAAATCCTGCCGGTGATAATGTTTTTCGCTTCAATTCGAATTTTTTCCTATTAAATACTGCAGAAATAGCAAAAATTACGAAGATTTTTGGAGATCTGGAGAGTGAAATTGAACAAAAATCGGGTCTGATTTAGGTTTTTTTACCCGATCTAGGATTTCAGATTAGGAAAATTTGAAGCATAATTAGTAATTGGTAATACTTTACATTTTGCTTCATGGACTCCCTTGTTAATCAAAACATTGCAAATCCACCCCCATATTTTTTTTCTTTTTTATTTTTATGGTTTATTTATTTAATTAATGGGAAATTACAATGATTAATTGGAAGGGGTGCTCACCATTTATGGTCGGTTTGGATCGGTTATTGGTCAAAACTAAATTCAAACCAGTATAATTGATTTTGAAATTATTGAAACCAAACCAAATATAATATATATTTTTTTGTTTGATTGTTCTCGATTTAGATTCTTCTATATATTTATCCTTCTGAATGAATCACTTCTTTTATTTTCGCATATTATATTTAGTTTGATCTCATTTCAATAATTTAAAACTGATTATATTGGTTTAGTTTTAGTTTTAACCAGTAAATGATCCGTGAACACGTGCTATAGTCTTTACTTTTTTAAAAGTAAATACACTTGTTTTAAGCTTAAGATTTTACAAAATGAAAGATGAGTTTTAAGAAATATTAATTGTAATGATAAATGAAAACCTTTTAAGTGATTCTGTCTTCATTTGATAAATCGATAAATAATTTAAGGCAACGATTTAATATATATATCAAAAAATGAAGAAAGTGGAGCGAAAAATAGCCAACGACCGTACAACTAATTAAACAAGTAAATCGTATTTGATGGGCTTCCAGTTGGGCCTGCTTCACAAGTACACCATTGTTTTAGCTTTCAAAGGTAGGCCCAAATTAGTTTTGAGCCCATTGTATCCATTCCCTCATTGACCAACTTTGCTCCAAAATCAAGTATTCGTACGGATTCTCCCATTTTGAAGTGGTCTTTAATATTGGCTTATTAAATTAATAGTACTTTTATTTACCTTCATTATTTATTTAATAAGAATTTATAGGTCAAAGTACTGTTAACTATGACGGTATGACCTAATATTACAAGATATATGTAAAGAAAATTTTTATCGTGTCTGGCATAAGTTTAATAGGATAAGAACTAAGGCACAATTTGTGGATTATGAACTGAAGAATTAAGTGGTATAACTTGTGTTATATTATAATAAGTAAATATAAACCTCGACTTTGTAATTTTATTTGTTTTTTATAATATACATATGCAGTACGTTTATGCGTTCACTGACAGTTTCATATGTTTTCAGCTGTATGTATTTATAATATACATATGTCGTATTTTATGTGGAAAAATCATGTATTCTTATATGTATTTTTTCAATATGCAAGACATATATTTTCTTTGCGGTGTGGTGTACTTGATTCTGAAAATGATGCATCTTGAAATTGGTTCTTTGAGAATCTGAAGGAAGCATACGGTGAAAGATAACATATGTGTAGTTTCTGATCGTAATGCAAGCATCATAAAAGTTGTTGGTGGTGTGTACAATGATGTACCACATTATGCATGTATGTGGCGTCTATGGAGAAATATACAATAATATTGTTATAGCTTAAATGTTGCACTTATTGTTTAAATGTTGATCAGTTCATGATGTAGCATTATGTCAAAAAATAATAGCTTCATTTTTTCACTAATAATTATACAATTCTAAATTTTGATAAAAATATTTCATGTTATTGAACTTGTTATAGTTAAATTGTTGCAATTTTTTTTACTGAACTTGATTAACTTAATTCATTATGAATATATTGTACAAGATATATAACATCATTGATTTATACCTAAGAAACTGGAAGCCACACTTACCAAATTTTTAATCTAAAAAAATACATATTAGAATCTATTAAGCACCTATGCCCATCTATAAAAAAAATAAGAGTAAGTTAACATACCTTTATGTAATAAATAAATAAATAATACATATAAAGACATCAATTACGTAATCAAAACTTTAAATACATATGTTTTTAAAAAAAAAATATATGCATTAATCATACATAAATATGCATTATTCATAGATATATACGCATAACTGAAAAAAATCTATGGATAACTCATAAATACATATGCATATCTGCTTAAATATATATGTATATCTGGTAAAAAACATATGTATTAAACTGGACAAATATATATACATATGCATAGCCCGAAAAATACATATTCTAAAAAATGTATATATATATATATATATCCATAGAAGAAAATATATATTAAGACTTGTAAAAAAAATATATGCAATATTCATATATAAATATACATTATGTATAAATATATATGTGTTAATAATATATACATATTCATTATGTATAAATACATGTGCATATCTGGAAAAAAAAAATACATGTATTACTCAAAATTCTTATGCATTACTCAAAATACATATGCATAAAATGAAAAATACAAATACATATATGAAAAATACATATAGTAACTGAAATACACATATTAATTACTCAAAAATATATTCAAAACTGGAAACCACATATTCATACCAACATATGCATAACAGTAACATAAACTAACCACGAAAAATACTATTTTATAGTTTAAACATCAAAAAATCTTAACATCACATCAAATAAACATTAAAATATCGACTTTCAACATTAAATTAACATATGAAACCTAAGAAATATTCAACTAAATGTTAGTCCACATAAAGTTAACTGTTGTCAAATACAACAAATTCAAAATAAACGTCAAATATCATGCACTTTAGTATCTTTTGTTATCTCAATTTCCATACGAGGCCTCATTGGTGCTTCATCATCACTTTGTGGCTTCTCTTCTGCTTTCCTCGAACTATAATGCCACAACATTGAAGCATATCTCGTGAGAAGAAGATCTGAATCAAAGTCAACATTTGGAACACATTCACCAAAAGTAAGACACTCAACATATGTCATCATATATAAATCATAATCCCTGCAAATACAAATATATATATCTATACTGTAACAAATACATCTTATATAATTCCTAAAATACAAATACATATCTTAAATTGAACAGATAAATATCTTCACATTATAAAGACAAAAATACATATATGAACATATTGTCCATAAAATATAAGATTACAAATAAAAAAATACATATCTATATTGTAACAAATACCAATCTTACAATACCAAATACATATCTACACTATAACAAATACAAATCTTATCAGTACCAAATACTAATACAAATGCAAATACGAATCTTGTCATTATCAAACACAAATACATATTTATATTGTAAAAATTACATTTTATAAAAGGCTCGTCGGAATATACTAACCCTCCGCTACCACATCATCGAAAAACCCATAAAAAGGATGGCCAAGTCCGTTCCTCATTTTTTTTTTTTGACAAAACTTTCTGGTAACAAAAACACTCGTCCAAAATTTGAACTACAACTAAAAAATAACTTAAAAGCATAAAGAGACCATCCATCTACGTCCCCTTTTAAACTAAATATTAAAAATAATAACTCTTTGCTCTTCACAAAGGCTTCACACTTTACTGTATGATATGTCTTTCAGGCATTCTACTTCCTTCCTTGCTTACCCTTTGAATTCTTTTGGCCTACTAAAGTTCTTGTTGTTAAATTTGTTTTTGGATTTTGGGGACTAAAATTTATTGTTACCATTGTGATACGGGACAAATGGTCATCTTATCTTTTGATGACATCTTTAGAGGCCAACACATAAAGGCTCAAGAATTGATCACCTCGAGAATACGAAAACAAGCATAGAAGACCCTTTTTGAGCATGTCATTAAACAAACCCATGTGTAAAAGATTGCATGGGGGCTTACATTTGATGCCAATTCAAGACTACAAGTTTTGAAGCGTGACCCCATGGTTTTGGAGCATTGAAGAAGCACTCTTCATTAAGGGTATTTTGGAGATTGCACATGTTAAATAAACAACCCATGACCTCCCCTTTCATCAAGGGTATTTTGATTCATTATACTATGTAATAAGCTAGGTTATATATAGTCTCTTATTAGGTCTTTTCTCTCTAGTTGATGAAAGATGAAAGATTGAAACACTTGAAATCCTCTCTCTTGAGAGTAGATTACCTTAGTATAGTCTTAGTTAGGACTTGAAAAAGTCATCCTTAGTATAGGGCTTGAAAAAGTCAATATTGTTCTTTGCTTGAAAACGGTGGATCTTGAGGTGAGTCGATTACCTTGGCAGTCACCGTAAGAGTGTGGTTTTGATTATTACATTCAGTAGGAGATTAATGTTGAAATATACTTGGTTCTTAATCTTGTAATAATCTTGGTCTCACTATCTATCCTTTCATTATTTTGCAAATCCGTATGTTTTTGTGTTTGTCATTTTGTATCCCTTTGTGTTGCTTGTTCTTTTCACGTTTTGTGGACTATTTTGGCATCTTGGTGGACTGATTTGTATCATTTGGTATCAAAGTCATCATTGATTTCGTTCCCACGAGATCAATCTTGGGTTTGTTCACTAAAAAGGATTTTAAAAAAAGTGTTGAAAAGCTGAAAAACTCAAAAATAGTAATCTGTCCACGTTTTTGTATTTAGGTTGAAATTTGAAGCCTAGTTTTCTTGTGATTTTTGGTGTTTTGTGTGTTCTAGTGTTAGATCTTTGTTTCCTAACATTAGAAGAGGTGTCCAAGGTCGAAAATCTCACAAAAAGAAGTTATTCTACGGGTTTGGTGTCTTGGCCGAAGTGTTGTTATTGTTTGGCCGAATTTGTGTCTAGATTTAGGTGTTTTTTTATTGTCTTTGTTGTTTATTGTGTTGGTTTTATTTCTCTCTAACACTACTTGAGTCTAACCCAAGTTCTTCAGCAAAAAAAAAAATTACAAGTTGTTGTGGGAAGAGTGGACGATTTTGTTGTTGTTGTTATTGAGGTTCTTGTGTTGTGTTGAAGAAGTCTTGTAAAAGGTTGTTGTTTGATCCAAATTAAAAGGGACGAGAGTGTGGGTTCTTGTTAGTCTTGAAACAACTTTCAAGACATTACCAAAGGGGAAAAGAACGAAAGACCTTCCAAAAGTCTTCGTACCAAAAGGGAGTAAGTTTATTAATCTAGACAAGCCAAAAGAGGAAAAGGGGACAAGACCTCTAAAAGGTTGTCTTGCCAAAAAGGTGAAAGTTGGTCAAGGTTTGAATTTTGATAAAAAGGGCTTAAAGTCTTGTTTGTTAACCTACCATAACCAAAATTCCCCCCATCTTTGTGAAATTTGAACAACCAAAATTGTGGAATAAAATTTTTCAACTTCAACAATAATTTTTTTGTCCATCAACCAATAGTCGAGTGCCACGTCATCAATAGCTCAAAAACGTTGGAATTCCTAGTTTCACTTTTTTGATTCTATTGGTTTGCATTTTGTTGGTTCTCATACAAATTAGCAAACTAGTAAATACCTACTAGATTGTAGATTAGTTTTTGAGTATGTTTTCTTTCGTGTTAAGCGTTGTATTTTGTGCTTTTCTTATTTATAAGTCGTAGTATTTTCTTTGTTTAAAGTTTATAAGTAAATTTCATTTTTATGTCTTGAGTCGATCAAACAAGAATCCATTCCGGCTGTCAAGTAAAATTGACATCCTATTGACTACCAGAGTATAAACAACTTTCAATATTCGCCGCTCCAATTGTGAGAATCACAAAGGAAGTGTATACGAGTGTTGGTGAGGAGCTTTTAATACTAATCTTGTTTGTTTATTGTGTAGGTATAAAGGTGATATAAGGGGAACATGTCTTCGAAAGTCGAGGATTATTGTGACTATAACATGGGAGACTATGATTGTAGTGAGGAGTTTTATGGATTCGAAGTTGAGGGAGATTGCGGAGGTTATGAAAATGGCCATGATTAAAACTTGGGCAGATTTGAGAGTTACGGTTTTGAGGAGGAAAATAAGGTGAATGAAGTGCCTAGTGCTTATGGTGAATTTGGAGATGATGCAGGACCTCGTGATTGATCTTATGATGACGTTGGGGCATATGAGAATTCTTACACTTCTCACTTTGAACCTAGATTTGGTGTTAGGAATAACCCTTTCGTTCGCAAAGCTTATGAGAGCTATGATGAGAGTACACATGAGGAGTGTGAAGATTCATATTTTCCACCTTATAGTACTTATTATCAAGGTCGATATAGTGTGAATGGTTATACTAGCTCTAGTAGATGTTGTCTAACGAGAAGAAGAGGGTATGCATCTCCAAAATCAAAAGGTACTCGTGTACTTTTCAATGTTGATCTGAGAAGGAGTGTACACTCCAGAAAGGTGACCATTGGTGGGATACCGAGCTACCTCGTTGTGTGAAATGATAGGTACTATAGTAACTACATCGTTCCATCCATGGTTGACTACTTGAGGTTGTTTTGTGAGCCTTTACTTGTTCCATACTTTTTGGACGGGTTTAAGGTTACCGAGAGGGTCAAGGTTGTCTTCTCCCAATTTGAATACCATGAGGAGGTGTGGTGCGATATTCTTCTATTGACATACGATCATGTATGCTTAGGTGCCGATTGGTTTGCACAACCTAGAGTTTTAAATGTCCAAAATTGGCTAAATATTGTAAGAGATCGGTGGGGAAATCACCTCGTGACATACAAGTTGTCTAAGCTGCAAAGAGAAGTGAATACTTACTCCAATCCTAATGCTTATGAGAGACAAAATACTGAGAGGAGTAAAGGTGTGCAAGGTGGTAATCCGAGAATAGAAAAATGAGAGGTTGTGTGGAGCGAAGAGAGGGGATTTCCACCAAACCGAGCTAACATTATTTGTCCTTCTATTTCTAAGGACATTTGTGTAGGTACCGACATGGCAAGTGAAGGAGAGCAATGTCGAAGTGAAGTTGCTGCCCAAGCTTGTAGAGATCCTTCACAACACGGCAAAGGAGAGTCGACTCAAGAAATTCAAGGTAAAATAGTTACCTCTTACACTTTTGTGCATGTGAATAATAATTGTGTGGCTAGTAGCCCATTGAGTGTGAGTAGTAGCTTACTTACTTGTAAGTTTAATGATTCTTTGCCTTTTGTTGATAATGTACATGTTGTGAGTGTGGATACACTAGTTGATCTTATTGATGACCAACTTGACTCTTCCTGTAAGATCAATTTATGTCCACCTAGTGTTGAAGCCTATATGTTGAACGAAAGTACATCATCTTGTGTAATTGGTATTGATCAACCTATTTGTGAAAATTGTCTACCACTTAAGTATGTGTGTGATGTGATTAATCAAACTCAAGTGAGTGAAGTATTTGAAAAAGTTGGTCAACAAAAGGGGAGTAAACCCAAGAGCTATTCTTGGGACAATTTTGTGCTTGAAACCGATTTGAAACTTGATATTGATCTCTTAGAGAGTGAGGAACTTGCTTGTTCCAAATCTGCCCATGGTTTGGATCATACACTCTTTAGGTATAATGTCTTGTTTGAAAATGATATAAACACTCTTAATGAGCCTAGTGGTGAAAAATATGGTATAGCTTACCTTGGAGGCTATAGCCTATATGTTAACCCACTATCGTGTGACAACATTCCTCCTAAAGATGAAAACTATTCTTGGAAGATGAAAGTACTCTTAAGGGTAAGGAATATGTAGTCTTGGAAGTTACTCCTTCTAATTTGTGTGACCTTTTGTTGAGAGTACTCATGGTGATGATTGGAAAACTAGTAGTGAGTACACACATGAGGGCACCTTAGTAGAAGTCGACTTGAGTGATACTTTTCTCTACTCTCTATTTTATTTTGATGATATGTATGTTATTGTAAAGGTTATGTCATTTAGTTTGAGTGGAGACCACGGGAAAAGGGAGTATTGTCTAGACCCATGTCTATGGCCACTCTTCCCAATTGACCCCTGTGCCAAATATGAAAATGGTGATGTTGGTGCACCCAACTTGTTGCTTGGTCTACATGACAAGCAAAATGTCACTTTTGATGAATCCCATAACCAAATCCTTTGTACATATTTCATTGAGTTTTTAATATTTCATTCAAAGGATCCTTGGTTATATTGCAAATATGTGCAACCTTGGCATGTTGAAATGATTTGTTATGCTAACCCTAACCCTCATTACATGAGGAGTTTGTATTTGTTTGTCCTCTCTTCGGTTTTGCAAGGTATGGATTTGAGGTCGAATCCTTTTCAAAAAGGGGAGGATGATACGGGACAAATGTCCATCTTATCTTTTGATGACATCTTTAGAGGACAACACATAGAGGCTCAAGACTTGATCACTTTGAGGATACGATAACATGCATGGAAGACCCTTTTTGAGCATGTCATTAAACAAACCCGTGTGTGTAAGATTGCGTGGGGGCTTACATTTGATGCCAATTCAAGACTACAAGTTTTGAAGCGTGACCCCATGGTTTTGGAGCATTGAAGAAGCACCCTTCATTAAGGGTATTTTGGGAATTGCACATGTTAAATAAACAACCCATGACCTCCCCTTTCATTAAGGGTATTTTGATCCATTATACTATATAATAAGTTAGGCTATATATAATCTCTTATTAGGTCTTTTCTCTCTAGCTGATGAAAGATGAAAGATTGAAACACTTGAAATCCTCTCTCTTAAGAGTAGACTACCATAGTCTTAGTTAGGACTTGGAAAAGTTATTCTTAGTATAGGGCTTGGAAAAGCCAATATTGTTCTTTGCTTGGAAACGGTGGATCTTGAGGTGAGACGACTACCTTGGCGGTCACCGTAAGAGCGTGGTTTTGATTATTACATTCATTAGGGGATTAATGTTGAAATATACTTAGTTCTTAATCTTGTAATAATCTTGGTCTCACTACCTATCCTTTCATTATTTTGCAAATTCGTATGTTTTTGTGTTTGTAATCTTGTATCCCTTTGTGTTACTTGTTCTTCTCACATTTTTTTGACTGTTTTGGCATCTTGATGGTCTGATTTGTATCACCATTGGCTGCTGCAGATTTACCATTTTGCTTGGCAAAAGGCGTTACTGAACAGATCTTCTTACCAGCTAACTTCTTAGAGATTTTCCTGCTTTTACTTCAACACCCCAAAACTCCATTGATGATTGAAAGCTCAAAAAATATTGAGGGGTTGAAGGGGGAGAGCAAAGAAGAGAGAGCTCTTCCCTCACCGGATCTGCAAAACCAGAGATCCACCGACTAAAATTCAACTTCTGTGATCGGTTCCGGCTAATACTCCCCTGTAAAATAATATTACTGTCGGTGCCGGTCACCATCACGATAAAATTTGCCGGATAGACCCTCCGTCGAAAATTCACCGAAAAACGCCAAAATCAGCAATCCAATCGAAGCCACCAGCCCACCCATCGCCGGAAATGACATCCCTTGGCTGGAAAAGCACCAAAAAAATCACAAAATATCAAAGAAAAAAAAATGAAGAAGAAAGCAATATAAAAAAATAAAAAAATATAAATTATATGAAAAGATACTATGGAGCATAATGTTTATCAACAAATTGAGAGATAAAAAAGGAAATTGAAAAAAAAATAGAAGATGCGGTTAATTGGAGAGAGAGAAGTGAATATTGCGTGAAAAAGGGGAAAAGATAAACTAATGGAAAAAACATATGCTCCATCCAAAAAGTGGTAAAATATTGTTACTTTTGTTATAAGTTGTAATTTTGGAAAAGTATTGTTATTTATTGTAATTATAGTCTTAAGGATGCTAGTTTTTGTAATTTTTCCTTTCAAATTTTCAGTAGTTAAAATGAAGCTAAGTCGCTGAATATCTATAGCCACCAACAGATGCAAACATATCTGTTCGAAAAAAATGTGTCATTTGGGAACAAACACAACTATTCAAAAAACTCACAACCATTCAAAATGAAGAGATACTTTTTAACATGCACTCTTTCCCTTGGTAGCTATAATCATTTTTCATTCACACCTCAACACAAATCCAACACTAACGATGAAAGTTATTTTTTTCCTATCTAATTTTTGAAGTCTCAATTGAGGCATAAAAAATGGATTCTTAACCTCATGAAGGATTTTGCTACATAGATTCATAACTAATCAACTGATAAACTAATGCAGAAAAATTCTTCTTTGTCTTTTTTTCTTTGCTAACCTCTGTAATTGAATGAGATAGTTCTATCTCCAGTTCAGGAAAAGGATAAAGTGAAGATTCTGTGAAAAATATGGTCGAATAAGATCCTTTGATTTAGCTCTTTTAGTTAAGACATCCAACAATTGAGTTTCGTAGCTTAGGTAAGCATCTACGAGAGGTCTTGTGGTGCATACATCAAGAACAATCCTCAAAGCAATCCAAAACAAAAATGACTACGTTCAAGCAGAGATCTCACCAATAATGACGACGAAAAAGACCTATACTGTAATTTTTCAAGACCGAGACTCCACCCTAAACATCAAACAACCAATATCTCTAGATAGTCCTAGCCAATATCCCCAAAATCTTACATTTTCTTACGATGGATTCCACTATTTTGACAAGTCTTTTAACTTTACATCATAAAATAGTTACTATAATAAAACAAAATGAAACTGAAAAGGCTACTACTATACCTTATTGGAAAAAAAGTCACTACACTTTTTTCCACTAGTGTCACCAGTAGAATAATGCCACATTTAATTGCAAACCGTCACTAATTGAACTTTAATTTTAATCATAAACTCCAACTGAAAAAAAAATTTTAGTCATTGTTGTTAATGTATTACACATTGAATTTGTACTAAAATTAGCATAATCCACTAGTCTCAACCGTAAACGATAAGTATCAAGCATTGTGCGTGCTACGTTCTCAAGAACGAAGCTCAAAGGAATTAGTGGAGGTCCGTATAATTAAATGATCGAACATGTGGTATATTTCGAAGAAAAGCAAAGAATCTTATCAACGCTTGACATGCCATGAATCCTCCTAAAAGAAATGGGTGCCTTCAAAAATGCAGACATAAGTGGGGCATTATTTTAATCGATCAACTCATGTCATAAGGTGTTGGGTTAAGTTCCACGATGCGGACAACGTAACCCTCATGTCTAGTTGACATTGCTGAGTTTGGAGACCTGAACGGACTATTGGTAATGATAAGGCGAAGCAAGATATATATATTAAACTATTTTGAATTTATAGTTATGAAACAAATTTATTCCACTCGACATGGTCTAATTGACATCACAAATTTATTTTGAGATAAACTTATACTATCAATGAAATATAGTATAAAATTAAATTTGAATTTTATCATAAAATATTTCACCTTATCTCGCATACCGAATGACTACTAGCAAATGTTGTTAGATAGTGGAGCCTGATTAATATGTGACGTACTATTATATATTAATGTTGTGGAGCCCCGACCCAAAATTTAGGTTGTACCTTTTATGCTTATTCTCTGTGTAATTGTACATACTCCAAGTTACTAATATAGATAGTCTGTCCGTCGTGGAGGTTACCCACGGGTGTTACCATAAAATTGATTTTCTCTCTCTCTCCTAAAGAACTCTCTCTCTAGTTTTCTTCATCCTCTCCACAGATTTAGTGTGTGTGAACTGCTAATCGATCCTAACAACTAGTATCAAAGCTTGGGAGATTCATCACGATCACTGAAGATGGAAAGATCGAAGTTTGGGATCGAGAAGTTTGATGGATCCAATTTTAATTTCTGAAAGATGCAGATCGAAGACTATCTGTACCATAAAGATCTTCACGAACCCTTGACCGGGGTGAAGTCGGAGTCCATAAAGGAGGAGGACTGGAAGCTCAAGGATTGGCAGGCTCTAGGGCTGATCCGGTTGACTCTGTCGAGAAATGTGGTGTTCAACATCGTCAAGGAGAAAACCACATCCGATCTGTTGAAGGCACTATCAAATATGTACGAAAAGCCATCTGCGATAAATAAGGTATATTTAATACGTTGATTGTTCAATTTACAGATGCCTGAGAATGGATCTGTTGCTGATCATATAAACGAGTACAATATGATTATTAGTCAACTGTGTTCTGTGGAAATTAATTTCAAAGATAAAATTAAAGCACTGATTTGGATGTCATCTCTGCCCGATTCTTGGGATACTATTGTTGCTGCAATTAGTAGTTCCCATGGATCTGAGAAACTAAAGTTTGATGAAATTTGAGATGTTGTTCTTAGCAAAAGCATTCGCAAATGAGAAATTGGGGAATCATCTGGTAGTGCTCTTAGTGTTGACTGAAGGGGGAAAGACCAATCGAGGGGTCAGAATACATATGATAGATCAAAATCAAAGAATCATGGAAAATCTCTACAAAAATCCAACGTGACATATTGGAATTGTGGAGAGAAAGGACACTTCGAACAGAGTGCAAGAAACCCAAGAAAAAGAAAAATCGAAAATCTAGAGATGATAATGATTCTGTTAATTCATCAGAAGACATTGGGGATGCTCTAATCCTTAGTGTGGACAGCCCGGTTGAATCCTGAATATTGAATTCTGGTGCATCTTTTCATTCATCTCCTAGCAAGGATTTGTTCTAAAACTTCAAGTCTGGAAGTTTTGAAAAGGTGTATCTTGCTGACAACAAGCCATTAGCGATTGAAGGAAAGGGGGATGTCTGCATAAAAACTCCATCATAAACCAGTGGACATTGGATGATGTCAGATATATTCCTGGTCTCAAGAAGAATCTGATCTCTGTTGGTCAGTTGGATAGTACAGGTTACGCAGCAGAGTTTGGGAAAGGTTCGTGGAAGATTGTGAAGGGTGCTATGGTTGTAGCGCGTGGCATAAAATTTGGAACTTTGTACACCACTGCAGGGTGTATAAACATGGTTGTTGTTGTTGAGGGTGCTTTCAGTTCATGTTGTGGCACAACAGACTTGGACACATGAGTGCCAAAGGAATAAAGATTCTGGTTGCAAAAGGAGTTTTAGAGGGGCTGAAATTTGTTAATATAGGTCTTTGTGAGAGTTGTGTTATGGGTAAACAGAAGAGAGTAAGCTTCATGAAGACTGCGAGAGAGACGAAGTAAGTACGACTGGAAATGGTCCATACAGACGTTTGGGGACCATCTTCTGTTTCATCACTTGGTGGATCCAGATTCTATGTCACCTTTATTGATGATTTCAGCAGGAAGGTATGGGCTTACTTCTTGAAACATAAGTCAGATGTGTTTGCTACTCTCAAGAGGTGGAAAGCTGAAGTTGAAAATCAGATTGGCTTGAAAATCAAATGCCTGAGGTCTGATAATGAAGGAGAATATAACAAGTCAAAATTTAAACAATTTTGTGCAGCTGAAGGAATCAGACTAATGAGGACAGTTCCCGAGAAGGCAAGGCAGAATAGAGTTGCTGAAAGGATTAACAGAACATTGAATAAGCGTGCAAGGAGCATGAGGATACACTGTGGGCTGCCTAAGACGTTTTGGGCAGATGCTGTGAGCACAGCTGCATACTTGATCAACAGGGGACCATCAATTTCTCTAGGGTTCAAGATTCCTGAAGAAGAATGGACAGGAAAAGACCTCAAGTATTCTCACTTGAGAACCTTTGGTTGCATTGCTTATGTTCATGTTGATCCAGAGAAGAGAGATAAGCTTAACGCTAAAGCTATAAAGTGCTACTTTATAGGTTATGGTTCTGACATGTTCGGGTACATGTTTTGGGATGACAGAAACAAGAAAATCCTAAGACATTGTGATGTGACATTTGATGAAAATGTCTTGTACCAGGACAGAGAAAAAAAGGTTCAAGAAACTACAAATCAAGTGGGAGTTGAGCTTGAGTCGCCGAAGAGTACACCCAAAGATGTTGCAGCAGATACTCAACAAACTCCAGAGACTATCGTTAAGAAACTAGAGGTGGAACAAGTGACACCTGAACAGGATAAGAGGAGATCATCCAGGACCATTAGAGCACCATATAGGTATTCACCATCATTACATTATCTATTGTTGACTGATAAAGGGAAACCGGAGTATGTTGTTGAGGCCTTGCAGGTGGAGGATTCAATCAAGTGGGACTAAACCATGGATGATGAGATGAGCTCACTTGAGAAGAATAACACGTAGATGTTGACTGAGTTACTTGCAGGGAAGAGAGCCTTGTTGAACAAGTGGGTGTTCAGAATCAAGGCAAAACCAGATGACAAAAAAAGGTTCAAGGCTCGGTTGGTAGTTAAAGGATATTCACAAAGGAAAGGTATTGATTATGCTGAAATATTTTCTCCTATTGGGAAATTAACTACTATCTGAATTTTATTGAGCATTGTTGCATCGGAGAATTTGCATCTTGAACAAATGGATGTAAAAACTGCATTTTTACATGGAGATTTGGACAAGGAAATCTATATGCAGCAGCCAGAGGGGTTTGTAGTTCCAGGCAAGGAACACATGGTCTGCAAGCTCAACAGGAGCTTGTATGAGCTGAAGCAAGCACCTAGACAGTGGTACAAGAAGTTTGACTCTTTTATGAGCAAGAGTTGCTTCCGCAAGAGTGAAAAGGATCAGTGTTGCTACTTCAAGAAATACACTGATTCTTATGTATTTATACTCTTGTATATGGATGATATGTTGATTGCAGGATCCAGTATGAAGGAGATAATCTCTCTGAAGGAAAGCCTGTCTTCTGAGTTTGAGATGAAAGATTTAGGTGCAGCGAAGCAGATTCTTGGGATGAGGATTTCTCGGGATAGATCTGCTGGCACTTTGAATCTATCCCAAGAGCAGTACATCAAGAAGGTGTTGGCCAGATTCATAGTTAATGATGCTAAACCCAGGACTACTCCATTGGGAAATCACATAAAATTGTCAAAGGAGCAGTCACCGAACACAGCTCAGGAACGGGAGCACATGACACTTGTTCCATATGCCTCAGTTGGGAGTCTGATGTATGCTATGGTCTGTACTAGACCTGATATAGCACATGCAGTGGGAGTTGTTAGCAGGTACATGGCAAACCCCAAAAAAGAGCATTGGGAAGCTGTGAAGTGGCTTCTCAGATATCTGAAAGGTACATCCAATACTTCACTTTGTTTTGGCAATGGTGAAGTGATTCTGCAAGGTTTTGTTGATGGTGATCTTAGTGGGGATGTGGACTCAAGCATGAGCACTTTCGGATATATTTACATCGTAGGTGGTACAGCAGTGATTTGGATTTTCAGGCTTCAGAAGTGCGTTGCTCTTTCATCTACAAAGGCTGAGTATGTGGCAATAGCTGAAGCTGGAAAGGAGATGATATGGCTGACAGATTATCTGGAAGAACTGGGCAAGAAGCAGCTTAAGAAGATTCTTTACACAGATAGCCAGAGTGTCATACAGTTGGTGAAGAACCCGGTCTATCATTCGAAGACGAAGCACATTAGAAGACGGTACCATTTCACTCGCAGGGCAGTGGAAGAAGGTGATATGTGTTTGGAAAAGATAGAAGATGCAAAGAATCCAGCAGACATGTTGACTAAATGTGTTGATGTTGGTAAACTAAGGTTGTGCAAAACCTTAGTTGGCTTTCTATGTTTGTGTCTACAGACGTTGCGATGTGGCGAACATATTGATGATGGAGGAATATTTTTTATTTTATTTTTGAGAATGTAATTCTTGGATGACAGAATCAGTCTCCAAGTGGGAGAATTGTTAGGTTGTGGAGCTTGATTAATATGTGACGTACTGTTATATATTAATGTTGTGGAGCCCCGACCCAAATTTTAGGTTGTACGTTTTATTCTCATTCTCTGTGTAATTGTACATACTCCAAGTCATTAATATAAATAGTTTGTCCGCCGTGGAGGTTACCCATGGGTATTACCACGAAATTAATTCTCTCTCTCCTAAAGAACTCTCTCTCTAATTTTCTTCATCCTCTCCACAGATTTAATGTGTGTAAACTGTTAATCGATCCTAACTAACTAATGTGTCGTTAAAATAAATAATAAGTGCAGTACACTATACAATTTCTAACCAATAAAACGTACTATTTAAGTGCAAGTTAATACTGATGATGACTTTAATAAAGAGAACTTAAAGAGTCTATTAGTTAAACTATTTAACTACAGGAGACACATAAAATAATCATTTTCTTTGAGGGTTTAAAAACTTTAAAGTGCTTTTGATGCTAATAAAAAATATTTTATGTTTCCACGTGTATGCATATGAAGTTAACAGAAACACTTTATTTTTTAAAATTTTCAGAACATAACCACTTTATTAGTTGTCAAAAATGGTGGATTTCCGCTCATTATATATGGTTGGACACAATAGAAAATAGAAATTAAAATTAACTTGCACTGCAAAAAAGTTTTTTTTTAAAAAAATTAGTATCTTTTTTCGACAAATCTTACTTTTAGATTGTCATTATGAAATACTAATTTAAGATTAAAAAAGTAACTAAGTGGCAAAGTTAAGTGCTAAACAATTGGATTAAATGAAATTGTTATACTATAAAGCTTATAAAGTACAAACTGCAAAGTGCTGTACTTCAACTATCATTGGTCCCAATATATATATAAATATAATACTATTATCAAGTACATGTTGTCCTAAAGTATACTTTATAATAATGTGTGCAAATTTAAAGTAACAAAGGTGTATCTTTAATTATGTCTCATTAAGATGTAAATAAAAGCTAATTAAGAATACATAATTAAATAGATGGAAAATAATTAATAAGATGGAGATCGAGAGACCATGCATAGTTGATTGATGTATGCTTGTGTTACATGTCTATTTCACTCCTTTTTTCTTCGAGACTGTGTCCATAATGTTAAGTTTTTTATAAGAGTTGAAATTCACGTCTGGAAGGGATCCGAATTCGCGTTTTATGATGAATTTAGAATTGGAAATTTAGGGTCCATTTGGCCATGGAAAATTTTTTTCTTTTTTTTCGGAATTGAAAATTATGGTGTTTGGCCATGAAAATTCAGAAAATAATTTCGAAATTTTTTTTTGAAAAGAAAAAACATGTTTTTATTGTTTTCACAATTTTTTAACTCCAATTCCAACTTTTATTATTATTACATATAATCTCAATCTTTTAAATTTTTACATAAAACTCTCCTTATAACATTACGTTTTCAATGTTACGTATATAGCAATTTTAAAGAATAACATAATTATAATTTCAAACTTAATGTTATCTCAATTAATATGTATCTTTTTTTTGTCTCTCATTATTATTTTTATCCCTTATTTAATTTTTTCCCTTATTTAAGTCATTATTTTACTGCTAATTTATATTTATACCCATAAATATATAAAGTATTATATTTATAATAGAAATATACAAAGTATGTTATATATAAAGTTTATACCATGTATACACCATATACACATATATATAAATATACAAAGTATTAAGAAACATACTAAGCATATTTATAATATAAATATACAAAGTATGTTATATATGAAGTTTATACCATGTATATAACATACACACACATATATAAAAATATAAAGTATAAAGAAAAATGCTAAGCATATTTATATATTTATGGTATATGATATAATATACCATAAATATGCAAAGCATGTTTTACATAGAAATAATTTATTCACACACAGTAAAATCTTTCATGTATAAGAAAATTAAAAAAATAAATTAGCGGCACCCTAAAATTTAATAACAACTCATTATTTCCCATTTTTTAGGAATGGAAAATGAAGGGAAAAAATTAAATAAATTCCTAAAAAAATAAATTTGTTAGAAAGATAATATTTGTTACCTAAAAAATAGGAAGCAATGATTTGTTAATATAACATCTATATTTAAAATTTTCAAATATGAGAAACGGCTATTAATGTAAATATTATATATGTCATAATTGAAATTCATTAAATATGACCATGTATATGTAATTATTTTTATTATAGTGGTTAATTGTGTTCTTTTTTCATTAGTAGGTAAATTTTAGTTGGGTGATTTTGATAGTTTGTAAAGTTAGGGCATAAAATCATATTTAAAAAAGTTTTTTTCAAATGTCAAAAAAAAAAAAAATTCAAAACAGATATGATCAAACACAACTCCAACTCCAGAAAATTTTAATTTTTATGGCCAAACCGCTACTCGGAGTTTTGATCTTTTGATGGCTTTAAGTTGATATTTAAGAATATAACTAGGTTTACAATTCAAATAATTTTATATATTTAGCGTTCAAGCAAAAAATATTACATTTATGTAAAGTCTATAGACGATGCTTTGTATGTGTCTCTGACTGTGGCGTGTTATTTATCTTTTCCAAAAAAAAATATAAGGGTGGACGTTAATGGAAGGAAATGAATTAAAATATATCTTATTCAAAGTTGATTTAGCTAAAGTTTGATCATGAACTTTGAAAATTATTTTCAAATATTTGTTTAACCATAGTATTTATAAGATTTTTAAAATTCGATTTTCAAATATTCTCAAGTTCTCAAAACTCTGTCTATAGCCTTCACTCATAATTTTCTTTTTTTTAAAAAAAAAAAAAAAGCATAACTTAAAAAATTTAAATTTGAGTTTCAAGTTTCAAAATTCAAAATGTATGATCGATAACAATATGGTGGATCACAACACGATAAAGTGAAGTGACAAAGAGTACTTTATCACACAATTCAAGCAAATTCATTAATTTAGAATGTGATAACGACTTTAAAATAATATTTTTTGTTGCCCTCTATAATTAACGAAATATGTAGAGGCAAAAAGAATACTATAAAAGAAAAAAGTTTAAATTATTAAGTATTGACAATGTAAATTGTTTTATATATTTAGATTGCTTAGTTGTGGGGTAATTACAGGTAATATATTTTATTTTTTTTTGTGATATATACATACTACTCATCCCTAGTAACTTAATATAAATGGTAGTAATAAATATGTCATGACAAGTTAAATTACATTGAAAATGATTTATTTATTTTTAACCTTGGGTAACTTAAAATTCCAAGGACGCAAATAATGGAGATATGAACATATAATTAGTCTATTTACACTTAGATCTCTAGACCTAATTCTTAATCATTGGAAATTTTTATGCAAATTAATGATTAGACCATATTAATTTTGTCTAATTATCTAATTAAGGTACAATTTTCATAAAGCTAAGTAAGAGAATATGATGAAGAAATCATTAATATTAGAAAGTTGATTGAGTGATGTTTTTTCCATTGTTACCCTGTGGCCAAGTCTTCACAATTACTTCTTCATGAAGAAAGAATCAAAATGAAAAAAGGAAAATCACAAATTAGTTACTAAATATAATTAAATGCTAGTAATAATTTCGGAATATTCATGTATATATGGTAAAACATTGATAGGATAATTAAATGACGATATATATAATTAATCAATGCACAAATTTCTTACTGGATGTGCTAAATTATTATTAGTCAACAATTTTTCATCAATTAAAGATTCATTTTACACACAACCACTGTAATTTACCCTATGATCGTGTAATTAAACAACATTATAACTAGAGATTCTCAATTCTAATTCAGTTTTGACTACGTAATATATTTTCTTTCCTTCATTTTTATTTGTCTAATATTAATTTGACATATACTTCCGAATCCGAATGTAATCAATTCAAGATTTGAAAAAATGTATGAAGAAATGACTATAGTTAATAATAAAAGTAAATTAGGAACTAAATAATAAATTATTTTTTAACTTTCAAAACTTAATCAATAAAAACGAACATTTATTTTTAATATAATGGATAAATAAAAATAATAAGAGTAGTAAGGACAATGTAATCCCAACCATGATATATTAAAGATATATTTTGAACCGAGATTTATTTTGACTGTATTATAAATAAGACAGAAATAACATAATCAATATAATCTTACGCTATAATTAAATATATTTTGAATCTAGACTTGTTTTGACTGGAATATTATAATAAATTACATACTTTTCTTTTCACATTTAATTCCTATAAATAGTCTCAAAATCTTATTTTCATATACTCCCTCTTCTCCGACAGAGAAAAAAGAAAAAAATTCCCTCTCCATAAACAGTACTACATAAAGGTAATTATTTTTTCTTTTTCTCTTTATTTGTTTGTGATTTCCATTAAACACAAAATAATTAAGCATCATATATTTTGATTCATTCGTGATGTTATTATGTATAACCACATATGTGGATTTTCTTGATTTGAGTATATTTTTCGGTTAAGTACTTTTTTATTACTATTGTTTCTCTGATAAATTTTGTGTGCTACACTTAAGCTTAAAGTCTTTCGACTTTACATCTCAAGGTAGCCCTCTCAAAACCTCACGTGTGAAATTATACTGTGTATGTTTAATTTTGTTGTACTTTTTATTACTGTTCTTTAAACATGCTTGCTCGTGAACTTCTTTTTTACCAAAAATGTCAATGCTAATTAATTATGTTTGTCTTTAACTAATTAGGGTTTAGTTATACGAGTACGTTATTTAGTTGAACTATATTTTTACAATAGTTGCCAACTTGAGCTACAACTTTGTTTATTTATTTATTTAGAGATCGATATACTTATGATTTAATTTTGTGTGATCTATGGTGAAAATTTTGAAAATTAGGGTTCAAATCCGTTCGTTCACAACAATACTCCGGGGGAAGGTATCATATAGTACTTAGTAAAATAATCGAGATGTGTATAAACTTATTAGAATGAGGACTATTCCGGTAATATTGAAATTAAATATTAATTTGTATCAGGTTAATTGAGATATATGGGATTGGCAAGACTCTCATCCAATGAAGGTGATCAAAATGAGTTCTCAATTGAGTATACTTCTTGGCTGGTAATTTCATCTTTTTTTTTTAATCTTATCTTAAAGTGATCACGATTTTAATTCTACTTATATAATTAGTACTAACTGTGGTTAATTAAATTTGAATTTTTTTGAATAAAAATAATTAATTCAGGTGGAGCATCCTTGTGCATTGGATAAATTTGAAGAGATGAAGAGTATAGCAAAAGGGAAAAAAATTGTAATTTTTTTGGATTATGATGGCACTTTATCTGAAATTGTGCCCAATCCTGAAGAAGCTTTTATGACTGATAAGGTATAATTAATGTAAACTTTTTTAATTTTAATTTACTTGTCAATTCCGTCGTCATTCTATGATCCGTAAATTTAAAATATTGAATCCATCTTTGTTATCGATTTAATTAACATGACACATTATTAGTAATAATTGAGAGTCCGATATAAATTGCAGATGAGAATGGTGCTAGGTGAAGTTGCTGATCGATTTCCTACAGCAATTATTAGTGGACGAAAACGAGAAAAGGTGTGTATATATTTTATTATTTTACATACATTTATTAATCATACATAAAATAATAAATCAAATTATTATAATTGAATGTCACACTACTTATTATTTTTACTTTTGTGTTTCTAGGTACAAGATTTTGTACAATTGAAGAATGTTTATTATGCTGGAAGTCATGGGCTAGATATTGAAGCTCCATTGAATTCTTTAAAGTGTAAAGACTCTAATGAAATGGTTAGTTTTTTTGTTTTTGCAATGAATGTGAATTAATTGTGTATATTATGTGAAATTGCAACGTTGTTAATTCTTTTTTTGTTGTTTTTTAGGATAATAAAATTGTGCTTTACCAACCTGCGAAAGAATTTTTACCTGAAAAAGATAAGGTCTGAGTACGTTTTTTCATGTACTTAATTAGAAAAAAATAATTTAAACTTTTTTAATAAATTGATATTAATATGTTGCACATATACGATCCTTCTTAGATCCTACTTATCTATTGTAATGTTGTTGTAATAAATGTTTCTTATTTCTCTTAACATTTTTTTCTTTGTGTTTTTCGATTATTAGGTTCTAAATCTGTTGAGCGAGAGAACTAAAGATATTAAAGGTGTCAATATTGAAGATAACAAATTTTGCATTTCTATACACTTTAGGCATGTTCACTCAAAGGTATATTTTTCTTACATAAAACCTTAATTTGCATGTGAAAATTTTCAATAAATATTAACTTCCAAACCCATAATTAATTTCAAATGTAAAAGAATTTCGTGCCATTGATCTAAATGCTAACCTTTTTGCTGGAAAATTTTAATATTGTGTATGAAGATATATTAGCATCGCTTACACAAATATATTAAATTTTAAACATTCACAACGAACATTCTGATCTCGTCGTTATATCTATTTATTAGCTATGAACTCTAAATATTTCAGGACCTTGGCACAGTTGAGAATGTCATTTCTGTTATCTTAAAAGAATATCCAAACTTTCTTGTATCAACCGGAAAGAAGGTAATCTTTTTCAATGAATTTGTTTATATATATACTAGATTAATCACATGTATGCCTCACACGTGTAACGTTTGATAATTTAAAATTAAATGATTTTATCCATTGCGGAGATTTTAATGAAGTGTAAAAGTTTAAATCACTTTTCAGATATTTTTCACACTTTAAGATAATAATATAAACTATATATATATATATATATATATATATATATATATATATATATATATATATATATATATAACATCAAAAGTTTCAAGTGATTGATGGATCATCACTATTGCGTTTATCACGCAATTCTCTTTTCCTTGCTATCAGAGGCTAAGAAACGCATCAGTTTAAACCATATTTGTGTTACAATAATTTTTTCCCTAAATTTAAAATCTTTCCTTGTTTTTAAAGTCAAAGTTTTTAATTACGTACTTCAAAATGTTATTTTTTTACCCAAATTTTGGTTTTGGGGTTAAGAGACTATTTCTAAATAAAGATTTAGAGTATCTCAATTAACTAAAGACCTATTAAATACAAAATTTATTAACAAATTATAATTTTGAAATAATAATCTTACTTGAACCAAAATAGATGGTAAATATACTCAAACCCAACTAAAGAGGAAAGATTTATGGACACACTTAATTAATGTATATATAGGAAGACGATAAGCTGACAAAAATGGTTCACCACCACTGATTTGGCAGACAACCCGTTTCATAAATTTGTTTATTTCAAACTTTATAAAGATTCAATTACTATACCGACGAATAATATGTTGGGTTCATGGTAATGAAAGTGTGTCGAATGAAAAATGGAGAAATCAAGTGGAAGAAAAAAATTGAGTTGACAACAAAAATGGAAAGTGTATTCCCAAATTGACAAGTTTACTCTTTCACCCACATTGGTGAAAGAAGAGAACTTGAGAGTTTATAATGAGAAACACTTACTCCACATGGTAAGTTAAGCAAGGAAATAGAGATGCCTTGCGCCGCCGTCGTCGCTCGCTCAGCTCGGCTTCGGATTTGGATCGATCGATGAGATCTTTCTTTTTGGACAAATTTTATTTGACAAAATCTGAACAATGATGAAAAACGCAGGAAATATTTCTGAGTTTTAATCCTCCATTTACATGCAGTAACAGTGACGCGATGCTACTGTTTTACGTGAACAGTGACGCAGAACAGTTGCACTGCTTCCGAAATGTTGCATCGCTTCAGAACTGGTGCACTGGTTTCTGTTATTTAATTGAACTAATGCACTGGTTGAATAAACAGATGCAACCATTCAACAAAAGACACACTGATTCATGGAAAGATATGATTGTTCATGAAAGGATGGAATCTTTGATGAACAGACATGAATTTACAGCAAAGGTGCAACCTTTGGAGTGAACCATTGCCTCCTTTCCAAAAAGGCATCATTTGACTATAAATAACCTGATTTTCATCCACAAGTTAGAGATAGAAAATACAGAAATTTTCAGATTACAAAACATTCTTCTTGTCTTAAAAATACTCTAAGTGTGATCATTCAAACAGTGAGTGTGTTCGAAGAATCCGCCTATTTGAGGTATCTCTATAGTCGGATTGAAGGCCATTTTATCCTGGGAGGAAGATTCCATAATCTCGGGTACCGTGAGGGGAATTATTCCTTAAGGAAAGTCCGTGAATTCGGAAGACTTGGCCTTAATCATTTCTGTTTCATCTTTATTTTCTGAAAAATAAATACACCTCTTGGAAAGGTCTTTTTGATCTTGTGTTTAGGGTATTTAATACTTCATTGTGTTCTTGTTCATACTTTGACTCGAGTTGAAGTTGTTGTTCTGTTATACAGATTCTACGTACCCATATTGTGGAAAATAACAATCTTGAGGAATAATTTTACAGAATCTGTATTGCTTGTTTTTGGAGATTAAAGCTTAGGCTTTCTACTCCACTTGAATTTAACTAGTGATTAGAAGACATAAAATCTTCATCACAAGTTTAGGTTCACTCGGTTGACGATTCAAAAGTCCACAAATTGTCGAGCCCCAAAGAAAGGCGAGAAAAAGGACCAAGCAAACGTGATTGAGTCCAACAAAGAATATGATGATTTTTATACTATGTTCACGGAATGCAACTTGGTGGGGAATCCACGCAAATGGTGGATGGATTCTGGTGCCACACGTCATGTCTGCGCAAACAAAGAGTTGTTCTCGTCATTTGCTCCGGCTCAAGCAGAATAAATGCTTTAAATGTCCAACTCCGCTACTGCTAAGGTGGAGGGAACATGAAAAATATGCCTAAAGATGACTTCCGGAAAGGTCTTGACACTGAACAATGTGTTATATGTTCCGGAGTTACGTAGGAACTTAATTTCTGTTTTACTCCTAGATAAGAACGGATTCAAATGTGTAACCGTTTCTGGAAAAATTATAGTTAGCAAAGGAGAAATGTATGTAGGAAAAGGCTATCTCACGGAGGGCCTTTATAAGATGAATGTAATGACTGTTGAAATGAATAAAAGTTCGAATTCGTCTTATTTGCTTGAGTCTTATGACTTATGGCATGAACATTTAGGCTATGTTAATTGTAAAACGTTATGAAAACTGATTAACTTAGAAATTTTGCCAAACTTTAAGTGTAATAAATCAAAATGTCAAACATGTGTGCAATCGAAGTATGTAAAACATCCGTATAAGTCCGTTGAAAGGAATTCGAATCCCTTAGACTTAATACACACTGACATTTGCGATATGAAGTCAACCCCATCTCGTGGTGGGAAAAAGTATTTCATAACTTTTATTGACGACTGCACTAGATATTGTTATGTCTATTTGCTAAATAATAAGGATGAAGCAATAGATGCGTTTAGGCAATATAAAACTGAAGTTGAAAATCAGTTAGACAAAAAGACCAAAATGATAAGAAGTGATAGGGGAGGAGAATATGAATCTCCCTTTGCACAAATATGTGTAGAGAATGGAATAATCCATCAAACTACGGCCCCGTATTCACCTCAATCTAATAGAATTACGAAAAGGAAAAACAAAAACTTTGAAGGAAACGATGAATGTCTTACTTATAAGTTCTAGTTTACCGCAAAACTTATGGAGGGAGGCTATCCTTACGGCCAATCGTATACTCAACAGAGTTCCCCATAGTAAGACATAATCAATTCCTTACGAAAAAAGGGAAAGGAAGGAAACCTAACTTGAAAAATTTCAAAGTGTGGGGGTGTCTATCGAAGATTCAAGTTCCTATACCTAAAAGGGTTAAGATAGGACCTAAAACGGTGGACTGCATGTTCATAGGATATGCTAAAAGTAGTAAAGCATGTTGATTTTTGGT
The DNA here is from genome assembly GCF_002878395.1 of Capsicum annuum. Lineage (NCBI taxonomy): Eukaryota > Viridiplantae > Streptophyta > Magnoliopsida > Solanales > Solanaceae > Capsicum > Capsicum annuum. The sequence goes on along the minus strand of NC_061114.1, from coordinate 230,778,763 downwards.
ACATAAATCCGAACATCCGGATATTAGTAAATATACGGTAATTGAATCAAACAATGTTGAATTCTTTGAAAACATTTACCCGTATAAAATTAGACATGAACAGTCTAGAGGAGGATCTAAACGACCTCGAGATGAACTAATTGAGAATGTACATAATGAAGAAAATCCAAGACGTAGTACACGTCGAAGAACGTCAACTTTGTTTGGGTCGGATTTTGTAACATTTCTCTTAGAAAATGAGCCTCAAACATTTAAAGAAGCTATGTCTTCGTCAGACTCATCCTTTTGGAAAGAGGCAGTCAATAGTAAGATTGATTCAATCTTAAACAACCATACATAGAAATCGATTGACTTTTCTCCCAGAAATAAATCTTTAGGTTCTAAATGGATCTTCAAAAGGAAAATGAAGGCGGATGGTACTATTGACAAATACAAGGCAAGACTTGTAGTAAAAGGCTTCAAACAGAAGGAAGGCCTTGATTACTTTGATACATACTCGCCAGTAACAAGGATAACCTCGATTTAAATGTTAATTGCCTTGGCGGCGGTATATGATCTTCAAATTCATCAAATGGATGTGAAAACCACATTCCTAAATGGAGATTTGGAGGAAGAAATTTACATGGAACAACCTGAGGGTTTTGTGGTTCCAGAAAAGGAAAACAAAGTGTGTAAACTTATCAAGTTACTATATGGACTAAAGCAAGCACCAAAACAATGGCATGCAAAGTTTGACCAAATCATGTTGGCAAACAGATTCAAAATAAATGAATATGATAAATTTGTTTATATTAAAGACACTCTAAATCATCAAGTCATTGTATGTTTATATGTGGATGATATGTTAATCATCAGTAGAGACATTTCTGATATAAATGCAATAAAACGAATGCTCGAGAGCAAGTTTGATATGAAGGACCTTAGAGTTGCAGATGTGATCTTAGGTATAAGAATTCTCCGAACTCCACAAGGGTTGGCATTGTCACAGTCTCATTATATCGAAAAGGTACTTGATAAATTCAAGTATATAGTTTTCGGTATTGCCAAGACTCCATTGGATGCGAGCTTTGCACTTTGAAAGAATGAAGGTGAAAGTGACTCGCAATTGGAGTACGCAAGAGTATAGGGATGTTTAATGTATGTAATGAACTGTATGCGACCATACATAGCATGCGCTATCAGTAAATTAAGTCGGTACACGGGCAATCCCAACAAAACTCACTGGATGGCAATGAAAAGAGTTTTAGGGTATCTTGCGGTTCTTGAAGGATATGGTGATGCAAATTGGATCACCGGATCAAACGAAGTAAAATCCATAAGTGGATATGTTTTTACTATCGGTGGAAGAGCAGTTTCTTGCAAATCATCCAAACAGACTTGTATCGCTCGCTCTACAATGGAATCAGAATTTATCGCATTAGATAAAGCCGGTGAAGAAGTAGAATGGCTCCGAAATTTCTTGGAAGATATTCCGTATTGGCCCAAGCCAGTGGCACCACTATGTATACACTGTGATAGCCAAGCGGCAATAGGTAGGGCAAGGAGCATGATGTATAACGGTAAATCTCGTCATATAAGATGAAGACATAATACCGTTAGAGAACTTCTCTCTAGTGGAACTATTACTGTAGACTATGTAAAGTCAAAGGATAATATGTCGGATTCACTTACAAAAGGCCTATCTAGAGAAGGAGTAGAAAGGACATCCAAGGGAATGGGTTTAAGGCCTAGGACAAGTCAGCATGACGGTAACTCTACCTAGCAGACTGGAGATCCCAAGAGCTAGGTTCAAGGAGATCAAACAAAGTTGTGTCTGACAGGTTCAACATTGTCAATTACCCAACTCATTCTCATGATGTAGACAATGGTTAGTAAACAAGGATATGACTTAAGGTGAAAAGACTTTTAATGATTATTTAAATTTGGCAGATTTGACCAAATAGTTTAATCTACAGGATTGAACGTTTAGAAATCACCTATATGTGGGCGAAGTGGAAGCCGCTTCAAAGAAAATGTTAGTAAATGCCTATTCTCTAAGCTCTCATGAAAATTGAGACGTGTTCATGGCTGAAAAGAACAAAATCGTAAGATCCATAAACGGTAAAAAGTTGGTTGTGTGACATGTGTTGTCTAGGTGTACATTAAAGCTCGATTGTTAAAATATATCAAATCTACCAATTGACCGAGTGCATCCGATGCATGTTCACTACGGAAAGTTCAAAGGGAAACCCACTTATCCAGATGCAATCAGTCTTTGCTTGATGATCACATACTTGTCCATAAAAGTCTTACGAAAAATAGTCATTCCCCATTCATGTGGGGGATTGTTGGGTTCATAGTAATGAAAGTGTGTTGAATGGAAAATGGAGAAATCAAGTGGAAGAGAAAAAATTGAGTTAACAC
>NC_061114.1:230701617-230776260 GCF_002878395.1 Capsicum annuum | reverse complement strand
TCATATACTATGAACCCAACAATCCCCCACATGAATGGGGAATTGTTGGGTTCATAGTAATGAAAGTGTGTTGAATGGAAAATGGAGAAATCAAGTGGAAGAGAAAAATTGAGTTAACACAAAAAATGGAAAGGGTACTCAATTTTGGCAAGTTTACTCTTTCTCCCACATTGGTGGAAGAAGAGAACTTGAGAGTGTTTATAATGAGAAACACTTACTCCACATGGTAAGTGAGGCAAGGAAATAGAGATGCCTCGCACCGTCGTCGTCGCTCGGCTCGGATTTGGATATGAATTTGGATTTGCCAAATGATCGATCGATAAGATCTTTCTTTTTGGACAAATTTTATTTGACAAAATTTGAACAATGATGAAAACGTAGGAAATATTTCTGAGTTTTAATCCTCCATTTACATGCAGTAAGAGTGACGCGATGCTACTGTTTTACGTGAACAGTGATGCGTGAACAGTGACGTAGAACAGTTGCACTGCTTCAAAAATATTGCATTGCTTCAGAACTGGTGCACTGGTTTCTGTTATTTAATTGAACTAATGCACTGGTTGAATAAACAGATGCAACCATTCAGCAAAAGACACACTGATTCATGGAAAGATATGACTATTCATGAAATGATGAAATCTTTGATGAACAGACATGAATTTACAGCAAAGGTGCAACCTTTGGAGTGAACCATTGCCTCCTTTCTAAAGAGGCATCATTTGGCTATAAATAACCTGATTTTCATCCACAAGTTAGAGATAGAAAATACAGAAATTTTCAGATTACAAAACATTCTTCTTGTCTTAAAAATACTCTAAGTGTGATCATTCAAACAGTGAGTGTGTTCGAAGAATCCGCCTATTTGAGGTACCGCTATAGTCGGATTGAAGGTCATTTTATCCTGGGAGGAAGATTCCATAACCTCAGGTACAGTGAGGGAAATTATTCCTTAAGGAAAGTCCGTGAATTCAGACGACTTGGCCTTAATCATTTCTGTTTCATCTTTATTTTCTGAAAAATAAATACACCTATTGGAAAGGTCTTTTTGATCTTGTGTTGAGGGTATTTAATACTTCATTGTGTTCTTGTTCATACTTGAACTCGAGTTGAAGTTGTTGTTTTGTTATACAGATTCTATGTACCCATATTGTGGAAAATAACATAATATTCAAAAATTATAGTTAAATAATATAATCAAAACTAAGTCACAATTTAAATGAAGATAAAGAAAATAAAAGAGATAAACTTCTGATTGTTTTGTTACCACTTTTTTTGGTGGAATAATATGCCTATTTCCTCCAATTTTTCAATCGTAAATTTCTCTTAAACGATTGACTTTTTTCATATAAACACTAATTCAAAAAGAACCCTAAATTTTAGGTACATAATTCAAATAAGAAAAGGTTTAATAACTTAATTCTAATGAATTTTTTAATTTTACAAATTATTTAAAATTAGTAAAAAGACGATTTTATCTATTGTGGAGTCTTTTAATGAAAGGCAAAAAGTTCAAATCATTTTTTTAAGTGTCTTCACACTTTTAATATATTATAGATTATAGATATAGATTTTATATATATATATATATATGAAGCTAAATTAACAAAAGTTTATCCAACACTTTCTATGAAATAGGTGTATGAGATACGACCAAATATTGCATGGGACAAAGGTCATGCATTGGAATATTTATTAGAAAATCTTGGATTTGGAAATTCAGATGATGTCCTTCCAATATATGTTGGAGATGATCGAACCGATGAAGATGCTTTCAAGGTAAATTATATTAAATTACTCTATTCTATTTCCTATAAAATCTACGAGAGTTTGTATAGAAAATATGTAATCTATCACGTATAATTTTTTTTTTAAAAGAAAAAACAAAAGTTACATATTTATGTTGTGTGTATCAATTTCTTCGAGGTGGCCGGTCTATCGAAAACAACCTCTCCGCCTCACTTCTGAGGTAAAGGGACGGACTACATACATTTTATCCTTGTGCAACATACTCGATATATTGTATTTTTCTCTTTATTAGATTTTTATTATAATATCTAAAATCATTTTTAACTTAGAGTTATAATTGCAGGTATTAAGGAAAAGAAGACAAGGTTTTCCAATAATTGTTTCTGCTAATCCAAAAGACACCAATGCTTTGTACTCTTTACGTGAACCAAAACAAGTCATGGAATTTTTGTTAGGGTTAATGGTTTTGGAACAATAGAACTTTAGTCTATTTAACTTAGATGTCTTCATCTCATATATATATATATATATATATATATATATAGTTTAGTGATCAAGAGATTAAAATTCTCTGTATCTGCAATTTATTAGTTGCGGTTTTTTCAAAATGCGATTTGCAAGTCATATTTGATCGATGCAATATTTATAAATAGTCATGTTTCCTACATATTATTTATGAGTCACGTTTGTGATGCAACATACATATATTGCTAAGTTTGTGTCCCGACGTTTTGAATAATATATCTCTCCTCTTATTGCTCTTCTCTAGCGTAATTCACCATTCAGCTAATATGTACTCTATAATCGTCCCCTCTTATTGCTCCTCTGGTGTAATTCACCTTTCAGCTAATATGTACTCTATAATCGACTATGAGGTGAGACTTATAATGATGCACAAAATTTGAAAAGATATACTGAATCGAAATAACATTATTATTAATATCTTGCAACTCCAAGATGTAGTACAATTTCCTCTCTAGAAATTTGCATGGATTTCACACTATTGGGAATGATCATTAAAAATAAAATGACTATTCTTGATTGATTACAAGAATATATATGTATATATAGTGTGTGTGTGTAAAATTCAACATCTATTGAATTTGGAGTTTTTCAATCCAATAGTTGACAATTTGCTCTTTCCACAAGTTGTTGTCAAGGTACAACTCATAAAAGCTTACTTTTCCTCCCACTTCAATTGTCAATGCTGTTGTACTTCTTGTACCATAACACCCCTATATATTTACACCACCAAAAAGAAAATAAAATGTTTTAGATTAATTGAAAAAAAAAAATGCATGAAAATTGATTATACAAATGTTAAACTAGTTGGAGATGGTTCTACATACACTCCGATCTATGTATCGAATAATTTATCACAAGTCAATTACCAGCTGTGTGTCGACTTGTACAAATATGGAGCTAAGTCCCAACTCCCAGTCTGTAGAACAAATACGAGGCAATTTGCTTTTCTCAGCTCTGGTGGTGTCTCTCATCAACTTTTCTATCATCTCTCTGACACAAATATTTTCATCATTCACCCGATATACCTCCAACATTTTCTTGAAATTCAATTTCAATCTTTGAGCCTGAAATTAACAACCAAAACATGTACTTCAAATCGTAGTGTAACGTATAATTGATGTATATCGACTAGGGGCGATAAATATTCTTACCTTGGGCCAAGGTGAGTTCAATTTTGCATTGGACAGCACATGTATACCTGGTTGGACTTCTTGTATAGCCATGGGCTCCCCTTTGGGCCTGTTTGTTATATACACCATTTTCTTAGTTTCAATATCTGCTAAAATTAAATTAAATCCATTGTATTCATTCCCTTCATTCACCAACTCCTTTGCAAACTCCATTGGGTTTTTTGTGCTCTGCAAATAACCATTTAAGTTGTCTAATAAGGACATTATTAGGAACGAATTCAAAATTTAATCTTGATGAGTTCGATTCCTAAAGTTCTACTTGTGAACTCGGAATACATTTTAAATTCTGGATCCAAATGTAAAAATTTTGAAACTTTGTGACTTTCGACACATATATTTATGTTTCTTGTCAAAATTCAAAAGCTATATCTTGTATCGTCGCGTCGCATTCCCAACTATATAAACTAACAACAATAATAATATATCCAATGTATTCCCATAAACTGGGATCTGGGAGGATAAAGTGTACGCTGTCCATTCTACTACCTCAGGATTTTAAATAGTAAAACACACAACAAGATGGAATAAGACAGGCACAAGATAGTACTATAATCTATCTATCCAAAATCCGAAACAATTTTATAAGAATGAATGTAAACCAAGTATGAGGTATAGCGAGAGTATAAAGGATGAAGGTACCTGAAGAAAGCGAACAGGTAAATCACCTCTAGTTTTGGCCTGAGGGTTTGTATGAAGTTCCAAAACATTAGTAAGAAAAGCCAATTTACCATTTGTTGAAGAAGCTAACCAAGTACCACCACCAACTTCATCTTTACCACCAACTATTTGATCTCCACCTTCCCACCAATGAACTGCCTTTGTTGGCCTATTGTGATATTCATCTCTGTTCAACAACAACACTAATGAATATCTACTGTCTGCTTGCCAAATAAACACTGCTATGCACATTCTAATAATTCCTTTCTTTCTTGTCTATAAAAACATGGAAAATTGTGTTGTTTATATAATAATCACAACTCTCGTATGTACTGGAAATTAAGTCAAAAGTGATACAATTGAATTTTTACGTTATTTACAAGAATCTCAATTTTTGGTCGTTTATTTTACTTTCTTGATTAAGAGACTGCATATCAATTTTTTTATTTTTATTCTTATTTTTTTGTTGTTTGTAATTGATCTCTTCTTATCATTTAATTAAAATTCACTTCATTTTAAATTAATAATAATCAGTTTTTCTCAAAAAAATTATTCAAAAATAACTTTCATATAAAATCAAAGCAGTAATAATTTTCAACTACGCCCTTATAGTAAATCTTGTTCAATTCTTTAAAAACATATATAATAAATAGGATAATTTAATCAATAATAAATAGTACATTGTCTTTATTAATTGTTTTACCAGATATGAAAAAAGATAAATTAATAATTAAAATAGGGTGAATAAAATATTTTTTAAAGGGCGCGTAAATAATAAACACGACAAGTAAACGGATCAAATGAAACAATTTATTAATTTAATTTAATTATTGTTTAATATTCTTATAGATCACTATTAATTTAGTTTATGTAAATCTTCTAAACTAAAGTTGTAACCATTGTTTTATATACTTGAAGTCATTGAAATATTTTATTGTATTAGATTGAAATTTTTTTTGCAAACAGTCTTGTCACATGAAATTATAGGTGAAAATAAAATAATAAATATCAAAACAAATTTATTTCTATATATAACCGAGAAATTACATACCCACAAATTCATTAAAATATCAATATTTTTTTATTTTTGATCACCATTGAATTTTCATTATTAAAATATCATGATGTTATTTTATAAAATATTGAATTTCTTGTAGCCTTTTGATATATTCTAATTCTCCAATAATACTTTCTTCTGTATAAATAATTTTTTAAAAAAATTATTCAATTTTGTGATTAAGAACTTTAATAATTATAAAACTTATCAATAAAATATATTTAATACGTCGGTCATTAGATTATATTAATTATAAAAAATATAATATAAATTATATTTTTTAATTTAAATTATTATTTTTTATATCATGAGTTTGGGTCGGGATTTAGCACGGGCCTCACAAAACTAATTTTTGTAAGAAAAAAGAAAAAAGAAAAAAAGAAGATATTTTTTTCAATTGTACACGTAAGAGATATAGAGAGGTTCATTTTCTCTTATTTATTTTGGTAAATGATGAAGAGGTTTTAATTTTCCATTTGTAAATTTTTCACTGGTGATGGATGCTACGTACATAGAAAGATTTGAACTACTACAAAGAATAGGACGGCTATATTCTTTTGTTTGGTTCTTGTTCTAGTATATACTTGGCAAATAGAATATTCTTATCCTAAAATTTGTATTATTTTGTGTTACTGGATATATATGAATTTGGTAAACGAATGTATTCTTATTTTTTATCAAATCGGATAAGTTTTAAATTATTTTTTTGTTTATATTCTGATACTTGGTATTCGGAATTTAAGTTTAGTAATTCGTCGCAGGAGGGTGACGTGGTAGTGAAGCTGGATTCTTGGATCATTCAGAAGAGGAATGGTTTCAAGTATATATTTAGGGTGTGTGATTCAGGAAAAGGGTGAGATTGACGAGGATGTCACGCACCATATTGTTGCAGGGTGGTTGAAATAAAGGCTCGTTTTAGGAGTCGTGTATGATAAGAAGGTATCTCCGAAGCTTAAAGGTAAGCTCTACAAAGTGACACTACTAAAAAGTCTTGTTTTAGCCATGTGATTTAGTGAAAAACGTCCTTCGCTAATTAAGATTTAGTGAGGGTAGCCATCGCTACAAGGTGTCTTGCTAATTTGAGCCTTGCTAATTATAAGTGAGGGAGACCCTCACAAATTAGTGACGGACGCCGACACTCAATCATCGCTATTTTAATCTCACAATTTTTTAGAAAAATATAATATAGTGAGGGACGTCCCTTGCTATATTAAAAATAAATATAATATTAATTTATAATTTAGTGAGGGACCACCCTTGCTATATTAAAAATATATATAATATTAATTTGGAGCGTAGTGTTGGCCAATAAAGAACTTCCACGTCCAAAAGTTGAAGGTACAGAGATAGAGATGTTGTGATGGATGTTTTTTCTTACCAAGAGAGATAGAGCAAGGAATGAGACTATTTGGGAGAATGTGAGAGTGATTTCGGTGGAAAGCAAGATGCAAGAAGTGAGGTTACGTTGGTTTGGATACATGATGACGAGGGGCTCGGATGCTCCAGTATAGAGGTATGAGACGTTGGTTGTGGATGATTTTAGACGAGGCAGAGGTAGGTCGAAGAAATATTTGAGGGAGGTGATTAGACATGATATAAAGCAGTGACAACTTGTGGAGGACACATGACCCTTGATAGAAAGGTGTGGAGGACGCGAATTAGGGTAAAGGGAAAAGTTGGGGGTCGGAGTGCATTTGTAATAGTAGGGGGAATCATTTGTTTGCGTCTGGAGTTTCTTGGTCATGGTTAGGTGACAGAGCCGGAGCCAGCCTAGTAATAGTGGGTTCATCTGAACCCCTTCGATGAAAAAATATATTATTAATACATGATTAAATATGTGTATATTATAAATGTTGAACTCACTTCGGTGAGTTTTTCTTTAGGTTTTGAACTCCATCAACAAAAATTCTGACTCCGCTTCTGTTAGGTGATGTCTATGATTTCGAATAAATTGTTTATAGTATTATTTTGTGGTTGTGTTGTTTTATTTACTAACTAGCAGTGTTAGTTTATTTTGTATATTGTATTAATTTGTATGTTTTTATATTTTGTGTTTATTATACTGTTATCTATCCTAAGCCCCGACTATCAAAAACAACGTGATCTCTACTTCACTGAGGCAGCGGTATAATTTGCGTACAGTTAATCACTCTCCTCAAACCCCACTATATGGTAATACATTGAATATATTATTATTATTATTATTGTAAATTAATTTAAATATTTTTTGAAGCAACACTTTAACATAACCTTTTCCATACCAAACCTCGAACCCAAAATATTTTGTGTTACTCCTTTTTGAAAGATTTTATTTTTTTTCATTATCTTGTTTGTTTTGTTATTATACTTTATTGTTACTAGAGACTCTGGTATTTTTTCTTTTGTTTTGTGCACCCAGTTTTGCATTGATATTCATTTGAAATTATTAATGAACTAATTTTGAGGTGATTGATAATACAATATTAAACCATCCAGACTTGCACCGATTCTACTGGTTAAACTTTTTTTTTTTTTAAAATGTAGGGTAATACTTAGTTAAATGTGGTTGGCATATGTCAGCAGAATTGCATACACATACCAAATTATTACACTATTATTATGAGTTAACAAAATTATGAAATCGGTCCCATTTAACCAATAAAATCTACACTATTATTATGAGTTAACAAAATTATGAAATTGGTCCCATCTAACCAATAAAATCTACTCTATAATTAGGAGCTGCTCCTAAATGAAAAGCTAGTACAAATTAGACCTCCAATGTGAGATAATTACAAGTACTAAAGTTTGGTAATCAATCATTCCATTAGTATTATTGTACTAGTATTAGTTTCTCACTTAGATTCTTTTTTCAACTAACTTGTCAGCTATTCATTAATTTGGCAATAAAAATTGGAATGTATAATTCTTCGGTCATAATTTATGTGGTTGAGAGTTATCTTTTACATATTTTGAATTATCAAATTATTGTGGTTCATAGTACTTTTTACGTAATTTTTAAATATATAAAATTTAATTCAAAAAAGTTAAAGATTTCATATCCAATTTACGGTTAAATTTAAAAGTTTAATTCTCAAAATTCAACGAAGACCACATGTATTGGGTCAAAGGAAGTAATAAGATTAAGGCAGACTCGAACCTTTGATAGTCGATATTGAAAAGAACTTTTAAGGTCAAACCCATCGACGGTCCCCTAAACTTGGCAACATCTTTCACTTTGTCACCTCAAGTTGCTATAAAAACATGTCATTTTGACACTTTTCGACATCAACTCTAGTGCGTGGATCTCACTCGCTGCCAACATGGATTACCTAATCAATTAATTTGTACCATCTAATTTTACATTGCCACATCATTATATATACACACAATTAGTTTTTGTTTTTTTAAAGGCCAAAATACATGGCAATTATATCCAATAAATTAATGACATGTGTTTTATTCCCTAAATAATTAAAGAAAAAAAAACTCACATTATCTTCTCCACCCAACTTTCTTTTAGCTTAAACCTCCATTAATGGGGATTGAGCTTTTCAATAATGATAAACATACCTTCTCATTCTCTGGCAATAATAGATCTACATTAATAGCTTCACGAATTTCATATATATGATGAAAAATACGGAGAAGGATGAATTTTAGATCTACATTGATTCTTTCTACTAGTAAAGAATCCACTATCCTTGTGGAAAAGCAAAAAAAAAAATTGCATTTGCCCTCCTAAATAATTTCACTTTTCTTTGCACACTTTGTGTTTGATAAAATTCTCCAAAGAAGTAAATCATTGAATTTTTAGTGATTTTTTGTATTTTTGAGGAGTTTTGGAGAAATATTAATTTGGGTATTTCTTATTGGAGTCGTATTTATCTGTTCAATAGGTAAAATAAAATGGAGAAGATATGAGTATTTTGTTGTGTTCCTTGTGTGGGTTGATGGAATGAACTTTTTTTTTTTTCTTTTGGGTGTTAATGATGTCGTGGGTGAAAGAGGAGAATTTTGGGTTGCTGTTTTGGGTGTAATTTAGTTATTGTTAGTGTGGTAGTGTGTTTCATTGATTCTTGAAAGATTCAACCTCCATAAATGGAGGTTAAGGTAAAGAAAAATTGTGTGGAGAAGATGAAATTTTAAAAATCTTTATGTAGAATTTTTAAAAAATTTAAAGATGAAAAAATTATAAAAATGCTCCTAAAAAATTATGAAAATATCCCTGAAACGCATTCAAAAGCGAGTGTAATATACTCTATTTGCTAATCAGCAAAAGGTGTCAAAGTGACACAATTTATGGCTACTTGATGTGTCAAAAGTAAACAACGTCCAGTTAAGGTGCCAGAGTGAAAGATCGTGTCAAGTTTAAGGGGCTGCCGATGAATTTAACCAACTTTTAATCCTAAAGCAAGCAGAGGTCAAAAGTTCATCAAGAAGAAAAAGAATCTTCGACCATGGATCATGAATTACACTCAATGACCTTGGAAATGGATCTTGACGAACTTTTGACCTCCACTCATCCCTGAGAAATTCAAGACAAACATTTAAATTCGTTGAATTTGATAAAGCAAACGAGATCAAAAGTTTAAAATCGCTCTGTTTTTCCGAATCACATGAACTCAATTGTGCAATTGGGCCTGACTATAATTCTGTCTTAGAAATTCAGGAAGCCCATACGCAACATGCCACTACAAGATAGTATTATTTTCTTGGGCTGAGATGTTTTCAGCCCAATACCAATATGAAGAAGTTGAGAATGAAAATGGGCTGAGGGCCCAACACCAAGGGCCCAAGAGATCACGTTTAGAAAGTTGGGCAAATTACGTGGTACATGACACCACATATAGCGATAACTTTAATGAATCGGGTTGTCCTTTTTTTTTTTTTTTGAGTTATGAGCATGTGAGACATAAATTTTGTTAAAATAAAAAATAAACAAATAGTAATAGGTAGGTAATATTAGGTAGCCTATTGTACTGTTGAAAAACAACTATAGAATATGATTAATGGCACTGCATGGTAAGTATCACTTCATTTTTAATTATAAGTTTTAGATTCAAGTCTTGAAAATAAAAGAAAATAACAAAAATTTTGACAGTATGAAACTTATTTATAAAAATTTTGCTATTTTTCATAATTACTGAAAATTTTAATTTTGGATCCGTCGAGATACATAAGTAGCTTCCTATAAATCCTACGAAGATAAATCTTTTTCTTTGTAAAGATACATAATTAATTCTCGATATATTTTTTCTGATTTTAGATTTATCGGGATACGTAATACATCCAACGAAGATGTATTTTATCTGATTTTAGATGCGTTGGGATATATAATTAACTCCCGATACATTCAACAAAAATATATAATTAGCTCAAATTATTGTAATTACTTTGTAAGAATGAAAAATTATGTAAATATGATAAGTTAAGATGTATGTTTATTTTATTTTCATCTTTGATAAAGAATGTTTTATTTTCGAACTGAGATTTTTGAACAATTTATTCAAATTAACTTCCAAGAATATTTTTTAACTCCCTATTTTTTTGCAAAAGATTAGAAGTAAAAGAACCTATATTTTTTTTTTCATTCGGTGTCCGATACACGTATTGAAATTTGACTAATTCAAATTCACATCGGGTAAGGCCCCATTCGGGGGTAGCGCTCCCTACCAAGGATTTTTTCATACTCTGAACTCGAACTCGAGACCTCAAGTTAAGGGAGGAGCAGACTCATCCACTACACCATATTTTTGGGTGGTATTTGAACCTATAGCTTATGCTTATGTCCAAGGTTTGTAATTAAAAAAGTGTACTTTTTTAAAAAATTCATTTTAACATTTGATATTTCTTTAGCTATCTAACATTCAATATCATAAACTATTACTAGTCTTTAACTACTTTGTGAAACTAATATTTTATTTTAATAGGTATGATTAAATCACATTATACTTGGATAAAATCTTTCTATATTCAAACATTTAGTTTTAATTTAATATCTATATTTGTCATACTATTATCTTGAAATTACAAACTAACTCTAAATTATTTGTATTTTGAACTGTAATTTCATCAAACTTCATCTCAATATCAAACCACAAGATTTAAAACATAAAAATAGACACATTATAAAATGTACATATCAGAAAAAACGATTCTCTTGTTTTAACTTATGTCACTTCATTTTCTTTTCTAGTTCTCTTTAAAACAGATATTCATCTCTAATATTAAAACTTTAAATTCAACTTTTCATTTCTTAAAAAGGAACGATTAACATAATTAATATCAAGAGTTTCAATTCTTTTCCTTTTTTGCTTCTTTTTAATCAAATGAATTCTTATAATTTCAAATCCAGTGCAGCTGGAGCCAACCTAGTTATAGGAGGTTCGTCCGAATTCTCTCCATCGAAAAATTATAATAATTGGTTGATTATAATAATCCAGTTGGTTGATCATTTGAACTCTATAAGAATTCGATTCCTCAGTAGTAATACTCGTTTCATATTTTCTAAAACTACACATTATCACGACTCACAAAAATTATAATAATTCAGTTGATTGATCATCTGAATCGCATTATAATCCCCGCCCCATATTTTCTAAAATTATACACATTATCACGACTCACGAGTTATAACGCGCGTGAGTAAACAGCCGTTTTCGTCATATTAATGTAACGCCTTTGTCACGCGTTACCCTCACTCTCATTCGCCCAATAATAATAATTATTATTTGTTAAAAAAAAAAATCAAAATTAGAAAGAAAATAAAAACAAAATATAAAAATCTCATTGTTTTTAGAGAGAGAAAAAAAAGTAAAAGAAGTTTGGGGAAATGGGTAAGGTAACAACAACAATAGCGAAATCAAAGACAACAACAAAAAGAGAAACAGCAACAGCAACAGTATCCTCCTCCTCCTCCATAGCCATGGAAATGAAGAAGAGAAAGAAGAAGAAAGGGAGACCTTCTTTAGCAGATCTCAGCAAAAGGCAAAACAGCAACAATAGTATTACAAATAGCAACAACAACAAGAACAAGAAAACTTCAATTGTTCGACGTTCTTCTCGCCGTAACCCTAATTTCGAGTCGAATTCACCGGCGCCGGAGTTTGATGAAGACGAGGATGATGATGAAGATGAAAGGGAAGAGAAGAAAGTCAAGCTGGTGGTTCGTTTGCCTCAACATTCTGGTGCTGTGCCGGAGGAGGAAGAAGAGGAGGGTAATTCGGTAAATTCAGATTCTGATTTGGAACCTGAATTTGTCGATAATAACGAAGGGGCAATTGAGAAGAGGAAGATCAGCTCCGTTGATCGTAGATCTGACGACGCCGTTTCCGATCAGGTAATGAATTGTTTTTTTTTTTTGGAGGGGAATTTAATTATTTATTCGAAATTTAAATTGAAGTGAGCTAATTCAATGGGTTTCTATTTATGAAAAAAAAATAGGAAGAAGAAAACTATTTTTTTTTCCTTTTTTTTGTGGGGAAATTTTCTGTGACTTTTTGGGGATTTGGCGCGTAACGGCAACGACTTTCAAGATCTGCATGTTTTTTTGACTCTGTATACAGTTTTCTTCTATGTTTTTTTTTTATATTTTATATAAAGAACTAATTTTTTTCCTTATTTTATATATTAAAATTTGGGTACTTTCTATTTTTGGGTTTTTTTGTACTTGTTCTTCTTAACCACTAGCTTTTTTTATGCTGAAAGTTTCAAGATTGGTCCTTTTTTCAGTTGTTAGTGTTTTAACTTGTGCTTGATGTGGCTTTTGTGGAGATATTTAGCTCAATTATCAACTTCAAGGAGACCCCTTTACTGTAACTTTGAGTTTTTATGTGATCTTTTAGGTACCCACTTAATTTAAGTTTTATAATAATTGTACTAAGAATGTGTATTCTGTGTTGAATTTTGCAGGAAGAAAAGCTTATGATGGTGACAGACACTCAACATGGTTACAATCTAATCCTTTTTAACATTCTTGGAAATTGACAGAAAAAGGGGAAAATTTGTTGGGAATTCCTAGTAAAAGTTTTTTTTTTGGGGGGGTTATAAATTTAATTGGTGAATTTATTTGTGGACAGAATCCCCATTGGTGTCTGGACCCACAACACCTTTGCCAGACAAAAAAATGTTGGTGTTCATTCTCGACAGACTTCAAAAGTATGTTTTATTTTTTCCTTTTCTCTGTGGATATCCATCTTCTTCTTGTACTTGGGCTGTTTCTTTTGGTTCTATATGGTGTACTTGAGCATTAGTTTCTTTCAATAATAAAATGTAGGAAGGACACTTATGGTGTATTCTCTGAGCCCGTTGATCCGAATGAGGTGCGTCTGTAAAGATGTCTAGTGAGATTGAATTGTAACTATATCGTGTGTGGATGTTGAAATAGTTTCCTTGCAGCTACCTGATTATCATGAGATTATTGAGCATCCGATGGATTTTGGAACCGTAAGGAAGAAACTTGATGGAGGGCTCTACTCAAACCTGGAAGAATTGGAGGTCAGTTATGGATTTGCTAAGCTGAACTTTGTAGCACAGTTTCTTGTATTTGGATTATAATGGATTCTGTTTGGGTAACACCTTTTGGAAGTATCTGCAAAGTTAACTTTCCTGTTAGTATAATGTGATTCTGTTATCTTGAGTTTTATTAGTAAATGGTCGGAGAATTCGTTAAACATCAAAGAAAAGTGTAGTAGGCTAGTAGCTATTAAGAATCTTGCATTATGTGTGTCAACTTGATGTTGCCCTGTTTCAGTCATAATATCTGGAATGTGTAAGTTTATAGAAGAGTGAAAATAATTGGCATGTTTTACATTTGTAATAGGAGAAAATGGAGGGCTAGGTGAGTTTCGTAAAGGTACAGCCGAAGTACTTTTTTCTGTTTGTCATGTTGTCCTTTGGTAAAAACTGAAGCTCAATGGATATGTTTCTTTTTCTTTCTCTTCGTTTAGTTTTGTCTTCATTCTTGGTGTAATCTATCTTTTATATAAAATTTTTGACTTAATCTTTGGGTGTTCAATTATTATTGGTCTCTTTCATTATTTGAAGTTCTTGTATTTTCGTGTTTAGCCTCGTGAGTTGGTTCTTGGTCAGGAAATCCAAGGCAGTGTCTAATAGTTTGCATTGCAAATTTGGCACATGCTTCCTGGTGAATGGTTTCACATTCTTCTCTTGGCTGGGTTCTTTAAGGTTGCCAAATTTTTTGTATCAGCTTGGTGCTGGAATAGGCAATCCAGAGTGACCTAGTTGAATTAAAAAAAAAAGGCAAAAAAGAAAAGGTATTCCTAAGATGTAAAAACACCATCGCCACATTCTTTATGTTGTACACATCATATAATTGTACCCTTATTCTAAAAGAAAAAAAATGGAAAATAGAAAAGTCTAATGAAGGCCAAGAGATGATGGCGTGTACCACAGTCTCGGCATTGGAAGTTTTGAAGGATTTGGAAGTTATGTACAAGTAATTTCACTGGAAAGTAGAGTTTGCGGAATTATACAGAGATCTTTTCATATTTATTGCTTCGTATGTTCATTTGCAATTCGTCTATCTCTCCTATATATAGTTTGGGTGTGATTTTGGTCAGTAGGAGAGGATTTTGTTCATCTCCCCACCTCTCAAAATTGTTGTTAGAGTATAAACAATTGAATATAATGTTGATATCACTGACATTTTTCTGATTCACCCAGGCTGATGTTATCTTGATATGTTCAAATGCAATGGAGTATAACGCCACAGATACAGTTTACTATCGTCAGGTGTCTTTAGCATCTCTCTACTCCATTTCTTGTTTTTTCATTTGTTTCCACTTTATCCTTAACACTTCCTTCTGTAGGCACGATCCATTCAAGATCTTGCGAAAAGAGATTTTGAAAACTTGAGGCATGAAGGAGAGGATGGTGCGCCACAACCTAAGGTAGTTCGTAGAGGCCGTCCTCCAAGCAAAAACCTCAAAAAGTCCGTTGAAAATTCACCAATTGATCGTGCTGTCCCTGAGCATTCTCCAGGTGTTACTCTTGCTAGTGGGGGTGACAAAGCTACTGGATCTAATTCTTATAATCTAAGAAAGGGGCCTATGCTTTCTACGGCTGATGCATCTTTTGGCCATCGCTCGCGTAATGGTGAAAGTTATTCTGAATGGGTAACTGATTGGAATAATGAGTTTCCAGGTTTAAACTTAACACCATGTTCAATCCTCTTCAACTTTATTTCGATGAAAAGCGACTAATTATCTTGTTGCTTGCAGCTAATATCTTGAGGGCTGACATGAAGTATGGTAAGAAACATTTTTCGATTGATGAGAACAGGCGGGACACGTACCAACAATTCCATCCTTCAGCTTCTTATAGTGAGCCATCTCTCCTGTGGAATGCTGATGGAGATATGAAGCGGTTAATGGCTGTACGTACTAATAGCTTACACTACTACTCTTCTATTATTTATTTTTTCTTGGTGGTCAAATAGTAGGGAATTCTTGGCTCTGGTCTTCTATTGAAATTACACATTTCTATCTGTTAAGACATACAATTTTAGGTAAATTTAAATGAGAACCAACCTATGATTTATTTATCTTAAAATCAAGAAAAGTGTATCCAGTATTATATTCTATATACTGGCCCACTTTGTTTTGTTCAAAAATATCTATATTGACTTTTGTATAATCTATATTCCTATATTTAGTTTTCTACATTGGACAGGTCTAGATAAGTCAAACAACTGGAGGTAACCAGTTCCCTGCCTGATCTCTTATCGTTCTTTTTTTTGTCATCATCTCTACCACCCCACCCCCACAAAACTGTCTGCCAATCCAATAGCCTTTTTATGTGTTTGGAGAGATGTTATGTTAGACTTTGCTTTACCGAGACTAAAGATGCCATCTGACTCTATTACAGGTAGGTGTTCACTCGGAGCAGCATGCTTATGCGCGAAGCCTTGCCAGATTTGCTGCAAATCTTGGGCCTGCTGTTTGGAAACTGGCTTCTAAGAAGTTAGAAAATATTTTGCCTGCTGGAGTAAAGTTTGGTCCTGGATGGGTGGGAGAAGTTGGAGGGCCAACAGAGTCGGCTTGTCCAGCCGAGATCCAGAAGTCGTCATTAGATAGCTCGACTGCTGATCCCCATTCTAGCAGACCTGTAACACCAACACCTTCTGGATTAAGTTCTGCTGTTATGTCCAAGCCTTCCGCTGAAATCTTTGAAGCTGTCAAGAGATTGAATAGTCAAAATGAGCTAAGCAGACAGGGTCCTGGTGATGGGGTTTTTTCTTGGGTAAATCCTGCATCTACCTCCCAGGCACCACAGAAACCTTTCCTTCAGCCAAGAAACGGTTTCAATGGCATGTTTGGACATGAGTCGTCACCCCAGGCGGAGTTGTCAAGATTTTCTGCATCTAAAGGACAGTCAGGCCTACAAGAGGCATCTAGGCCTAATCAAGTACTTGGGATGCTTCCTGGTAGAGATAATAAGTTGTCAGAAAGCTGGGCGACATTGTATTCTGGAAATTCACTAGCACAAGGTAAAAATCCTGACTTTTGTACAGAACAGAATGTGAGGCCTTCCGGTGAATCACGGCCTGCATCTTCGGTTCAGCAGAAGAGCAGAATGTCGGTTCCACCTGACCTGAATGTACAAGTCCAGCCACCGGGCTCCCCTAGTGCTAGTTTACAGATTGGATCCTCGCAGCAGCCAGATTTAGCGTTACAACTCTAATTTTTACTGAGCCCTGTAGTTCTCGAACGAGATACAACACAGGTTTCTATGATTGACAGTGACCTAAAATTTTAGGGCTTCATTGTATTAGGAACTTCAGGAGAAAAGTTTGTACAGATTATGTTTTCAATTTTTTAGAGTAAAGCTAGGGAATTTCTTATGTAAGCCTTGAAATTTTGAACCCATGATCCAAAATAGAACAAGTGATCATTGACTTGTTATCCAGCTGCAGAGTATATTCTGCATTTTGTGACAACAATAAATTCCTTTTCCATCAGACCATACATCATTACATGTGCATTTTAATATTATCAAATAGATAGTCAGCTGTTCACATCAAATTTATTTCTATAGAAAAAAAGGGTTTATTCTTAATGTTGCTCAAAATAAATAGTAGTTGTTGCTTTTCAATAAAGTTGATAATGATTAATAACTACTTTAGGTGATTTTCGAAAATGAAAAAGGGACACATATTGTCGAACTATCTTAAACGATACGCATATATATAATTCGTTGTAACTTGCCGTCAATCTTTTGAGTTGTATATACCCAACAGAACACGTGGCATCATTTTAGACATTTACTCAAGGCTGTTTTTTTTTTTTTTTTTTTTTTTTACGGAAAAGGAATAAATATACTCCTGAACTATCATGAATGGTACACAGATATCCTCTGTTATACTTTGGGTATGTATATACTCTAGCCGTCAATCTTTTGGGTTGTATATAGCTTTTACCGAAATGGCGGGACATGTGGCATCATCCTTGACATTTACCTGATTATTATTTATTTTATCAGACTCGAAACCCAATTAAAATCTGAAATTAAAAATTCAACTCTAGACCCGAAATTATTCTTTTACCATAAAATAAATATACACAACCAAAATATTCAGGGGCATATTTATTCTTTTACCATAAAATAAATAAAAATCAGATAAATACCTAGGATAATGTCACATGTCCCGCCGTTGGGATAAAGGATATGTACGACCCAAGAGATTGATGGTAAGGGTTTACACAACCAAAGTACAATTAAGGATACATGCATACCATTTATGATAGTTTGAGGGTATATTTATCTCTCTTATATTTTCAAAATACTTAAAAGACAGTAGTAAGATCTGCATACACTTTACCCTCTCCACACTTGACTTGTACGATCTCATCGGGTATGTTATTGTTGTAGTTTAGGTGATTGGTTAGTTTTCAGACCAACTTTTTTGAATTTTAGGTGGCTTTTATTTCTTAGGAGATTGGTTATAAGTTGATTGATCATGCGTGAAAATTATTTTTAAGTTGAATGACTATCTGTGAAATTATTGTTAGTGAATAGAACTATACTAGGAAGCCAAACAGTTAAAAGAACTAAACATAAAGTTCTTTGACTTTTGTTTGTGAAATGATACTATTTACTAGACTTTAACAAACATTATTACAAGCATCTAGTAACATTATCCTACCTTGACAGGTAGAGAGGTAGTTTTCGATAGACCTCGACTCAAGAAAAGTAAAAACACAACACTTACACAAAAAAACTAATGCATAATTATTAACTAAGTGACTACTTAGTTTAGCCCATGTTATATGGTTTAATTCTTCAACTCCTAATACTTCTAATTCAAGAGAAAATATAGTGACTTAAACCAGAACTTAACTAACTTATTATTCAAGTATGCATAGTTTAATGAACTCTAGTGCTAAGTTACCAACATTCTGTTTGCACTAAACTTTTGACATGCGTAAGATACTAGAAACGATCGTATTACAAGGGTCTATTCTACAACATACAAATTTCTAGCCCCCCAAAAAGCTAAGCAATGTGCATGTACAATGGTGTGCAATGTGGCTAAATTCTTAAGAGAATGGATTTTGTACCATTCAAGAATTATATTGGTGTTGAAAAATTCTTACTTAATGATAATGGAAGTAGTGATGATTTAGAAAGAGTTAGTTGATGATACCCATTATTGAATTGACTCTTTATTACTATGACTTAATTAGATCCTACTCTGTTAATTAATTTTGTGTGATAACACAAAACATGGAAATGCATCCCTTCTTTAATGTACTGACAAATTCAACTTAATCCTACGTTTAATTAAGGTAAAGCTTTTTAATTTTCTTCACCTTACTCTTAACTATAGAATATTACTATAAAAGGGGGACTTCATAAAAGAATTAATGAAGGGTAATATACTATGTGTTAGGTATAGTAGTAGAAAAGTAATGCAAATGTTAGGTATAGTAGTAGAAGTGCATGCAAATAAACAAAGAATAACAATAATATGAGCCATAGGTACGAAGAAAATCCTGCTGGGAGCGCCACCTCCAGAATGGATTCTGCAATGTGCGATCCGAATTAGTCGGGGTTCCAATGCGGGTACAAAACACCGGATGAAAACTAAAAAAACAATAATACAAAGTCGTGTGATGTGTGTAAATTGAAAAGAAAGTGAGGAAAATATCACTTTATATTTGATTCACCATGTGATGATTTGAAGAATATAGTTTTGTGAAAGAAAGAACGATAAGTATATAACATTATGCACCACCAAAAGATGTGGTGAAGTGGATGAAACTGCTTTTCCCTTAATTAGAAATCTCTGGTTTGAGTCCTAGGTATAAAAAAACTATTGGTAAGGGGGGGGCTATCCTTGAACGGGCCCTACCCTGTGCGAATCTGGATTAATCGAGCTCTGTGAGTACCGGACACTAAATTAAAAAAAAAAGATAATGTGGGGATGCTTCAATTGCACATAAAGTTGCAAATTCCTACCAACTTTATGCTAACGTTAGAATAATAAGCAAGTATTAGATTTATTAGCTTCTTTTTCTACCTAGTTCACTTCACTTTCTCAAATGTGGATCTTATCCTTTGATTGTACAAAAATTTGGTCCCCTAAGTCTCTACTTTTGGGGTTTTGAGTTCAAGTTTACACCAAATCATCCTTCTTCGAATATATATTTTTTTATTTGAAAAATATATCAGAAATAATTTCTCTATCCTACAAAGATAGGTGTAAAATCTACTTACGTTTTATTATTCTTAAACCCCACTTATAAACCTACACTAGATATTTTCTGGTTTATATGCTCTCATCTAATGTTTATACAACATCAACGGATCACTATTTAATAGAGCTGTTAATATGGGTCAGCCCAGCCCACACGGGCTTTAAGTTTGACGGGTCAGGCCGGGCTGCCCCATCAAAATGGTGGGCCAAAAAACACCAAGCCCACAACATTACTCTGTGGGCTGCGGGCCTCACGGGTCAACCCACTTTTTAAAAAATAATATTTTATAATTTAATTTTAGAATGTTAATAAACATAAATATTACCAGATAATATTGCATAGTGTTAATACTTGTTAATCAAGTCTCCAACACCCCCCAAAAATACTCCTAATTGCGAAATTAAATAACTTTTGGCATGATATTCTTCAAATAAAATAAAAATACTAATAAGCAATCTAAATAGTTGCATGTATTTGACTTACGGGTCAGCCCACGGGCTAGCCCAACCCACATTGCTCAAGCTCTACGGGCCTGGCTAAAAAGCACTGTTCTTAAATGGATTGCAAAAACTGAAGCCCAACTCCATCAAATTACAGGCTGGGTCGGGCCGGCCCAACGGATCTGACCCATATTAATGGCTCTAGCATTTAAGGTGTGTTTAGATGTAAACATTGATATTTGTTCATTTTACTTAATCATGATAAATTACATTAATTTGGCCCTGTAAACACAGGGTGCAGGTAAGTTTTTACCTGATGCTAATAATATAGAAGTGTTTCGCTTATTGAATAATTTAACAAGCTATAGCATATATTACTTTATTTTTAGATTACTATATCAGCCTTCGTAGTGGATTGCTCAACTTAGTGATGCAAAAATCTCTAGTGAACAAAACTTAAAAGTATAGCATTGGGCCATGGTTTGGTTTGTTAACTCTCCTATATGGGCCTTTCCCATGCATCTAGATGGCCCATTAGCTCACTCCTTTGCATTTAAAGGTCCATGGACAAAGACCAAGTTAGATATGGGCCTAGTTCAACCATACCTTCCCTAAGGCCCAACTTTGTATGAGCCGAAGTACACACACTGGATTTTGTGACCACCATTTTTGGTTGGGAAAAATTATCACGGGATAATTAATTTGAGAATTTTTTTATTTTTTTTTATGTATATGAGATAACTTATCTCACCACATTGGTATAAATGATTGGACAAATAGTATCGGTACTAACTAATACCTCACATCAAATGTAGAATAAAATAATCCTTCATTTTAGGCACAAAACTATTTATCCCTTATTCCTTATAACAAACGATTTCATTTTGTAAAAATTTAGAAGTTTTACGGATTTCGAAAAAATGATTACATATTAAATGATGATGTTAAAATAAATTACTCCCTAATATTCTTACCAATTATGTGGCCTCTTTTCTTTTCTTTTGGCTTTTTCTGAATGACGATTTTGCTTTGTAGTTATTGTTATCTAAATCTGATGATTGAAATGTTGTTTAATTTGATAATGGCTTCACTTTTAAATCCAAACTATGAACATTTATATAAAAGTTCAAGTGAAAAACAATACATTTTAATTAATTTATAATTATCTGTTTCACTTTTTAATAAAATATTATTATTTTTTTTTAGAAATAATTTTCTCTTTAGCATTCAATATCTATATTAAAGTCTAATTAAATTTAAATTCATACATTATGTTATTCATATGTGAGGCGATACTTTCAACAAAATCTATTTTATCTCGAGATGTTTGACTAAGGATAACATCAGAAAGCAAGCTAGATGGAACAAAAACGAAATTTGAAAAGTAGTTATATTCTAATTGAATAAAGAGATTATTAAAAGTATGGTCCGATATTCCACCTATATATTAGGTCCCAAATTCCATGCAGAATCTATAACGGCGCTAACGCGTTTCTAGATCAACCTTATTTATTTATTATTTTTAAAAACATATATTTTATTACTCTAAATCTATTAAAAGAAATACATTTTTTCTTTTTTCATGGATCCTCAAAATTATTTATTTATTATTCAAATCATTTTAATATCTAAGACTATACATTATCTATATAACTTTTTAGAGTAGAGATTTAACATCGGTAATATTATACAGAAAGAGGAATGTTGATATATAGAAGTAAGTAAGTTTCTGGGCCCAAAACGAATGATATTACTAGCGGATTGAGCAGTTACAAGGGTCTCGGCTCGAATCGTGACACGAACATTTGGACCAAAGAAGAAGGGCAAATAAGTAATTTGAGAGTTCATTTCCCTCACCCAAACGTTTAAATGCTTTTGCCATTGATAACGACCTGCAACTATAATCAAAGAGTGAACTTTATTGCCCTCCCATTTTCTTCTTTTCCTTTAATTTAATTTAATTTAATTAATTTCATACCCAAAAAAAGCCCCACTTAAATAAAAGATTAATTTTTTAAATTTTTTTTTGGTGGGTGGGTGGGTACTGAGGGTAGTAAAGAATGGTTACCACTAAAGCTGGCGCTAAATAAGGAGCTGAGTTATTTTTCCTGAATTTAGGAATTATTTTGTGATTTTTTGATAATTATTTTACCTTTTTTGGTTATAGAGTTCTTAAAGATGACAGATAATTAGTACCCATTTTTAGTTTGGTTTAATTTTGGTAAAATTATTTAAATTAAGATAGTTAAAAATTTGAGATTTTCTTGGTTTGAACTGACTTTTTAGTCATAGGAAGATACTACCAAATATTTAGGACCCATTTTTGGTTACAAAATGTATATTGTTAATAGTAGTAATATATTTATTTTTTTACTCTATTTATATTTGTTTGGTTGTCTTTATTGTATTTGCAGATCTATGAATGTGAAAGCTTCAATATTTTGCCTCTAATATTTTTTTTTTTGCTTCATAGTATAATTAGGTTTAGATTTTACCCTTTATTCCTCTTTCTTCTGAGCTTCAAAATCCTTTTTTTTCTTCATTTTTTTAAATTTTGAAGCTTGGATGTTGTTATTCTAGCATAAATTTGAGGTGGGGTTTTGTTATTTTTGGAAAACCTGCATTTTGTTGTGCCAAAATAGTTATGAAGAAGAAAATGGCTTGCTTTTCTTGCATGAGTATTAATAGAAAAGATGTAAGAGATTTTGATGAAGATGTGCCTTCAAGATCCACCAAATCTTCAGGTTTGCTTATTGAATATTCCATTGTTCTTATCTACTTTGATAAAAGATTCAGTTTTTAGTTTTTGATGTAATGTAGGAAAACTACTTTTAGAGTACTAATTGTGTTTGTCATTATGTTTTTTTTGGTTGTCATACAATGTGGTTTATATATGTTATAAAAGCTGTTCCTTTTACTGTGATTCTAGAGATGTTGAGGTTGTTAGATACTTTATGTTGTAGTGTCTCAGATTTTCGGAAGCGACCTCTCTGCCTTTACAAGGTAGGGGTAAGACTGTGTACACTCTACGCTCCCCAGACCCCCTTTGTGGCTTACACTAGGTATGTTCTTGTAGTAATGTGTGAGATTTGCGTTGTATTTTGGAGATGTGGAGTTTGATCATATGATTTTTTGTTTCATTTTATTGAATTATGGGTTTTGGGTTTTGTTTATGTTTAGGGAAAGGTAGAAAAGGACGATTGACAGGAGGGAAAGGCGGGGAAAGTAACAACCAGAAGGGTCATGTCGCACGCAGTTTCACTTTCAAAGAACTTGCCTTGGCAACCCAGAATTTCAGAGAAGCTAATCTTATTGGCGAAGGTGGTTTTGGAAGTGTGTACAAGGGCCGACTAGAAACAGGGCTGGCAAGTTTTCTACTTCCGAAAGTACACTGGCTTTTGATTTTCATATATGTCTCTAACTTTATATTTCCGGAAAAAAGTAATTGTTTTTTCATTCCTTCTGTCCGAAAGAAACAGGGGAGGAGAATGTTTTGCATAGATAGAAATTTGAATGCGATGTCCTTTGTTATCTTTTGGGACTAACTTCTCCTATAGAAGATGAAAATTGTATGATGGGCTATACTTTATGACCATTTATTGTTGTGTTTTTTGATCTCGGGAACAGCTTGTTGCAATCAAACGACTTAATCTTGATGGCCTTCAAGGACACCAGGAGTTCATTGTGGAGGTCCTCATGTTGAGTTTACTACATCACAAAAATCTTGTCAACTTGATCGGATACTGCACTGATGGAGACCAAAGGCTCTTGGTTTATGAGTTCATGCCAATGGGTAGCCTGGAGAATCATCTTTTTGGTAATAGAATTTCTTTCCACAAGCAGTATCCCTGTTTGATTACAGTGCTATATTTACCTGAGTTTTGTTAGTCAAGTTGTTCTTCTTCCAGTTGCTTCAAAGATGTTGAATTATGAATCTTGATCCTTCGTATGAAAAAGGTTTTTCATATATTCAACTGCATTCTAGCACTGTTATGGTTATATTACATGACATTAGCTTTTGCTTTCACAAGATGTCAAACGTGAAATTGAGATTACCTGTCGAATAGCTTTTGGACTGCTCTCATTAGTAACTGTAGTGGAAGGTGCTGGACAAGCTCATGTCCTATATGTGTGCTTGTATTAGTAATTTGTTATGAGTGACAGATAATTGTCATATACTACTAATTTCCTTGTAATCAAATAGTAGTATTTTCTTCTAAGTTTGGCGTTATCTTGCTTGATAGTGCTGTAACGTGAACAGTATGTTGCTATTGATATTGTAGATGTGGAACCAGGGAAGAAGCCACTGAGTTGGAGCACACGACTTAAAATTGCTGCTGGTGCAGCTCATGGACTTGAATATCTTCATTGCGAAGCAAATCCACCTGTCATTTACCGTGATTTGAAATCTTCAAACATATTGTTGGACAATGATTTCAACCCAAAACTGTCAGATTTTGGACTTGCAAAGTTGGGACCTGTTGGAGAAAACACTCATGTTTCGACGCGAGTGATGGGAACCTATGGATACTGTGCTCCCGAGTATGCCATGAGTGGAAAATTGACTCTGAAATCTGACATCTATAGTTTAGGTGTTGTGCTGTTGGAGCTAATAACTGGGCGAAAGGCTTATGACAGCTCTAGAAATGCTGGAGAACAGAACCTTGTTGTTTGGGTGAGTTTTTATTATCTGCTCTTCCTGAATATTAATTTCAGTCTACTTTTACGTTCAGCTTAAATATTTTACACGACAGTTTTTAGATTTTACAATCTATATATACTATAAATAACCTTATTTGCCCGTTCATTGCCATGTTTCATATTTCTTAAAAACCAATCGTGTTAATTCTCTTTTAAAATTTACATGTCGAGCTTGTCAGTAGATTTGATCTCAACCTGGTTCCAGTTTGAATTTAAGTAAAGTAGGCTGCTTATGGAATTTAGCCATCATCTCAACTGAAATAATAGCCCGTTGATGAAACTTTAGATCGTACTAGATTCAAAGTATTGCAGTAAACAGTTTTGAATATTTTTTTTTTAAAAAAAGGATAGGTCATCTTGGATCCGCACCCAATTTCACATTGCTGACCCGAAAGTAAAATATGTTTTTATCTGAATGTGTTCCAAGGATTCTTTATCTGATTTTTTTTTTGCTTGGTTGCAGACTCGTCCCTTCCTAAAGGACCGGAGGAAGTTTGTTCATATGGTTGATCCTTTGTTGAATGGTCAGTTCTCTGTGCGCTCTTTGCACCATGCAGTTGCAATTACTGCAATGTGTATCCAGGAGCAAGCCAGTTTTCGCCCCATCATCAGTGATATTGTCGTCGCACTCGACTATCTTGTCTCACAAGCAGAAAGCTCTGAATCGAAAGGAGGTGGTTCACAAACTGGGAAACAAACACACTCAGAAGGAGAATCAAACGCCAGTTCATGCAAACAAACTCTTGAAAATAGACCTGCTCCATGTTAGAGCCTGTTCACATCAAATTGCTAGAGTTCACGATGAGAACTGCTGAAAAAAGATAACAGTCCATCCGCGTTTGGGATTTTGGGGACTACGAGGTAAGAAGACATCTCATATGCAATGCGCTTCCGCTGATTATGATGAACAGTAAAGAAGATGCACAAAATGTTAGCAAAATACTGCTGTTTAGGATTTTGTTCCAAGTGAAAGTTAGTTAAATATATATATATATATATATCTGACCCGTTCTGCATGTTGGATTCGTTAGAGGTAGGTTGATCGAGATAGTTTAGAAACATTTTTTACGCTTCTGTTTGGTTGATGTGGATTGAGGAAGTTCCTGTTTCTTCTAATCTTTGTTTACTATAAGAACTTGGAAGTTGACCTGTGAATATATATATATATATCTGTGAAAGATGCCTTCAGTATGATCAGCATATCAGTTTGTAATTTATATGTGCCTTGAAACACAATCTGCGATCATGTTCGGGTCAGCTTTCACACACCTTGTGTTGCTAGTCTGTTGAAGGTGAGACAAATTTGCTAATTTATGGACATGTATGAACAGATGCAAGCTGTAGTAAGATATAGTGGCTATTTCTTTTCTCACTTGTCATGTATATACACCACAACAACAAATATTCTCATAAAGTGGGGTCTGGGAAGGGTAAGATGTATGCAGTCCATACCGCTATGTTCGAAGAAGTAGAGAGGCTGTTTCCGATATAGAGCCTGAAATTTCACCAGAGGCGAGGTAGAGAGGTTGTTTTCGATAGATCGACGACTCAACACAAAGACAATCTAGAAAAAAAAGCATAAAATAAGAACAAGAAACAATAAGTAGTAACAAAACAACAGATAAATAACAGAAATAAGACTACGACAAAGAAATACTACACTCGAACACAAGCACAACACTACGACTACCGACACACAGATAACAAAACAAAGCAAACCTACCTAGCAGAGATGCACCTGTACCTATTAAGTAGCAACCATCTACAATAATTTACGTCCTCTGTACCTGTTCCGTACCAATTTATTTATTTATTTGTTTTAATCTCGATTTATCTAATTTAGTCCATAGTTTTACATAGTCATCATATTCATATTTTCCTTTTTTCTAAGAAAGTTCTTCTACCTGCCGACTTTTAAATTGAGATATATATATATATATTATGCCACAAGTTTCCATCTTTCTCTCTACTTTATTATTATCTTTATATATTCACTCTAATATTTACTATCTTTGTTTGCGCAGTTCAATTCCCATTATTGAATTTAAATAATACTTGTAATATAGTCTTCCTTTTTATGTTTGTATAAAGTGTTTCACGTTTTCTTTTTAGCACATAAAGCTACACGACATCATAACATATGTAATGTAATTTAATATGTGAGATCTAAGGAGGCTATATATTGCGTATGCAAATCTCATTCTTACCTCAACAAGGTAGAAAGACTGTTTTCGACAGACCCTCGATTCAAGTGCAGTAAATCTAAACATATATGAAAAAGAAGATATGAATATGAAGAAAACACGACAGCTAATAAAGAAAACTTTACAAAATGTTCGGAAAAAAAAAACTCTTTTAATCACCACCAACAACAACATATCTAGTACTGTAATCTCACAGGTGAAGTCTACGGATAGTAGAGTGCACGTAGACTCTACCTTTACTTCATGAAGGCAGTGAAACTGTTTCAGAAACATTCCCAACTCAACTGCAGCAAATTCAAGCAATTATGAAAAAGAAGATACGAAAATAAAGAAAACATAACAACTAATACTTTCCTATTTCATTTTACTTGTCCTCTTACTAAAAATAGTTATTTCTGTTTAATTGTCTAATTTATGAAATGAACTGAAGTTTATCATTTTCTTCAAATATTACCTTTATTGTTAAATGACTACATAAAATTTAGCAGTCAAATTTAGATTTTCAAATCATAATTAATGAAAATACTTTAGTGAAATAAACTTATTTATAAATATTTTCTTAAAAAAAATATCACGTCAATATGGGCCAAATAAAATAAAATTAAGAGAGTAAAAAGAAAACGCTATGGCACTTTTCAGAAAAATAAGCAAGTAAAACAACGTAATTTGCATTCCTTTATAACCATAAAGTCAAAATGTTGAAAAAATAAGCCTTTTGTGAGACATGTTTGTCTAATAAGTACTAGTAGTAATAAAAAACAAGAAAACAAGAAACAAATTTTGTTAAACTAATGATTTAATGTTTCTTGTTTTCATTCATTAGTTCTCCCTTCGTCTCAAATTACCCGTTTCAAATTGAGATGACATATTAATTAAGAAAAATAATTAATAACATACCTAATTTACTATAGTACCTCTATTAAGTGATGTTTATAATTTAATTTGAAGAAAAAGTAATTAATACAAAGGATAAACATGGAAAAAAAAATTATATTGTCTTGATTAATTAAAAAAGATTAGTAAAATCAAAAAATTAAATTAAAAAATTTAGGACGGAGGGAGTACATTTTTCTTGTATTTTTTGCTGAATGATATGAAACTCATAAAATGATTGCGTCATGGATTACACATGAAATTCTAGTTATCCCAAAAAAGAAAACACTATTAATGTTTTCCAAACATTGACAACTTCAAAAATTAAAGTTGTCAAAATGTGAACCAACCGTGAAAAAGTTTTCTAATTAATGGGCTCGATTATATTTGAATTTGTATCTGAGAAGTCTCATATTGGTCGAGGTAAATTTATTCTGAAAAAATGTGTATATATTTTAAATATGAGATGTAACATTTACATTGATTGCTATTGTGTGCTCGAACGATCCTTTAGTGCGTAGACGAATAGTACCCTCACTACTCTTTTGCGAGAGGCTCATTCGAACCTTTTTCGATGAAAAATTATATCATTTATATATCGTTTGTATATATATATATATATATATATAATAGATGTTGAACCCCTTCGATTTGTTCGTATATTTATTCCTGAACACCCTAGGTGAAAATTCTGGCTCCACCACTGGTATTATCTATTCTTTGTTTGTTGTTTTTGGAATTCTTTAAAAAAAAAAACTGTTTTTGAAAAGTAATCAATTCTTTTTCCAGAAGAAGAGGCAAAAAGAAAAAAAAGGTTGACAACATAGATTAAATATTTGTTTTTATAGGTCAAAGGTATTGTTTTCAATTATTAAAATATCTCCAAATTTGAAAATTAAAGATAATTCAATTGATTAGTCAAGTTCGAATTTGTTATGATTTTATATCCACATCGCATTTTATTCTTGATCAACTAAACCTCAAATTATAAGTTAACTTATAACTTTGATTAACCAAGAGGGATAATCCCACTTTAACCCCTTAATTAATATTAGTAAATCATTACTTTGTAATATCTCGTTAAGTATATTTATTCCTGACTTAATTAATCAAGATATTTGCTTGTGTTTCTATTACGTTGGATTAAATACGTAATAATATAACATAAAAGATGTATAATATAATTAACATATATATTAGGTAATAATTTATTAATTTGTGAAGATTAATAAATGCAAGAATATTAAACAATGAAATGTGCTTAATAAGATATTCCATCGATCATACTCAGATTTTTTATTTTATTTTTTGTCAATATTTTTATATAGAAACTAAAAGTGCAATTTCACAAACCAAACTTAATCTTAATGGAACTTTCTCTCATAAGTCTTCGTGCAAACCCTATAAGTTTAATTAATTATTAATATAAACACCATATATGTATACATAAGCGAAGCTAAATTTTGAACTTTATGAATTTTAAAATCTAAGTCAGCATCGACATTAGATATTAGTAACTAATTCTAAATTTAATTTTAGTTCTTCCGTAATCTTCTAGCTCCGTATCCGACATACATATATATGTTACACAGAGAGAGATTGAACATGTGCATTGTATCTTTCCGTAATTTTCTAGCTCCGTTCCCGACATACATATATATGTTACACAGAGAGAAATTGTATGTGTGCATTGTATCTTTCCGTAATTTTCTAGCTTCATGCCCGACATACATATATACGTTACACAGAGATAAATTGTACATGTGAATTGTATCTTTCTGTAATTTTCTAGCTCCGTGCCCGACATACATACATATATATATGTTACCTAGAGAGAGATTGTACATGTGCATTGTATCTTTTCGTAATTTTCTAGCTCCGTGTCCGACATACATATATATGTTACACAGAGAGAGATTGTACATGTGCATTGTATCTTTCCATAAATTTCTAACTCCGTGTCCGGCATACATATATATGTTATACAGAGAGAAATTGTAAATGTGCATTGTATCTTTTCATAATTTTCTAACTCCGTATCCAACATACATATATATGTTACACATAGATAGATTGTACATGTGCATTGTATCTTTCCATATTTCATTACGTGTTTATTTAAAATAACTCGTGCCCTATATTTTGGGTAAGGGACAACATAAGCTTTAAATTAGTAAATGTAATAAATAGTGAGAAGAGTAGTAGACTTTGTGATTTATGTGTAGGTCCAGAATAAAGTATCCAATGAAAATGAAAATTAAGTCCCAAATAGATTTATAATAAAATTATAATAATGAAAAAAGTCCTAATAGACTGAGTCTGATAAACCAAAACCAATTCCCATCTTAAAAACAGTATCTCTTTCACTGGCCACATATTAACATTAGAGTATTATAGGTGTTGACACTATTTTTTCTCCCATCCAAACAAGATTATATTCACACTTCGGAAAATAAACATGCATAAAATGTTTTTTATGAAAAGTATTTTTTTTTAGGAAAGTAAGTTCTTTTTTGTGTGTGTTCGTATTCAGTTAGTGAAAAAATATTATCCTAAATATATTTGTGTATAATCTAAATAAATGATCATCTATGTGTCTAAATTTATGCGACACAAATAAAACTTTGATATTCAAACTCTAAACTTTCATTCTGAATTTGGACGTAAAAGCTTTAAGTTTTTGAAATAAAATTTATATGTTTGATGAAAACTACGTAAAATGTACTATAAATTGATGTAATTAACAACTTAGAAATATTTAAAAGACATATAAAGAAATTATGATAAAAGAAAATTTTGATTGACTTTCGAAATTTCAATCGTGCGACATAAATTGGATCGGAGAGAGTACTAGGGGAAATGCATGGGCCGGGGTAAGGTTTGAAGGGTGAGGAAGACATAATCTACGTAAAATACTTACTCGTAAAACTTGTTTTCTCTGCTCTCACTAGCTAGAATAGTCACTTTTTTCCATTTTAAAGCAATATTTTCTTAGAAAAAATATTTTTCAAAAATTTAACCAACCAAAGAACATGAAAAGATTAAGATTTTCCTCCGTACCGAACACACCCTAATTATTGAAAGAGAAAAACAAATGTTAATACAAAAGAGTCAAACAGTACAGTATTTAACGAAGAATTGATCAAGGGTTATATCAAGGTTTCGTGATGGAAAAGGAAATTAGTCAATCATTGAATTGTTCTTAATTATTTTCAAATTTAGCAATTACAACTGGCAATTTTTATAACTCTAGAAAGTGATTTGTAAATTGCTTTCATTTAGTAGGACATATATTATAACTCACGTTCTTGAAATTAAAACGTAAATTACAGATAAACCGTCATAATAAGTGAATTAATAATTTGAAATATAAGATAGATTATCTAATAGAACAAGTTGATTTTTATCTTGTAAACATGTTTAATTAATATTTTAGTTTACGTAACTTAATTTCGAAGATTTATGAAGTTTAACATCTCGATTTTAATTTTTAAGTTCCAATGCACATACGTTGGGTATAAAAAGTATATACACTACCAAGTCACTTATAAGATCATATAAGTAAATTTCTAATTCAAATATTATTTAAATTTGTTCGTCTTTTATTCTTTTTGCCTCTTAAATATTATTGTGTATATGATAATTATATCTTTGACCCTTACAGTTGTCAGAAGATGGAATAATTTAATTTACCTTCTGGAATTAATGACAGTATAAAGTCAATAATTTCATTACATTTCAAAAAACTATTGGTAGATTCTTTTAATTTTAGAAAGTACAAAAAGATATGCCAATAATACAGATTTTCAACGTGTGTGACACGGTATAGTTGACTTCTTCTTATTTATTTTTAAAAAGTTAAATCCACCTTACAAGAAAAAAAAAAAAAAAAAAAAACACTAACTCCAATATTTAGGTATCTTGTCTTATTAGTAACATTTAAATTCTCTATTTTATTGTTAAAACTCGAAATTATATATTTGTACACATAAATTTTATATTAGCTAGTATATTCTATACGATTAATAATTTGTTTACATTGCAATTTGCATGGGTGTTGTTTATTTATTCACAGAACTTAACAGAATCTCGAAACAATTTGTAAAATACATTATAATTTCATCTGAATTGTCGTGAAAAAGGCTAATAAATTAACAAAATGATATTAGAATAAAACAATGGCTATAGGAGATAATATTTGAAATAGCACAAAATGAAACTTAAATGCTAAGAGAAACTTATTGGCCAAGGGAAGAGGAGTGGGTTGCAAAGAAAACAATAGACTAAAAAAAGTAACATAAAAAAAAAAAATTAAAATAGTACAGTGTGTATACAGTTTTTGTTTGTTTGTATACAATGTGAATATAAAAGAGGTCTCTCAATTTCCATTTGCCCAACAACTATCTTTCCTCCTCCTTTCCTTCTCTCTTTCTGAGAAATTAATCTATACCACAACCTCAAGAAAACTATTTTCCTATTAATTAGTAGCAGCACCTACAACTTGTTCTCCCAAAGATTATTACATCAAAAAAAAAAAAAAAAAACTCAAGAATAACAAATGGGAAATTGTTGGCCAAAGCCAGTAGATGCACTTCCTCCCACTGTCAAATACTCTAACCCTCCTTCAGGTATTTTTAATCTGTTTCGAAAAGAATATCTTTAGTTACTATATTTAGAAACTCTCTTATTGCTGTTAATATTCACAAAATGTTCAAAATAGCAAATTCTAAGTATAGGTAGGGTAATATATGTCACAACTTTTTGTTCATGTGTCAGAAATAGCAAACTCTGACATGTGATTGTTTTTTGTTGTCGTTTTTTCTGTTTTTTCTAGTAGTATAAACTTCATACTTGATCAAACACTATCTAAAAGGAAATGAAGATCGAAAGAATATAATGGGTGGAGTAACCCTTCACTGGAAAATTAGATTGTGCATATAAGGTCAAAATTGAGTTTTTTTTCTTTTATGTATATAAAGTATATATGTTGATTGACGTTGAATCTCTCTACTTACTTTATATTTCAAATTTCTTTAGTGAAAATTGTGACGGGTGAATGTTAAGGTGTACCTTTTGTTCCCTAATTTGATTGTGCCATAGAAAGAGTTTCATTTTCTATCTTTTACGTACGCGTATGGTGAAAATTCTTACTCAGCTACTTTTCTAACTTTCATTTTCATGTTTTGTTAGTGATCAAGAAGCATGTTAGTACTCCACCGGCAAGTAACACAGTGGTGGCGGAGGCTAGCGGAGATGGTGGTGGTGTTACGGTGAGCGGGAAAATAATTACGCCGAATTTAAAAATGTTTACCCTAGCTGAATTGAAGAGTGCAACGAGGAATTTTAGACCAGATACAGTATTAGGTGAAGGAGGATTTGGTACAGTATTTAAAGGATGGGTTGATGATAAAACATTTGCACCTTCTAGAGTTGGTGTTGGTATGCCTGTTGCTGTTAAAAAATCTAATCCTGATAGTGAACAAGGCCTCAAGGAATGGCAGGTTTGTTAATTATATTGCTACTATATCTTAGTATTCTTTTTTTTTTTTTTTTGGCGTATAATATGTGAAATTTATTGACTCAAAGTAGTCAGATGATGAGTAAACTTGGCTAATGGGTGGGTGTGAAGAACAAGTGGAGGGGAGGGATATATGTTATGTAATGTACATCTGATTGAAAGGTTACTACTTTATAAAAAGGGCAAATCACATTCATTCTTAGTTGGGAACGTGGCAAATGGTTGTGGTGGGTAAGGAAGTACTAGTGGTGGAAGAAAAAGGGGAGAGGAATAAAATGAATTGGGACGCTGAGATGACATGTTATGTAATGTACACCTGATTGAAATGTTACTACTTTATAAAAAAAAAAAAAAAGGTCATTTATGCAAATCACCTTCATTCTTAGTCAGGTGATGAAGTACAGAACGTAGCTAAATGGTTGTAAGTGGAGGGGACGGGGGGATAAAATGAATTGGGATGACATGCTACTTATCGAAATGTTATTTCTTCATCAAAAAAAAATTATTTATGAAAATCACCTTCATTCTTAGTAGGGAACGTGGCTAAATGGTTGTAGGGTGGGGGGGTAAAATGAATTGGGTCGTTGAGGTCACATACCTCCTCCAAGTAAATACACTTTTATTTTTAATCCACATTCAAATACGAGACTTTTGATAAAGATTAATGTTATTTGGACCATCTCACTATACCCTTTGTGGTCCATACATTTCTTATTCATGAAGAAGCAATAATTTTGATTACAACAATTCCTTTTATTTTCTCCCATTATTTACGTCATGAAAGCTAAGGATATAAATGCTAAAATGTTCGGCCATTAGGAAATTGACAATTCTGTGCCAAAAAGTCAAATATTATACGTAGTAAATTTCACTAAAAAAAAAAAACTCCAAAGTCAAACTTGTGCTGAATTTGAAAATTCAGTTAGGTTAATTTTATTATATGATTATTAGAATTTATAATATATAGTATTCGGAAGCGGCTAAGCTAGCTAGCGTATACGTTTAAGGGTTTGGCCGAATTCATTAATAATTTAAGTCCAAATTCTTTATTTATTTTACGAAATTTATATATTCAGTATGTACAAATTATTTAATATTATATTTTTAACTTTCTTCACGATTTTAAAATGTGGTTTTTCATTGTTCTTCTCATATAATATTTGACCAGTGACTTGTTTGAGAAAAAGAAAATAGAAACAAAAGGACCGGACCAAAAATTAGCTGACTTATTTTTATTTGGTAATAAATGCAGATGATAATATAGTTTGACTCTTTCAAAGTATCCCAGTGGTTTTCCATACTATCAAGTATCAACTAATTTGTGGAAAATATACTAATTATATTTTAGTCATGAAAAAGAAATATCATGACTCACACACAAATATCATAATTACAAACAGTGAAATCAATAGATACTTTTACCTATAGTTATTTTTTAGGTCAAAACATTGAAGTCAAATTCATTGCCCTTAAAGGTAATTTGTGAGGGTAAATTTACCAAGTCATACACAAGAAATAAACTCTCGTAAATATTTAGAAAAGAAAATTGTTGCGTTGACTGAACTTAAAAAATAATTATTTTTTGGAATTTTTGAACGTAATAATTCAATTCAGTTCGCTTTTGCAAAATTTATTGATTGCAAATTAGTTCATTCTGTCACTCAACACATTTAGTTTAAAGACGCAAGTCGATCTCTCTGATTAAGACTGCAGTCATTTATTCATATTCAACAACATTTTAGGTGGCTTTAAAGCTTGGGTTGAAATATTTACAAGTCAATCTTAGAAGTCAACTTTCTAATTTCAAAAGTATAGCAGAATAATAAAAATGTCAACTAATCAATAGTTAAGTTACACTTTTTATTACATAAAGTAAAAATCATTACATCATCAATTTAAAATAGCGATGTTTATAGAAAATTGATTATTTAATATTTGTTTTTGCAGGCGGAAGTAAAGTTTTTGGGAAAATATAGTCATCCAAATTTAGTAAAATTAATTGGATATTGTTGGGAAGAAAAAACTTTCTTTCTTGTGTATGAACACATGCAAAAAGGAAGCTTAGAAAGTCATCTTTTCAGACGTAAGCCCCTATAAACTTACTTTTAATACGTATTTATTATTATCTCAACTTTAACTTATATATACTGACATTATAATATACGTTTGAATATATTATATATATAAGAAGAAGGCGCGGAAGCATTGTCATGGGATACAAGACTGAAAATAGCAATAGGAGCAGCAAGAGGGCTTGCTTTTTTACACACAGACACCTCAGAGAAACAAGTTATTTATCGCGATTTCAAAGCTTCCAATATTTTACTGGACTCGGTAATAATATGTTCACTATTGGATATATGTAGACCTTATCTTATCCTCGAATATATTTTTCTGATGAGTGTTGCTTTCAATTATTGTGACAGGACTATAATGCAAAGCTTTCAGATTTTGGACTAGCTAAGATGGGTCCAGTAAATGGTGACTCACATGTGACCACTAGAGTTGTTGGTACTTATGGCTATGCTGCCCCTGAATACATGGCTACTGGTATTTATACTACTCCTTCCGTATTGATATACGTATTGAAATCTGATTAGATAGAGATTTATATTGGGAGATATAGTGCTCCCGAAGGAGAGTTCTGGGGAGCCTTGGAGTAACCGGTAAAGTTGTTGTCATGTGACCAGGAGGTCACAAGTTCAAGCCTTTGAAACAGCCTCTGGCAGAAATGCAAGGTAAGACTGCGTACAATACATCCTTGTGATGGGGCTCTTCCTCGGACTCTTCGCATAACGGGAGCTTTAGTGCACCAAGCTGCCCTTATTTTTAAGTACAGTGCTCCCCAATTCATATTTAGAATTCGAACACGAAACTTTAGTTGAGAATGTAAGATGTTAATCAACTATATTGTTCAGACTTATTAAATTAAAGGTATAGCCGCCACCTGTTGGATCCTTCAAAAATATATTATTTTTAAAATCTTCAATACATATTAGTCAGATATTTTTAAAGAATCCAAACAACGTTAGCTAATATCCTTCTCCCTAACTTTTTCTATGTTCACACAATTGCATATTTGAGTTGGTCCTTTGTGAAAACATCAACCTTCGTGAAATGTGAACTCCTATATGATTAATTAATTAATATTAGCCGGCAAAGCTGTTAGAATTTTTTTTTCAACCACTTGCTTTTGTTTTTATATTCCTTATTTTATTTCTTCAATAATATTTAATCAAATAGTACTTTTTTGTTTCTTCATTGACAAAGTCTTGATTCCAATACGTTAGGCTGATTTATGCAAATATTTCTTTTTAAAGCCTTTGTCTCTATCAATATATAAAACTTGTGGAAAATATAGTTACGTCTATATATTAGGTTCGGGCTTAGTGTTTGCTCATATATTGCTTGCCTAACAAACAAATACTATATTATATCTAATGTTTGC
This sequence comes from Capsicum annuum, assembly GCF_002878395.1. Classification (NCBI taxonomy): domain Eukaryota; kingdom Viridiplantae; phylum Streptophyta; class Magnoliopsida; order Solanales; family Solanaceae; genus Capsicum; species Capsicum annuum. Next base: position 230,739,199 of record NC_061114.1, on the reverse strand, counting down.
ATTAACTTACGAAATTTTATCGTGATCCATAACGTTCTCTCGTAACTTTCTCAGAATGAATCTTTAGACATAGATCTGGAAGGTCTTCAAATTAAATAACTATTTCAAAAAAGGACAACCGATGAAAAATTTCACTTTTATTTTGGCAGGTCATTTATACGTAAGGAGTGACGTATACGGGTTCGGGGTTGTATTACTCGAAATACTTTCGGGGCGGAGGGTACTGGATCTCAACAGGCCCAATGGGGAGCATAATTTAGTAGATTGGGCCAAGCCCATGTTACCAGACAAAAAGAAGCTAAGAAAATTAATGGACCCAAGACTAGAAGGGCAATACCCATCAAAGGCTGCATTTCAAATAGGTGAAATCATATTACAATGTCTTGAACCTGATCCAAAAATTAGACCTTCAATGAATGAAATTTTGGCATGTTTGGAACAATGTAACGCGATCAAGGTAAAACCGAGAGATAGAAATACCTCCCGGGATCATCGGAATTACAACCATGACGGACATCGATCGCCCCTCCACGTCAAGAAAACGGCTAGTGGCAATGTCATTGGAAAACAAGTCCATCATGCTACTATTAACCGCAGCTACTGAAACGTATGTGGCTCGTTACAAATGTAATTTTAGTTATACGAATCAATTTCAAGTGGTTTCGTGGCCCATCATATGTGTGATTTGTGGGCTTGTGTTCATTGTGGGCCTAGTCCAACTTTGATCCAGCAAAGGCCCAGGACCGGTAAAGGGGCCCACTATGACCTGTTGGTAATTTGAAATGGTCATAGGTAATCATGAGAAAGCTGGCAAATGTCTGTATTCAGAATGAAGATAGTCAACTTCAACACAAAAAGGAATTCCACTTATCACTTTCATTTTTTTCTTTTTTTTGAATAGATATGATTGTATTGCATTTTGTCTGTATATTTTTTCTTCAATTTTTTTTTTTTTATATATGATCATGTAACATATTCTTAAGGTCACTATTGATTTGCCTTTAATGCTTTCTTGTCTTTTATGCCATGGGTCACTTTCTGCTTCTGAAAAAGGGCAAGTTAGATTAATGGACATATAGGTACAAGCTAGTAAATAGTACTCCATATAATATTAATATTTTTTTAAAATAAATGTTTTTAGCGAATTTCATACTTGGCATTATGTAGCCAATAACAATAAGTATATATCTGTGAATTATACTATGAAAAGCGTTGTTAAATACAAATACCAATTTGAATGGATTTGAAAAAAATGATAAATGGATTTGCTTGAAAAATACTCAAAAAGGGGTTTTATAATAATAAATGATTTAGAAAGCAGTAAGAAATGATTAGAGAGTGCAAAATTGATGATATTTGGGCCTGGTAGCTCAAAGGTCTTTTCATCAGTAAATTAATCGAAGGCCCTCTAATTATTTCCACATGCTTTCCTATATAGCACGTCTAAAGGGAAAATAAAAATAAATTCTTATAATCCTAATAATTTAAAAGTAAAAGAAAATAACATATTAAAAATGTCATTTGAATCTAGCTGCTAAACATAATTAACTATATAGTATTATAAAAATTCAAATGTACAACTTTAATCAGTGTCGCCGGAAGTATAATGAAGATTATAGCATGATGAATTTTATTTTTTTTCTTAACAAAAAGGGAAAGAATTAATTAATTAAAATATTATAATACTAATCATTTTACAAATCCCAAAGATAAAGTTTACTACTAATTACATAAACATGCGTCTGAGTGTGTGTGACTCCTTTAAGAATAAAGTTGAATTTTGTACTGGTAATTAACTGTTCTTAAACTGGAAAGTAGAAATTCAACCTCCAAAAAAATATTAAAAAGTGAAAAAAGAAAACTGCATGCTTAATCATTGAACTATTGAGCCCATAGATGTAAAGTTTTCTTCATATATATAAATCTTTGGGGATTAATAAATATTAAAGCCCATGATGTTCCAACATGATCAAAAGTACCTATTTAACATGCCATTCTATCTTGTCATGGAGTGGTATAATTTTCATTATTTGAAATTGTGCAATTTTGTTCTTTCATTTTATGTTGGCAACAATATTATTCCCCAGTAACGAAAAAGTTTCGTTTTTACCCTTGACTTGTAATTTGACGGTAATAACCTATCTATTCATCAGAAATAACTTATCTATCGTCTACTCAAAGATAGAGATCATAATCAAACCTCCTTAGATCACACGAATTACATTGGATTTATTGTTATACACTCGACCCTCCTTAGATCGCAAGAATTACACTGGATTTATTGTTGTTGCTTTAATTTCTTGTTTCTCATTTGAATGGCAATGGCTACGAAGTTTGATATGTTAATTATAGATTGGTGTGCTATATATTGTGTGGAGCCTAAGGCCATTGATTGAGGTATTCAGTGTGAAAGAGATGTAATTCTGTCTATGTCAATTTTTCTTTATTGTAGATTCCATCTGTTTTAATGCACCTAAAGTTTGGTCAATAATTTTTCTTTGTTCAGATTCAATAATGGTACCACTTGTGGTGTAAAGATCGATTTTCCCTTTGTTCATATTTAATCTTAATTAAGCATCTAAGCGTGTGGCCTAGTGGCTCAACGAAGTTGGGTTGAGCAACATGAGGTCGTCTCAGGTTCAATTCTTTCCGTCTGTTCTACCCTTGGTGGACAGAGTTACCTGGTACCTGTTGCTGGTGGCAGGTAGCAACATGATAGTCGAGGTACGCACAAGCTTGCCCGAATACTACGATTATAAAAAAAAAAAAATTAATCTTAATTAGCAATTTAGCATCAGCCAGTTAACTCTATAGTACTGTGATTTTCAATGGGCAATTTTATAGTCCTCTTTTTTTTTTTTTTTTTTATATATATATATACATATTTGGAGCACATAGATCTGACCTTTGTCTTGCTATCACCATTTGGTATATTTGATATCGATTTCTCTTGACTAATTAAAATTCACGTCTTGGAAAGCTTTATTAAAAGCGGAAAATAATTCTTACTAGAAATTTTTTTTTATTTCAACAACTCAAATCTAATACTTAATTCTTACTAGAAGTTTTTTTTTTTTTTTTTAATTTCAACGACTCAAATCTGATACTTCTATCCAATCCTATCAGACTACTTGATAATTAGCAAATTTTACTGCTGTATTACACTTCACTGTATATTTTGCAAGTGAACGTAATGAAGTTAGTAGTAAAATTAAATTAGCAGTCAGATAGTTGAAACTAAAATTGACATCTTGTGATGTATGAATGCTTGCAAAATCATTACAGCTGTGGAATTTTTTGGTTTTTTCTGCCAAAAGCATAGTCCCTCTTCAGCTAAAATATTTGACATTGCAGTTACACTTGTGATTAATTGTCTCTTGCATGCATTATATTAATTATCATCGAGCCCAAAAACGAAAGTGTGGAAGTATACGCTAACTTATTTTGGTGTACGTATAAAAAATTTAATGTGAGATTCTCCTAAGGTGTCATGTACGTTTATTCTTCAAATATTTTTATCAATCTAAAAGCATATCAATCCTTTCTTTGTGACTTATCTCATGAGTCTGTCATCTACCATGAGCGTCACATTAAAATAGCTTCAACTATTTCTAGGTTTAAGTTACATATATACACTGTCAATTATTAGTTATTTTAACTTGTGATAGTACTATGTAATTATCAGTTTAGTCATAAATTAGGTTATCAATTAAATTTTTTTTTAAAGAAACCTACATATAATTAACTCATAAACTATGTATAAATAAGTATTTCTTAGACAAACAATGCATTGAAAAAAAAAACTTAAAAGCTTTTTTCGAGAAACAATATATAGTTCTTCAAGAAACATCGATCTTCAAACAATTATTAACTACCTTGCTTTGTTTTCTTCTGCAATTTTAGACCTAAGTTATAAATGTCATTTTGGACATTTATTCATGACATCATAGATGATTGGGAAAAAGGTTTCAAAGTGACAAAGCATGTGATAAGAAAACTTCTTTGAGTGACAATTTGAATATATAAATTAATGTTCATCACGGGGAAAAAAAATACACCAAACTTTAAAGATAACAATTTTATATGTAGAATGTTCGAAGGGTCAAGGACCACAAGAGAACATGACATGCTTAATCTAGCTAGGATAATTATAAATATGTAATACAAATCTCAATATCTATACATGTGTGTGTGACAATTAACATGAAACAAATAGTGTACTTACAATAATAACAATAATATAATTAATATAATTTTGCAAGAGATGAAACCCGAAGAGTGTTATATATATGTGTTCGCAGTCTTATTCTTATGTTGCAAAGATAAAACGATTTATTTTTGGATACACCTTCAACTCAGGTAATGCATGAAACAAATTACGTGATAAGAATATATGACAATATCATAGATAGTTTCATACTCAAGAATTATTAGAGAAGCAATTAATTATCACTTCCAAATACATTGCATCGACAATTAGAGTAAATTATAGTACATAGTATTATTATTTGGTGCATGTATATTAGCTTTCAACTAGCTAATTAATTTCATGATATATTGTTATTTGGTGCATGTATATTATCTTTCGACTAATTAATTTTATTATCATGATAAAACTATATGATTTATATTGAGATATCTGTGTTGGAACAGTCTGTTGAAAACTGAAAGTATTTATTGCATGCAATGAGTGAATTTATAATCAAGGAAGCATTAATTGGAGTTAGGAGGTTCACTATTTTGCAGTGTTGGTCGTAATTAGAGACGGAATCAGAATTTCAGCGAAGAAAATTTAATATTTAAAATTAAAAGGGTTCAACACCTACTATAAATATATAAAAATGATTTTAATCAAGTAAAAATGATAAAAATAAGCTTCTTCTTTCTTTTCTTTTTTTTTTCAGTCCAAATTAGATATGATATCCATTTTTCATTAATGAAGTCATTCAATGCTGCAGTTGTATTAAGCTTTCTATGCTTATTGGATGTTGATGGAGGGTTGCTACTGATATCCCAACAACAAAAACAAACAGGCATTAAATGGTGCAAAATAGTATAAACAAGTATTATTAGACGGAGAGAGTAATCATTTGTAACGTTCTTTTTTGCTACCAACAAAAAGTTTACTCCATTTTAAAATATTTATCATAATTTTCTTTGAGAGAGTCAACAAACGTGAATTTCAATCAACATTTAAAGATTTTTTTTTTTTTTTTACATTATATTGATATGAAAAAATTATAATTTTCACATTTAAATTGTGAAAGTCTTGAGTTGGGAGTCTATCAGATACAACCTCTTTAGTTCACTTCTAAGGTAGATAGTAATACAGATTTCATATACGCTACCTTCTTAGAGCCCACTAGAGAATATATTGAGTATGTTGAAATGCAGAACATATCTCAAAAACTATTCTAAATATTTGAACTCCATGAATTATCTCTAGAGTTTCTTGTATTTGAGCTAGGAATATTTTTTTTCAAATTTTATTTTTGGAACTAATCTTTCCATCTCTATATATACTTTACCTTATTCAGACAGTCAGATCTTACTTGTGAAATTTCACATGGTATATTATTATTGTTTTTGTATTATTAAAAGGGTTATTTTTCAATTACATTTGTAACGATAGTCAAATTTGGATTGTCTGCTTAAAAATTAGTCATTTGATCTAATATTTTTAGACATAAAGTATTTTTTCTTCTAAAATAAAAATTTATTTAATGAAAACTTGAGTTAGTTATACATTTGAAAACGAAATAAAATAAATTAAAATTATCCATAGCATTTCCTATACTCACAAAAGTTTTAATTTTTAAAATTTTAAAATAAAAAAAGAGAATGAAGATTACAGAGCGGCGCAAAGAAGTTCCCAAATCGACCTGGATATTCACTTTTGACTTTTCAACTCACAAAAAAATGAAAAAGAAAAAAAAGGTGACAAGTGAATTAGGGAATTTGAGGGTGGAACAATTTCATTTGATAGCTGATGATTAGTTAGATAATACAAAGTTTGATTTGTAATTTTAAAATTTATTAAAACTAAAATAACTAAGTTCTGTATAAAATAACACACAAAATCTCTCCTAAGTAATTCCGATAGTCTATATTACTACTAAAATATGTGTAATTCTAACCAGTTATTAAACGACTCATTACTTAATTATCTCCTCCCCATGTCCATGTGGTTTTATTTTTAGGTCAGGGGATATATATATACAAGAAAGCTAAGGAACAAAAGAATCAAATCTAAATCTAAAGGCACAGCGTATGGGTAGCTACATGATCCAAGGCGTGGGCTAGGGGACGAGACTAAAACAAAAGGCAATAAACATTATGATTAACTTCATATGAATGTCAATCATTTCCCTCTCCTTACCCTTTCCATCTCACTATACACCACACAGTCACTATTTTTAGTTGAAGAAAAACTACGTGAATGAGAATTTTTTTTATATGTATATATATATAAAGTAATTTTACTCATATATAACTAGTTTGGATGAATCCATGACTAAAGGCCGGCTCTCTTTTTTTCTCTGATTATATTTTACTTGATTCGAAAATCTATCAAAAACAATCTTTCTATTTTTTAGATAGACATAAGATCGCTCTCTATATATATGCTCCTCACGTCCTATTTATGAGATTGCACTGAGTATGTTATTGTGTTGTTTGATTAACTTAGACTTGAATCAGTAAAAACTCATTGTGATATAACAAAATGGAGTCAGAATGTTTAATTTATGATTTTTTTTTTTTTACATTATTTACACATATCAAATATATTTGTTAATACAAATCCTGAATTTGAGCTAAATTTATTGATTTCATGGCCATAATAAATTTTATTTTAACAAAGAGGATATTAAAGTGTTAAAGATTCAAACTCGACATTTTATGATTTTAATTAAGAGCGATTACTACACTATTTAATGGTTCTCTTCTACCGTTCTCGCACATTTGAAAAGATATTTAAATAGTAATTCTTACTATTCCTAAAACATTACTCGTTCGTCATCTTTCTAAAAATATTTGTTTCAATTTAATTGTTCCTCTTATAAAATCGAGAGAATATTAACATGTTCTTTCAGTACTATCCTTATCATTAATGACTAAATAAATTGTATAAACTTAAATTTATATTTGCAATGCATAATTAATAAGACTAATTTGGTAAAATAAAATCTTAATAAATTTTTTCTTAATGGGTGTGTCAAATCTATAGGGGTCAATTAATATGAAACGAAGGGAGTATTTAACTTTACAAATGGTAATACTTTTTTTGTTTTGTATTTTTTGCTTGCGTATATAAGTGTGAATTTTCCTACTTATGGTACTAGAATGTTTCTCTGGATATTTCAATCAATCATAAATTTTATTTGAAAAAATTGATTATCCAAGTGGCCAAGTGACATGATTTGTCTTATCAAATTTTATTACGTGTGGACAAATCAAACGTACCAATTTAAGGGGGGCAAAGTGTCAAAATATGTACATTTTGTTGAGTTTATTATAGCTCAACAAATAAAGACACTAATTTAATTAACATAAGTTATATTTAAACAATACGAAGAAGAGCCTTGAAGTTATATTTGTACATTTACTATTCATCAATTACGCCTTCTTTGACTTTATCCTAAGTTAATTAATTTTAAACAAAGTAATCATACAATTTTCTTTTTCCTTTTATGGTTTATGATGGCTCCAAGACATGACTTAAACTATAATGTGGATGATTTTTTTATTTGAAGTAAATCTTATCGATGGACGTGCTAAAAATATATTCGAATACTCGAGAAAAAGATTACCTACATACAATTGTTAATTAACTAGCATCTCTCCATTCTTGATCATAACTTAAAAGGTTTCAATTTCGAGCTGGAAAAAATTTTGATACGGTATAGTGACCGTTAGAGTCTCTAATCCGAATTTTGTTGATCCGACCCTGAAAGATTTGCGGTGCGATGCCTATTTGAGATTTTTTTCGTGGTCTGTGGTGGTAACGGAGGGATCGGGCCCATAGGTTATGGACCTGTATGTTTTAGGACTTAGAATTTATTTGTACGCACGTATTATATAAGTGCGATTTAGTGGGTCGTTTTTGGATTGTGGAAATACGTCATTGAGACTTTCGTCTCCTCATTATACTCTTCTCCATTACAGTAAATTTTCTCCTCCTCTGCCCATAATTTTTCCCATCAAAAATTTTCCACATAAATCTGTGTGTGTTCTTTTTATTTTCTTTCGTTTGTGGTATTACTTATTCCTTCCGTTTCATAACAGTAGCAAAGCCACACATGCTTAAAAATGATCAATTGAGCACTTTTGTAGAAACATTATTTATATATAAAGGCAATTATATTATTTATAATAAATCTTGAACACAGTTAATGAAATTTCTACTTTCATTACTGTTCGAGAGCACTTTCATTTTCTAAATTTTTTAGACAAATTGAATCTATAAATTAGTTGAATCAGTAAATACAGTATACCAAACGGAAAGACAAATGAATTTGCAAAACTATATGAGAAATTTCTCAAAAGAAATTGTAAAATTAATTGGAATAAGGTCATGTCCCACATATTTACAAAGTTACAACTATAATCATTAACCCCACTAACAATCTTCCCAACTAGCTCATACAACCAATTTTGCACCCACCCAACGTACCCTTATTTCTTATTTTATTTTATTAATTAACCCTTCTAATTATTCCACAAGATTAGGGTTATACCATGTTTCAACTTCATGTCAATTTCCTTAATTATGGTCTCGAGTTTGAGCTTTGGGTATGAAAATATTTTTGGTAGGGAGCGTTTTCCCCCGAATGAGGCTCTATGTGGTGCAAATCTAAATTAGTCGAATTCTAATGTGGGTATCGAACACTGAATGAGAAAATAAAAAAAGAAGAAGATATTTTCCTTATAATTAGCTAGACTTTAAACTTTATATTATTTGTTTCAACCGACACATAGAAGAACATTTTTTTTTATCACTAAAAAAATTATCAGAATGTTCTCCGATTTGTTAATATTATGATTAATTTTTAATACAACGCCAAAAAGACATTTTTTTCATGATGAATCAATATTGTCATACCAAACACATACACTAATATAAGACAGAAATTAAAATCCCACAAAGTGAGTGTGGTGGTTGAGCAGAGCAGCAGCCGAAAATGATATTATTAAAATAATTGACTAAAACTTTGTCTTGGAACTCCTTTGGTGATTTAAGAACTAACAATTATATACACTCACTCACCTGTCTAGTTGTTGGCTAGTGACAACGCTCTCAATAGAGTTTTCTTTATATCCAGGATCGAATTCTCGATTTCTAATTAAGGATGAACCAGTCTCATCCACTGCATCACAACCATGTCGGTTATGGTGCTAATGTTGATATAAGTTTGGTAGTTGAACAAAGTGGGAAATTCCAAATTTCAATATCTGAAGTTATCCAAAGGACACGAGGCATTTGGACCTAGAATTCTTTTACTAGTGCTTTTTGCAATTTGTCCACAACAACAATTTACTAGTAGATGTTATGGTCGACTTGAAAAAAAAAAAGAACGTTAAACAAGTTATTTCAAAATATAAATTCAAGATGATAGTTGAAACTAAACCTTATATCATTTTAAATGTAGTAAAAATTCTAAAGTTTTAATTCAGAAGATGCGATTACTGATTACCAAGCTATATAAAAGTTGGGACACATAATTTTAGTAACTTCAACAACTAATATGAGACGGAGAGTACAATAGACTAGGTTTCATATAGTTGAATTTTTTTTCGTAAGAATTATTTAGCTATTCTAAATAGAGAAGTGGACATTTTTTAGCTACAACATAAATGACAAATAAGTTTTAATTGAGTCACATAATACGCCATACCACTGCACATATTTTTTTTTTTTTTTTTGTGTGTGTAAGTGTGAGACAATTGAATTTATATAATTGCTGATATAAATGTTAGGTGACTTTACGTGGTGGGATAAGAAAAAAAGAGTATTAAACTTTCCTTAATCACAAAAATAATTAGAGAAAAGGATAGGAAACTAATTAAATTCTTTTCCTAGAGTAATTTCAATACTTTAAAATAACTTGACTTGATTTATAAACCACATAAAAGCAAGTATAGAAATTACAGTATAATTATGGTGACATTAATTAAAAACTCTAATGCCTTACAGCAGCAAATCAATTAACATGAATTGATTAATTAAAAGAAAAGCATTCTCCTAGTATTCCTCATGATTGTCTCTTAACTGTTAATCACATATTAGTCAATCCATGATTTGGTGGCAACCTAGTACTAAACCAAACTTTATATTATATGTCTATGTCTAGGCGTTACATTGTACAATTTAGAAAATATGTTTGCCGCAATACGTAATAATCATGATATATGAATCGATTTATATATATTTGATTAATTTAACAGAATATTTAATTGTCTTTCACCAGTACAAACTGTCTTAGAGATATCTTGTAAAGGTGGCTTTAAAGGAAAATATATACTCATAATACTTGAACATGATGTAATACAAATGGCTAATTATTCATTTAATCCATAGATATTTTTATAAACTGACAATTAGAAAAATCCTAGAATGATAAGTTCGAAATAGCCTGAATTTTGATAAATGTGAATCATATGGTATATTAAAAATTGATCTCATTTATGATAATAATAACAATTTACAGCTGCGATCTATTTTAATTACTGGAAGTTGGATATGAACCATTTTAGAATTTGGAATGACAAATATTTAATTTAATGGATTAAGTATTTGTGATTCTTTTTAAAACTTATCTACAATAATATATTATGTAAGTTGAAGATATGATATATAAAGAAGTAGATATTCAATGATTTGTTAATACATGCTTGATCGTGTAATGCATGTATACAATATGTCATATTATGTAATAATAAAGTATATAAATAAGTAGATATTCTGGGATATGTCAACGTATATCTAGACATAACAATAAATTAGTACACAATATATATATATATATTTAATCCTTTTAGCTTACGCCAAAACACGTGTGACCATTCTTAAATATTCAGGACCTAAAAACAAACACTAAAAAAAATAAAAAAATACTATTATATATGTAACACGTAAATGTAGGAGAATTAAATTGTAGGTCATAAATATATATATACGTTTTCTTTAATTTTTAATATTCGTATAACACAGAGTAAGTATTAAAGTCACTGTCACCAAAGTCAGTTTTGAGAGAATTATAACAAGAAAAAATTGTAGAATATGAAAGTTAATGGGTATCTTATCCTTAATTAGCTGACTCAAAGTGTGAAATTCACTTTTTTTTTTTTTTGAGATTTTAATCAATGTTTCGTGTTCACATGGTTATAAGTATCCAAACCTCATAGTATTATTTGATGGAGTACTGTGAAATCTATTTTACAAAAAAAAAAAAAAAAGACACTATCAAAATATACGACAACAAAATATGTACTGCTGATCTTCTATCCTAATTTGTAGTTTTTATAATCTTCTTTTTAATGTCATGTCCTTGGTAAGTTGAATCTGCACCATGACTTGCCTAATCACCTCTCCCTAATGCTTCTTCAGTCTGGCTCTACCTCTTCTGAAACTGTTCAACGTCTCACACCTTCATACTAAGACACGGTGGCGGAGTCAGAATTTTCATTGAGGGTTTCAGAAGTATATATATACAAACTAGTTGAAGGGGTTCAACATCTACTATATATATATATATATATATATGCATAATTTTTTTTTTAACCATGTAAAATATAATATAAAAACAATATAATTTTCCATCGAAGAGGGTTTGGATGAAATCCCTGATGCTTAGACATCTATACATCTCCCCTTTACAAATTCAAATCATCTCAACCTCACTTTCCGTACCTTTGTCATGTACATGTTTATCAAATACTAAATACAGAACGCATGTACATTTGGTGAACTAATTACTATTACATAGCAAGCAAAACTCTAAACTTGACTCATATATTTGTCACTTTTGAAAGTGTGATGTTAAATTTCCAAATATAGAATCAAAATGACTTTAAAGTTTAACCACCCTCACACTACTAGTCAGTTTGGTTGATAGAAATAAAGGGTAAAAAATGTCATGCGCTTTTTATGATGATTACTCAAAAATAAAATAAGGAAGGGGAAATCAATACGCTTTCAATTACGGGAGCCTTGCGGAAACATAATTAAAAACGCAATCCCCACAAATATACTAACCGAAAGCAAGGCTACTTCCCTAAATCCACCATTTTTTTTATTTTTTTTTTTTCAATTAGTATTTCGTATCCACGCTGTAACTCCACTAATAGTTTATTTTCATATTTTGGTCAGAAGCAATTTGACCAATAAATTTAAAAGATATTTTTGAGCAACTGTTAGTTTGTGTTTTATTCCACAAAGATATTACTTTTTTTAGCTTATGAAAAAAATTTAACTTTCCAAAAGCACTTATTTTTTTTCAAAATTTTGACCATACACCATATTATTATTTTTAAAAAATAAGCATTTTGAAAAAAAAAACAAACACTTTTAGAAAAACATAAACTCGGCCTAACAGGCTATAAAATATTATTATTTAGTAATTCATTATGTTAAAAATACATATTCAATAGTAATATCTATCAATTTTAGAAAATTAATAAATAATTTATGATTTTATATCAATTTTAATATTTATTATTAAATACTACCACTCATTATCTAATACACACCAAAAATATTAGATTTATTAGATTCAAAGGTGATTTATTATTTTTCTTAAAATGAATATCAAGTCAATGGTAAAAACAACTAAAAATGAATAAAAGAAGTAGTAGTCAAATTTATATTTTTCTAAATATAGTTAATAAAATTAATATAATAAACTAAAATTTTAATAAGTATTTTTCCTTTTTTAGAAAATAATTATGAGAAGGATGGGGACCCCAAATGTCCCTTAAAACTGGTGAAGTTTCAGTCTTCCAGACTGGTAGTACAATTAGAATTTAATAGCAACAGTATTAATAGTATTATGAAAAAAAATAGACCCTCCTCCCAGTACTTTAATTAAATACTTTATTCTATAAATTCTGTGAGTCCTAAACATTTGTCCTTTGACTCTCTTTATCTCTTTCTCTCTTCCTTCTCCATAATATTCTGTACAGAGAAAAAAGTCGGGGACTATTTGTACTACTTTAACAGAGTAACAATATCTTCATATTCAACCGGAGTAATTTCTCCGGCACCGGAACCGGCAATGGAAGAGTTTGCTTGTCGTTCTATAGGAAGAAGAGCAATGATGCTTCGTTTTATAAGGATTTCGTTGACTATTTTGCTGTTTCAGGTTTGACTCATCATCAGCTGATGTTAACGTTATTGACGTCGATTGAGTAGTACCAGCACATTGTGTGAAATGAACGAATACTTCGCTACTGACAAGTTGCAGGACAACGCTAAAAAAATTTACTGATTTTTTTTTTGATTGCTTTTTAATTGTATATTTTGGATTGTGTGAAGGAAATTAGCTGTTTGGACTGGCGGAATTTGTTTGATAATCTGGAGAGTTTTACAATATGAATCACATAGTCCGAAATAAGGTGGCGTTTGGCCTCATTGCATTGTGAAAATTGAAAAAAAAAAAATTACTTTTTGTTTTCCAAGTGAAAAAATTATATTTGGAAAGTAGAGTTGTTTTTGAATTTTTTTGAGTAATTTGGGGTGAAAAAAGTTAAAACAGTTTTTTTTTGTTGTTTTTGGAATTTCTGAAAATTCTGGAATGCAACTTTATTTTTAGGAGTCTTATGGCCATAACATGTTTCCGGAAAATTATCATAGCCAAACGTCACCTAAGAATCTCCTTGTGTGCTCTCTTTCTGGCGGATTTTCAGTAGTATATTAGTAAGATTTTTATTTGTTATTGTGCTTTTTCAGGGAGGACGTTACTTGAGCAGTAAAAGTTTCTATAGAATTTTATAATCTGGCTAATGCCTTCTACTTTATTGTGCATAGTCTTCATTAGAGAAATACTGTCATTATTCTGCATACAGAGAGAGGGGGATGCCTCAAAAGTTAATGCTAGGCATAGGCATCTTTTGATGCAATAAATGAAAATTTGAAAATCTGTTTCTTGAACAGAGCTGAGTTACAAGAAAACTACCTGTGCAGGTCTTGTTTGTTGGTTATACAGTGACTGCACAAACATCAAGTTCCTCTGGAATGTAAGTTTCATGAATTTCTATCTTTTAAGTGAATTTTGTGTAGTGATATCTTTCTTCTGCTGTAAGAGAATCTATGAAGTCTCAGCTGCCTTGTTTAATTTTTATCTTTTGTTGAATTTTTTTACTCTATAAAGAAACGAATATTTCTTGTATCGAAATGAATGTATGATAATATGAGCTATACTTCTCCCGTTTTCTGATGTTCCTGCTGGCTCACTTTAATCTGGTTGGCAAATTTCGTTTCATATGACTGGCAATCAATGTAGGTCAAGTTATTTAATCATGCAGGACCATAATAAGTAAATAGAGCATCTAGTAAAGCTAAATCAGTTCCTGTCTTTTATTAATTATGAAAGAGCCCGAGTAGATGAAGTAGAAGGCTGAATTTCTTGAATGTAATCTGTCTCATTTTTCAAAATTTTTTTGAAGTGCAACCCGTTAAAGTTTGAACTCTTCAATTTTTTCACTTGGTTAGACAAAGGCATGCTGAAGGATATTGCGCTATGTATGACATTTGTGGAGCACGGAGTGACAATAAAGTTTTGAACTGTCCCTTTGGTTCCCCTTCCGTGAAGGTAAATACTGTTGGATACTATCGATGAACCATTTTGGGTACCTTTTATTTGCCTCATCATATTAATGGAGGTATGGTGGCTATCCTGAGCAAGCCATTCATAATTGTTGGCCCTACAAGATCTGCCCCCCTCACTCCTATAATCTGTCTTGCTGACGCGACTTCCCTCCCAACCAAAAGGAATAAAGGAAATAACACACGCTCAGACACTTATATGCAATTCCTTTTATTGTATTACTTCAAAACCGTTTAGATTTTCAAATTATGTTTGCCTGATATTGTAATGTTACGTGTACAATATCTTGTGCTTTGCAGCCTAGTGAGCTACTTTCATCAAAAATTCAAAGTTTGTGCCCAACGATAACCGGAAATGTCTGTTGTACAGAAACTCAATTTGACACCTTGAGAGCACAAGTCCAGCAAGTAAGATTTTTATGCCGAAAGACTTTTCCATATTATTGATTTTATTTTTGGATCTTGTTTGCTCTCACCAGCTTCAATTGATGAGAATGCATATCTGAAAATTAAGTGGTTTTAGCAGTAAAGATAATCAGGAGCATAATTTTGATAGCTCTGAGGATCCTTGTAGGGAAGTGATTTTAAAAAGTTGTAAGGTTGTATGGCAAAGCGTCATTTTCCTTTGATATGGGGGTTCTTTTGAAGGCTTAAGGATTGGTGCGTCTTTAGTAATCAGCTCTCACATTTGATGGTTGTCAAGCAACAGGGTCCTGTGGTTTTGCGGGACTGGTGCTAAGTTGGAGATGACTCTAGCCTTCACACTTGAGGACAGTTCTTGATTTTTGTCACGGTTGAGATCTTGCAGAATATCTACTGATTTATTCTTCAATTTTGCTTTAAATCCTCTACTTTCGGTAACTTGTCTGATTAATATTTGTAGTGGATATTGGTGGGCACACCGTGCATAATTTGAATAGTCAGAAGTCAATGAAGAATAAACGCAACTTGAGAGAAAATAATAGCATAGTATAGTGGGGATAGAAGGTGGAAGAAAGGAATCACAGGAAATATCTGTACATTCAATGTAATGGCTCTTCAACCTCTTCTGGTTACTGCCTAGTAGGGTGGTTATAAGAGTATAATGCGTTGAAAAATTGCTATAGCTTTCAGAGTAAATTTACACATAAACATCCTGATCCTCTTATATGTGTGCGTACATATAATCTATGTATTTCATTTTTGGGAAGGGTTGGGGCGGTCAAGACCTTTTCCAGTTTGAGTTATGTGTAAATAGTGATAGTTCTCTACTCCAATTCTTCTCGTTATGAAATCCTCTTTATCCAATTAACTTCTTTTGTAGGCAATTCCCTTTCTTGTGGGCTGTCCAGCATGCTTGAGAAATTTTTTGAATTTGTTTTGTGAACTTACATGCTCTCCGAACCAGAGCCAGTTTATCAATGTCACATCTATTTCCAAGGTCAGTGCTACCTATGTGGCCATTTTGTTATTTTTACTTTCATCCACACTGTGTACCAATTGTCCTAAACACTTCAGGGAAAGATGATCTAATCTAAAATATCATGTTTTCTGTGTGGCACTAATTGTCCAAATTGTTTTGTATAGGCAATTCATGATTTTCTTGTTTTCAGGTCAAAAATAATTCTACTGTTGGTGGAATTGATTATTTCATAACTGACACTTTTGGTGAGGTGCTGTACGAATCTTGCAAGGATGTAAAATTTGGTACTATGAATACCAAAGCTATAGACTTCATCGGTGCAGGTGCTAAAAATTTTGGAGGTAAATTGTCTATTCCCTGGTTCCTGACTTTGAATATATGCACGTGTGAAAAGAGGTCTGCATGTTTTCACCCGGCCATGCCTCAGTAAATATAGCTTTTGGCTTTCTGTTACCATTTTCAGGAGGGCCTGTTGCATTTGGTTGAAGAGGTTATACACACATTCTAACTGGCAGTTGCGGTTTTATTTTTTTTTTGGGGGGGGGGGGGGGGGGGGGGGGGGGGAGATTGGGGTGACGTGGATAACAATATGATATCTTTTATCTAGTCTGTTATTTGCGTGCTGTGCTGACACGTGATTTGGCAGAGTGGTATGCGTTTATTGGAAGACGAGCACCACCTGCTGTCCCGGGATCTCCATATGCAATTAATTTCAGACCAACTGCTCCTGAGTCATCTGGAATGAAACCTATGAACGTGTCTACATATTCATGCGGTGATACATCACTAGGCTGTTCATGTGGTGATTGCCCTTCAGCTTCTGTTTGTTCAAGTTCAGCTCCTCCTCCTGCTCAGACAGAAGGCTCTTGTTCAGTGAGAATTGGGTCTCTGAAGGTGAAAAGAGTCCCATTATATATTTGCTTCAATAATTTATACACATGATGTCTCAGATTGAATTTCATCTTTCAGAATAACTTGTAAAATTTGTATTTGTTGCATTGTTACAACAGCAAGAAAAAAAACAAGTTTTATGCAGTTCCAACTCTTGATTGGTGCAGGTGAAGTGTATTGAAGTTGCTGTCACAATTCTGTATGTTGTACTAGTCTCCGTTTTTCTTGGGTGGGGCTTTCTCCATAAAAAAGGAGAAGAGACTCCAGTTTCCAGAGCAAAGCCATTGATCAGTGGCATCAGTGCCACTGGAAATGGTGTCATCCGCCAAAGCAGCAGGCAAAAGGATGAGAATATTCCTATGCAGGTGGATGCCAGTTTGCACAATCTCTCAGTGATTTCTTTGCTTGTTCCTTTCTTATTTCCAAATTAGTGCTATTTTCCGTTACCCCAGCTCCTCCAGTTTGTCAAAACACGAGTTTGATGAATCCTACATGTCTCAAAATGTGTCTTCCTTTTGAACTCCTAGCTTAAATACATATCTAGTAAGAGTCTGCTAACTAACACCGTTGAGCATACGCCAAAAGCTGTAGTATAAATACTGTAAAAGGTGGTTGTAAAATTAAAAAAAAATGATGTTTGTTTGTTGTAATAGTAGTAGTTTATTAGTTGACTTTTGGTTCATAGCTCGCCCAATAATGGGTATTTTCACCATGAGATATCTCTATATCATCTCCTCACGCTTATAAGTCATTTGAAAACTTCAGATGCTTGAAGACGGCCCTCAAATTTCAAGTGGTGTTCAACTCTCTATTGTACAAGGATATATGTCAAAGTTCTACAGGTGATTCACTATGCTTTTAATCATTTATAACCATTGATTGGACCAGTATTGTTCTTCCAGAATGAAATGTTTGTGTAAACAACCCCCCTTTTTCCAGGAAATATGGAACATGGGTGGCTAGAAATCCAATCCTTGTATTGTGTTCATCGTTGTTCATCGTTCTGGTGCTCTGCTTAGGCCTTTTCCGTTTTAAAGTTGAGACAAGGCCTGAGAAGGTATGATGTGGCTTAGCTGGCTCAATTTCCTGTTGTATCATTTCATCTACTTGACAAGATTATATTTGGTTGTATATAATTCATTGTTTTAATATTCTTTAATTTGTTGCATTATACATGTTCTAAATTCCACATTGATCCTTTCAGCTGTGGGTTGGCCATGGGAGTAGAGCTGCAGAGGAGAAACTATTTTTTGACAGCCACCTTGCACCATTTTATAGAATTGAGCAGGTTCTGCTTCATTCAGACTTCTGTTAGATATTTTTGCCATTGCCCCTCTACGTTGTTAAGCCATTCTTGGTAAAATATTTCACCATTGTAGTATCCAATAGTTTTCCTTTGGATCCAGTTACAGTTCGTATGTACTTCACACTATGTTTCTCATGTCTGCCTTTTATACTAAATTAGTATCCTGAAACTCAAGTAGCTGAGTCCCACCTTTGCCATTTATCAGGTGGTTAGGGGAGTTTTAATGCCTCTTTCATTTCTTTCCTTTTCTTGAGGTGGTGATGGACTGAATGACCTCTGAATCTCATGGAAATTACTATCGCCTTATAAAATTTGCAGCTCATAATTGGTACAATCTCGGACGCAGATACTGGAAAGTCACCTCCTATTGTTACTGAAGACAACTTGAAGTTACTCTTTGACATACAAAAAAAGGTAATTCATCTTCTTGAATTTTGTCTTATACTCGGGGAATCGTGCTCCCTTTAATTACCAGCTAGATATTTGACTTCTGCTTAGTGGTTTTGTGCATCACATAATTGAAGCAATTGAAAATTACTGTATATTCTTAATATTTCTTCTTTTCGTAGAAACTAAGTTTGCTCCATGTTGAATAGATAGATGCAATCCAAGCGAACTATTCCGGTTCAATGGTATCTCTGCCTGACATTTGTATGAAGCCACTTGGCACAGAGTGCGCTACTCAAAGTATTCTTCAGGTACAACACTGTATAAGTTAATTATTCTGCGTTTTTCTATAATATATCTCACAGTACAGCATACATTAACCAAACTTTCTTATCACGATTAATATTTTGAGACAAATCTCAAGTCTGTTGGTGATCTTGTATATAAAGATGTCATGATCTGAAGATTGTGTCAAACATTGAGTCCTTATGAGAGAAAAATAAGTAAAGTTCCTTGGGCTGTGAATGGTCTTTTTTGCTTTCTCTCTGCTCTATGATTGAGTGTAAGGACTCTTTGAGGTTGACATGCCATTACTTAGATGTTGTCTGCTGTATGATATTCGATTAACTTCCTGTTCCTTCCTTCTCTGTCAAAATGTTATCTGTTTATCTCTAGTGACCCTGCTGCTTTTGTTAATTGTCCATGATGAAGGCTTTTACCGATGTCTGTTATAATCATCTCTGAGTTCGCCTTAAAATGTACTTGTAACTGATTCCCACTTATGTGATGTACAGTATTTCAAAATGGATAGCAGTAACTTCGGTGCTTACGGAGGTATTGAACATGTTGAGTACTGTTTTCAGGTATGTTCTGATCTAACTTTGTGATGCAGTAGTTATTTACTTTTACCTTTCTTTTCCTTTTGTCTCTGGTCACTTTAATAGTATTTTCTTCCTTTATAAATCTACCGACTTTACCTGTAACTTGCTTTTCTGGTCCACATTGTTGTTCGCTGCATCCATTCAACTCCTATCAAAGTAGACTAGCGTTAAGAGTTGCTACTGCTGTCTGGAGTTATATTTGTTCTGTTTAAGCATGGATAAAGGTAGATCGTATTCCTCATGCACACATCGAGTTTAGATATCTATGCCCAAATTAATTGACTGCAGAGATTTTGGGATTTGAACATGTGATGTTTGGATAAAAACAAATTACATCAAGGCAACAATCCTTTTTATTTAAATCAGCGGATGATACCCAGGGGCCAACCTGATACATTGAACTCTAAACAAAGCATATCCAAATCTTCATGGTATCCCGAGTATCCTGATAAACTAACTCAGCGCCACATAATCTGTGATGCCCTCTCAGGAGAGGGGTAATTTGTTTCAAATTGATTGGATGAGCAAACAAATAGAGGTCCTTCAGCTTGTGTCTACTCAGGGTTCTTACGAAATCTTTCCACCAAGGAACTGGATATTCAAACAACTTAATATGTAAACTCAGTCAATCCTTATTGCCAAAGAATATTATTAAGAAGTGAACAGATGTTACCAGTTTCAAAAAATATTAAGAAGTGAGCTGCTAAGAAAGTTTGGTACGGGAGTTTAACACATTGGAAATAAATCAATGTGCTTCGTTTTCCATATAATTTGTGTCTTTCTCAATCGTTGACTGCCACTTTCATTTCATACTTCTTCACAACCTAAATCAACAATGTTAAAGCTCATCATCAATCTACTTTTGCTGTTTCCTTTAGCATTACACTTCAACTGAGAGCTGTTTGAGTGCTTTTAAAGCTCCACTTGATCCAAGTACTGCTCTTGGTGGTTTCTCTGGTAACAATTACTCTGAGGTACCTCTTTTTGACCTTTGTGCATAAAATTTGTGATTCAAATGACTGATTACAATGTTGTAAGTTATCCTGATGATATAAATGTTTCTGAGACAGGCTTCTGCTTTCATTGTGACATATCCCGTGAATAATGCAATTGACAAAGAAGGCAACTATTCTAAGAAAGCTGTGGCCTGGGAGAAGGCTTTCATCCAGTTAGTGAAGGTTTGTATGTTGTACTATGTTCCTTTCACCAATAGTTCATGCCGCTATGTGCCTTCTAAGGATTCTAGCCTGACAACATTTTCTTTAAATAGATAAAATACGAAAAAGAAATCCTGATAACAGGAGGAGAGTCATTGAGAGGTCCTAAAATGATAATTTGAGCATCCTCTTCTAATCTTAAATTACCTTTGACTATGTGGTCTAATCAGCTCTGATTATGTGGACAGGATGAGATCTTGCCAATGGTGCAAGCAAAGAATTTGACCCTTGCCTATTCATCAGAAAGTTCTGTTGAGGAAGAGTTAAAAAGGGAGAGCACAGCTGATGCTATTACTATTTTGGTAGGGGAGAGAACCCGTAGAGTTTCATGTTTACTTTGGCATGTCTTCCTGACCCACCTTGATGAGTATTATATCATCCGCTTCCTCTGTTGCTCATCTGTTTCTTTTTGTACTTGCTCTGTTCCAGATAAGCTATCTTGTGATGTTTGCCTATATATCTTTGACATTGGGCGATACTCCTCGTTTCTCCTCTTGTTACATTTCCTCTAAGGTACAGTGCTTTAATCCCTGCATGCCATCGACCATAAGTAATGAAGACTCATGACTGTTGCAACTTTTACCATTCAGTTTACACATTTTAGATTTTTGTAAAAGAACATACAATGAGAATCAACATCGACATATTCAATGGTTTTTTTGACTTTTTCATTCTCACTAGAAAGGTGGTGTTTATACAAGTCGTTTGCTTTTTTGACATTTGTTCTCAATTTGATGGATTGTTGTGTTCCAGGTCTTGCTTGGTCTTTCAGGAGTTATACTTGTTATGCTCTCTGTGCTTGGATCGGTTGGTTTCTTCAGTGCAGTAGGTGTAAAATCTACCCTCATTATAATGGAAGTCATCCCTTTCCTTGTCTTGGCTGTAAGTTGAATTTCGACAGTCTCCTTTTCTTTTACTTTGTATGTCTCTATGTATTGATGCTTTTTCTTTAAAAAATTACTTATTATCCTTTATTTTGCTTTATGATCATTGTCAATCGCCATGTGTTCTCAGGTTGGGGTAGATAACATGTGTATTCTAGTGAATGCTGTTAAGAGACAGCCAATGGAACTGCCTTTAGAGGGACGGGTTAGCAATGCTCTTGTAGAAGTTGGACCATCAATTACGCTAGCTAGTCTTTCGGAGGTTTTAGCATTTGCAGTTGGAAGTTTCATACCAATGCCAGCATGCCGCGTTTTTTCCATGTTCGCAGGTCAGGAACAGCCTGATTCTAGGTTTTTGAGAGTTGCTAGTATTATTGAATATCTAATATCCCTGTGTCTGGGGCTTCTGTTCTTATTCTTTTTCTGTATTTTGCCCTGCAGCATTGGCTGTTTTGTTGGATTTCCTGCTGCAGGTTACTGCATTTGTTGCCTTGATTTGTTTTGATTTTTTGAGAGCTGAAGATAACAGGATTGATTGTTTCCCATGTATTAAAGTGTCTGGTTCAAATGCTGATCCTGAAAAAGGTAATTCTGGGAGCTTTTCACTAAGGCTGTTAACTTTCTTCCAACCAAATGACATGCTTATATCAAATGGTTTTGTAGGTAATCAACTGAGGAAACCTGGATTGCTGGTACGGTATATGAAGGTAATGGATAGCCTTAAATGTTTCTAAAATCTCATCCATTGTGCTCTCTGAACATCACTTTATGATATCTGAAATGCTTTTAATATTTGTTTCTTTATCTAGTTCAAGGTTTGTCTAAATCTCACTCTCATATATGCTCATATACGATCATGTCTTAGTACAGTATTAACATCTAAGTTTGTTTTACTTTACTATTACGATAGATGTTTGATGCTGCCATTCTTCTATTTTTACCCTTCAAAGTCATAAACTTCTAGGTTTGACCATGCAAAATCTGTACATATGACTCTCAGGAGGAACTGTGTAGATATTTCTCATATTGCAGCTATTATTTTAAAGATATGTATAAAGTACTCATTTACATATTGAAGGACTGGATATTGTTTATGATTTTCATTGAATCTTTTTTTTCTTTTTCATGATAACCGAGTAAAATTTCATGGCAAATGGAAATTTTCAAATCCTTATTAAGAGGAGTTACCGGAAACAGCCTCTCTACTTCTTCGGAGGTAGTGGTATGGACTGCGTACATTTTACCTCCCAGACCACACTTTGTGGGGATACACTGGGTCTGTTATTGTTGTTGTTGTTGTTGTTATTAAGAGGAGTTCCATTCTACCAGATCTGTCTTGTCATTTGGACATGGCTGAGTATTGTGAGGACATTAAAAAATATATGAAAATATTGCTATCAGGACACCAAAAATATATGAAAATATTGCCATATATTGCTATCATCTGCATCAGAAACAGAGATGTGCTCCTTGTGCTCGAAAAGCCTGTGGTTTCTTTATCTCTGCTCTTGCTTCCTTTCTTTTTTCCAGCACCCAAGTAATGCTTCCCATGATTATAATCTATTATTTAACTCGTCCCTCAACATTTTGACCCTGTGATGGTAGAGATCTTGGTAACGCTGTGGGAGCTCTGTACATCTTGGTAGCTTTATGCTGCTGATGGTTGTAGAGTTCTCTTACTTGGTGATCTTAATAACTGGAGCTGTGTTGTTTTGTATTTGTTAACCGGTTTGATTTATTTTCATTTATTCACTTTCAGGATGTTCATGCCCCCATCTTGAGTCTCTGGGGAGTAAAACTTGTTGTTATATGTGTTTTTGCTGCGTTTGCATTGGCGAGTATTGTAAGTTGCACCACCTGTTTACTATGTGATCTTCATCTCTTTGTGTTGGTTTTATTATATTAAACAACCTGGTGGGGAAGTTTGATCTCCTTGTGCTTATACTCTTCAAGGCATTATGTACGAGGATTGAGCCTGGTTTGGAACAACAAATAGTTCTTCCTCGCGACTCATACCTTCAGGTTTAGTACCCTAAGTAATGTGCATTTACAAATCTGGCTTTGATAGAGTTGCTAAGTATGATATATATTATTTTGTGCAGGGTTACTTCAATAATATCTCAGAATATCTCAGAATCGGACCACCTCTGTACTTTGTTGTGAAGAACTATAACTTTAGGTACCATGGATAACCTTACTCCTTTTTTATTTAGAAACATTCATCTCAATGTGCTCACTTGTGTGCACTTATTACCTTTCCTTAAATAAGAGAAATTGTTGTTGGAATGATTTTGCATACCTATGACAAAACTCTTGCTTACCATGTTTAAACTATGAACAAATTGCTTGGTTAACTGGTTTTTGCATGAATTAAATGTTAGAACTTTGAACTATTATTGGTGGCAAATGTGAATGTTGAATTTAATTGTCCTAATGATTGAGAATATCATTTTACTTTCTCAGTTCTGAATCAAGACAAACAAACCAGCTATGTTCTATCAGCCAATGTGACTCCGATTCTCTATTGAATGAGGTAAGACTCTTGTTCCTTTAGATGAATCATGTGATTGACATGCTCTCGAGTCTTGTGAAGTGGAGTCTTCCTGCAATTGAGCTACATGTAGAATGGTCTCTCGTCATATTTCTGGTCTTGGCCTAAGTTTTTCCGCTGCGGAGTTTTGGAAAGGGATAGCTTTTGGTTTATTGCTGACCCCTAACTTGTTAGCTCATCCCACTTAGAAATTATGTGTCTTCTAAAGTTTATAACTGACCACTAATTTCTTAGCTCATCACACTTAGAGATTATGTGTCTTCTGAAGTTTATTGCATATGTTCTTCATTGATGCCAATTTATGGTTGACGTTTCTTTTTTGCGCGAGAAGATAGTTTTCCTCATCTTGTTCTGTGTTACGTCAACTTAACTTTGTATTCTGCAGATTGCCAGAGCATCTTTAGTACCAGAATCAAGTTACATTGCTAAACCGGCTGCTTCATGGCTTGATGATTTTCTTGTTTGGATATCTCCAGAAGCATTTGGTTGCTGTAGAAAATTTACAAATAGTAGTTTTTGTCCCCCTGATGATCAGGTTTGATTACTTTCTTTCTTAAGAAGCATCTCCAACTAATTTACCAACAGCAGTTTTCCTTCATATAATATTATTAAATTAAATAGTTATTTATTAATACTTTAGAATAATGGTATTGAGATTCTCACCATAAGTATCTGTTTTCTTTCAGCCACCTTGTTGTTCACCCAGTAGTGGCTCCTGTAGCCCGAATGGAGTATGCAAGGATTGCACAACGGTAATCTAAATAACTCTTATCTGATATAGTTTGTAATGTATGCGTTATATTATACAATGTGCCAATAAGAAAAATGTGTTCTTTAGTTTCAAATATCTTTTTTACTTTGGCTTTTGAGAGATACTTCGTGGACATTATCCACATCAAGCTAGAGTCATGAGGTGAATACCTTAGTTTCATGAAAATCATTAAGCCACCAGAAAACTGTTGAATTGATTAATTAACTAACATTTGGTATCCTTCAGTGTTTCCGTCATTCAGATTTAGCAAATGGTCGCCCTACAACTGAACAATTTCGAGAGAAGCTTCCATGGTTCCTGAATGCATTACCTTCCAATGATTGTGCTAAAGGTGGCAATGGGGCTTACACCACTAATGTAGAGATTGAAGGTTGATCAATTATATGTCTATTTGGTTGTTTCTTTTGAGCATGATATAAATCCTCGCAGTCAGTAGCAGCAGTTGTCTTTCTCAAAAAAGTAGCAGTTGTTCAACTGAATCAGCTCCCATTAATTATATCGTTGTTATTTTTGTTTTGTTCATCAGGCTATGAGGATGGTATTATTAAAGCATCAGCCTTTCGTACATATCACACGCCTCTTAACAAACAAGTATATAATCATTTGCTACCCTTTACCTCATAGTTCACTAAACTTTGTCTAGAGGTCCATGCCTGCAATCTTAATCCGTCTTCTTCAGGTTGACTATGTCAATTCCATGAGGGCTGCACGCGAATTCAGTTCAAGGGTTTCTGATTCTCTAAAGGTAATTTCTGACTGCAACATAATGAAGCATTAGTATCATTTTCAAGAGCTTAACTGTGCAGCCTCTGTTTGTTGTCTACTGATATTTTAAAGGACTACTCTAGTGATAATCTTCGTCTATACCAAGATTATCTCTATCCTTTTGATATGTTCATCTGTCAGTTTATGCATTTCGGTGATAAACTGTCAGCAAACAAGTTTTATTTCTCATTCTAGCTTGCTGAGCATTGTGATTCGTGTATTCAACTCATTTGTTTGTAGATTAATAATCACAGTTTATTTAAGAATGTGAAGATTTTTACAACAAGATTGTTGATGTGTCAGTGATGTGAAATATGGTAATTTGAAACGTATAGCAGCAATTACTCTTTTATAGAGAGTACCATTACTTCTGTTTATGCCAATTCTGATTGTACCAGAGCAGAAGGAAGATAATCTGGAGTAGTGATTATCTGATCCAAAAACCAAAAGGCATGTTATAGTTGTAATATGAAGGCTTTAATAAGTTCAGTTTAAAAAAAATACTAGTAAGATTCATTATGGAACTTTCAAGAGATTCTGGAGGTCAGATATTATATCATCGTGTCTTTTAGATTTTATATAGCTAGAATATAGTTTATCTAGTACGTATTAGATTCGAGGTAAAATTGAAGAATAAATTAACATTGTGGCATAAACAGAAATTGTGACAAGTGAAAGAGTTTTACACCCTGCAATTAAACCCTATAATAAGCTGCATTTCCATAAAAAATTTCTTCCAGGCAATTGCTCAACTGGCATGCATTTCCATAAAAAATTTCTGTGTATTAGCCTTGACTTATCTGTTTCTCTTGTGCAGATGGAGATCTTCCCCTATGCAGTGTTTTATATGTTCTTTGAGCAATATCTAAGCATATGGAGGACAGCCCTAATTAACTTAGCTATTGCTATTGGTCAGTGTGATCTCTCTGTACTTAATGTACCTTTCAGCTGATGCATGATATAACTTTCACTATATTGATATCTTGAAGTCTTCTTTCTCTTCACATCTGCTGGTTATCATTTCTCAATTGGAAAGATTTGGTATTTTAAAATGACTAAAACCATTGAGAGACATTAATGATGTTCTTTTTTCATCTTCTGCAGGTGCTGTATTTATTGTATGCTTAGTTATCACATGTAGGTTAGTAGATTATATCTTGGAATGCCATCTCATTCCTATCCTTTCTTGTTTTCTGGAATAGAACACCTTTATTTTTTGCATCTGTAATATTAACTCTGATTCTTTTGACGTTTTGCTTCATATAGTTTTTGGACTTCAGCAATTATCTTACTTGTGCTGACCATGATTGTCCTGGATCTTATGGTATCTTTTCTTCTTTGAATAATTGTTTTGAGTTCATATTGTTGCACCTGATTTTTTCTCTTTATTAGTGACATTTTACATCGTTTTGCAGGGAGTAATGGCAATTCTTAAAATCCAGCTCAATGCTGTATCTGTTGTCAACCTTGTGATGGCCGTTGGTATTGCTGTTGAATTCTGTGTCCATATAACACATGCCTTCTTGGTTGGTCTTCTATCAGAGTGATCTATTTGCTCTACTTTCTTGTTTAAAATTATGAGAGAATGCAGATCAGCTTGAGTAGGTTAAGAGAATACTGTATATTAAACAAATATAATTTGTCTCCAAAGGAGGATTGAGAAAGGGAATCTGTGTCTGAGTGAGTAGAATGAATGACTAATTGGTTCAAGTAAAACTTTAGGCCTCTGAAGTAACTGTTTGAATGATATCTTTCATTGAGTTATCAGCAATGAACCTCCTGCAGTGAATTATACACACGCCTCAAACTTTAACTTGGGTTGTCAATTATGACCCCACTCTTTCTCAAGACCACACTCATGTAATAGGAAGTCGAAACATGTTATTTGGCTCTATTTCTCTTTGCGAGGTTTCATTATTTGTTATCTTTTCCTATTTTCCTGTATTTTCAGTTAGACGCATTCATCCTCTAGTTCTCTCTTCAACATTCTTCTGCACCTTATGCAGGTTAGCAGTGGAGATAGAAACCAACGCATGAAGGAGGCGCTGACCACTATGGGCGCTTCTGTATTCAGGTCTGGTATTCTCTTACTGTTCGAGAAGCTAGTGTGGATTATGTCTTCTGATCTCTCCTTTTGTTAAATACATTTGATTTTACTGTTCCATTTTATCAATTAAGTGAAACTATCTTCGATGGTATTAACACTAGCGAGTCAGGGTGTTTATAAATAGATAAAACTACAAGTCCTTTCTAGAGCAGTAACTAAGGGCTAGCAGAATGTTAACATGATATGAGTACATGTTCATGAATGTTCGAATTTTAGGACATAGCCATATCAAAAATGAGGAACTGTCAGGAATGTCTAGCCATGTCAAAACAAATTTGAAAAATAGGAATTGAATGGATCTGTAATGAGCTCCCATAACAAACTAGGAAGGGATCTATTCTATTCAACTTATGCTTACTGGCACAGAGAACAGCCTGTGGACCTAAAAGAGCATGATGTACTTAAGCTGTAAATGCACCAGAACAACACAATGAATATCTGTCTTTTAAATGTGGTAGATATTGAAGACAATATATATCTATTAAAGAATTCTCACTTTTGTAGTATTCTCATCTTTTGCAGTGGTATCACGCTTACAAAGCTTGTCGGTGTCATTGTTCTTTGTTTCTCAAGGACAGAAGTTTTTGTGGTATGTCTACTTGCATACAATGTCATGAAGGGAGTGAGCCACTTGTTCTGGTTGTCTTCATCTTAACCTACATTTTGCAGGTTTACTACTTTCAAATGTACCTCGCTTTGGTTCTTCTGGGTTTTCTACATGGACTCGTATTTTTACCTGTAAGTAACTTGAAGTGATATCTTCCTGCTTTCTACCATTGAAAAAATTCTCTCTTTCACAACCTTCAAAACAGTTCTATTTATTGTTACCAAAATCTTTAATCTTAAATTGAATATATGTAAAAGAACTTCTGTGGTGAATTTTGACTTAGTACAGTCTTTTTCCTAGTCTTATCTTTTACTCTCTGATTAGAACTAAAAAGTTCCATCGTCTTTCTTTAAGTAGCAAACGAACAGTTAAGGGAAATATGTGTGCTAAATAATTTTATTACACAAAAATAGAACTATATGCATCCTACTAAATAATCATCATACATATGATTGTATTTCCCAACAAAGAGTGTCTCTGTCTCGAACTGAATGATCATCTTTCCTTTCCAGATAATTTTTCCTCATGTACACCTGAGGAAAAAGTACATGTGGGCTTTTAATGCCACTTCTCAGTCATAAGCAATTCATACTATTTTCATATTCATGAGTACAATCTATTTAGCTAGTGTACTTACTCCTTAATGAAACGCCTTAGAATTCTTGAGTTGACAATTATATTGGTAGCAATACTTGATCCATGTGAGATGTAAAACTGTGTCGGAAATTATTCATGGAGATTTTGAAATTTGAAGCGAACTTGGCTGTGCCATCTAAGTAGTCCACTTTCTCCTCCATTACAGGTACTATTAAGCATTTTTGGTCCGCCATCAAGATGTGTGCTTGTAGAGAAGCAAGAAGATCGGCCATCAACATCTTCCCATTTCTAATCTAATCAGGTTTTAAAGAGTTTCCACTGTAGGAGATATATTCTTTTGCTCAGAAGCCATGACTAGATGTTTGATCTATGAGATAGCAAGCAGGATAATTGATGATCTACCTACAGCACAATTCTGATACAAGCTAATGCATTAAAAGAGCTGCCTTTTGTAGGGATGCAGAATCTTTTCTTTTTCTCTAGTTTTTGGGTTGAAAAGGCAGGGGGGGTAGGACAGGGAGCCTTTGAATGTTGATGGCTGCATGTATAACCTTCTGGAGAACACATCAGAATAGTTTTGTTAATTGTAAATTAATACAATTATATTCCCTGTAAAAGAAGTAACAAAGAAAGGTATACATATCTTTTGTTTCTGATTCAATTTTGTGGCTTTAGTATCTCTCTACTTTCTGCACTGCCTGGTCATCTACAGAAGTTTACCTCTTGAAATACAACAACATACCCAGTGTAGTTCCCACAAAGTAGTGTAATCCCACAAAGTGGGGATCTGGGAAGGGTAGAGTGTACGCAGACTGTACCTCAGATGTAAAGTGGTTACCCCGACCTCAGATGTAGAGAAGGTTGTTTCCGGTAGATCCTCGGCTAAAATCTTCACTTGAAATGGATGGAAATTTGCAAAAGAGTTTCACTTGACAAGAGCATGAACATATCTTGGTTTCTTTAGAAATCTTGATAGGATATTAGAGAATGCTACAAATAATCATCTTGCACTGGAAATTTGATTAGAGGCTGAAAAATCTTACATTTGCAGACAAGTCCAATACTTACTTATGCAAAAGTCAAATAGAAACCCTCTTAACATTTGCCCATTATGCTCAAATCATTCCTTTTTACCATTAAAACTTCTAACAGCAGATCCAAATATGGTACAAATGTGTAAATATAGAATAAGAATTTGAAAGAGAGCAAGGTCAAACTCTCAAGTCAGTTTCTGGTAAAGTTGCTGCCATGTGACCAGGAGGTCACGGGTTCAAGCCTTGGAAACAACCTCTGGCAGAAATGCAACGTAAGGTTGCGTACAATACATCCTTGTGGTGGGGCCCTTCCCCGAACCCTGCGCGTAGCAGGAGCTTTAGTGCATCGGGCTGCCCTTTTGCATTCATTCAGCCTTTGGGCAATAGGTTCATCTAAACTCAGAATTTTCGACACAAAGTGCGCACACATATATATGCAAGAATAACTAAAATTTCAACAAATCATTAAATTTCAATTATGATGAGTTTTGAGTATTCTAGATGAAACAACAACAGCCTTACGGCTCAATACTAATTCATAACAGTCAAAAGGATTGACTTATATGAAAACTCAAACAGAATGAATTTACAATTAAGCAACCAACATTACTCCCAGTCTCATACCAGATCTAAATCTAAAAGAAACTATATCCATTTTGGCAATTACTTGCAACTAAGGCTATACCAGTTGTCTACTGTACTAATATAGGACTGCTGCTACCAAAAGAGCTTCCAAAATGATGCTGCGAATCTTGAACTAAGATAAGTTTGATCATCTGGTTTTGGGAAGACATACAAACATCGATGCATTCTTCCAGGTCTGCATCGCATGTTAATAGAACCCACTCGGAGTCATCATCCAAGTACTTGAGTTGAAGTCCACTTGGATCATCTATGCCAAACCGCCTCGTTATTTCTCTGAGAAGATCACTGTATCTCCAACTATTTTGCATCCGGAACCTAATCTTTTCTTCTCCGTATGTTACTTTTACTCGTGGAGCTTCTTCTTGAGATATTGATGGACCCTTCTTTTCTGATTTAGGATTCTCAGCAACACATGCATGGCTTTGAGATCTTGGTATGGTCTTCGGTCCTTCACTTGATAAATGAAGAAGCTCTGGTTCACTTCTAACCCTTTTCATTGAATTATCAACCGACTCTTCCTGGATAATTTGATCTTCATCACAAGTATTCAAAGGGTGAGATTGTGGCTTTGTCCCGGATGAACAACATTGACTTGAACTTGAACTTCGACTGCAGGAAGAGGAGGGTGACTTAGATACATCAGCATTATTGGGGCTAGTAATGCATCCCTCTTGTTGCGTGTTCAAGGCCATTGGATGTTCGTTCAACTTTGAGTTGGCCAAAGGGCTCATTCTTGATGCATTTGGAGATGCCAACTCGGGGAAGTTTGAATAGAAGGATTCAATTTGTAAAGTACCAGAGGCACCCTCAACTGAATCAATAACACGTCGTATCTTTTGCAAGGAGTGACCAACCTTCTTGATCTTTCGAGAAGGCCAGCGTTTAATCCCATGCTGTCTGCATATCCTCTTCAGAGTGGTAGGACAAACTGTATTTCAAGAGGGCATAGGCAAGGAGGGGAAGGAAGGAAGAAACAGCAAAAAACAAAGTTAAAATCCTTGTACGTAAAAGTCCTAGAGGATAAAGCACCAATAGGATCAGGTGTAAAAATCATAAACCAAAATGAGAATACTAGAGTTATAATGAAATTTGGATCTTATACATGAAAGTTATTTAAGTTATGCTTACCACCAATGCTCTTTGCAGCATCTTTTAGGCTACCAGCAAAATACTGCTGAAGAATTTGCAAGGTAATAGTCTTCTCAGCTTTTGCGCGTCTCCTGTCCCCTGTTCTACCCATATTACGAGAGGCACCTATTCCAGAACCAGCATCCTTATGGTGCCTAAACTCCATGGCATCTTTCCTCATCAATTCGTCTGGTTTTTCATCCTGGAATGCAGAAATAACAGAACTCTCCTGGAACTCTGCATCACAAGAGGTCCACGATGTCCTTTCTTGAGAAGTTTCAGTGTGCTCTTTATGTTGCTCAACTGTGTGGTTTGCCACTTCATCCATAGAAACAGTTTCTTCCTGCAACTCTTTGTCTGTCACAACCCTCAAAGTCCGACAAACATTTTGTATGATGATGGATAACGAAGTAAGCATTTTTCTATGTTCTTCAGGATTTCTGCAGTCTGCGGGTAGAAAGAACTCCAATACAAAATCAGATGAACCAGTTAAGGTACTACGCAGGCGTATAGCTACTGCAGCTTGCAGTCCAAACATTTTTGCATAATGAGAAAGTGGATACTCCGACTTGCTATAAGAGGTAAGATCATCTGAAAAGCATGGTTGATTAGTCATGAATGCTTTCCCAACAACACCCTGCCCTTTGAGCAAATGGTGCTCAGAGCAAGCTTCATGAAAACCTTGAACGCGAGGGTCAGCTACATAGCAAGCAGAATCCTCTGTGGAAACACAATGAATAAGGTTTTCCTCAGAATGACGACAACCCCCTTTGCCTTGTTGAACGCATGGAACCCATGTCTGAGCTAATGGCAATCCATGCGTCTCACATGCAGACATCAGAACCTCTAGAACTTCAGGTAATGCAGCTTGGTA
Source organism: Capsicum annuum (assembly GCF_002878395.1). Taxonomy (NCBI): domain Eukaryota; kingdom Viridiplantae; phylum Streptophyta; class Magnoliopsida; order Solanales; family Solanaceae; genus Capsicum; species Capsicum annuum. The sequence continues at coordinate 230,706,327 of NC_061114.1, read as the reverse complement.
GCTCAAATCACATACCTGATAAAAATATCTCATTTATCATGCTGAATAAAATTATTCAAAAATGCATTACTTTGCAAGTTCAGACCAATTACCTTGGCATCCTGAATGGTTGAAACTTCAGAAGTCGAGAGATCAACAGCCTATTAACAAGTAAGAAGTTTGGGAGAATTTCAGAAAACTGGACCCTCGCTATATTTACCAAAGTACGTACAAACAAGCAATTGAACAAAAGCAAGACTCATGCACGCCAAAAACAAACACGAACGATCATGATAAACAGAATGCATCTTAGAGACAATCTGACCCCTAAACAAGAGCAGTAATGAGGATTAAATGAAGGACAAAAACATCAAATGATAAGAGAAACTAACAAAGTGAAAGATATAGGCACCGACTAATAGTGGAGCACATGCTATTTCAGATCTTACGGAATTGCAACTTTACTGTTATCGTTTCATTCTCAGAAAAAAAGAACTTTACTATGTAACTTCTATCTTAATATTCATTCGTTTGGGGATTGATGTTTCAGCCTGAAGTACTGTGAACTGTAAATTTTTAGGCATAAAGCACATAAAGATATAGTAACAGTTTTTGAAGCATATATGCACAAATTATATACTTGAACACTGAGTAAACACATGCATACATAGTTCCACTACTAAGCTAAGTAGGTAACGAAAGAAATTAGCGGGAATGAGGGAATTGATAGACTCCGATAGATAAAAGAAGACAAACCTTAAGAGCTTCGCACACACTTTCAAGCTCCGAGCGATACTTGATCTTCTGTTTGGTCATGACAACTTCAATAACACCCAAGCAGTTACGACTACCTTGTTCGAATACAGGAACAGCAAGGGTGCCTCGTACATCATACAACTGTGCATGTTCAACACGCGGATACTCTTCACTTCGGAAGAATCTAACATCAGGCGTCCACTCAGGAACTTTATCTGCAAACACTCGTCCGGGCAATCCAACAATCTCCTTGGAATCTTCATTTGCAGGAAATTGATAGTTTGCAGAGACTTCACGGTAGTTAGCAAGCTGAGGGCAATTGAGATCTAGTAGGAAAGGTTGATCCGTTGTGCTGAGCACACGCCTGCCATCCCTGTTTATCGGTACCCATAGTTGAAGAAGGATACCCTTGTCCCTGGAGCAATCTCTTATGTGCCCAAGTGCCCAAATCAATCTATCCATTACAGAAGATGAAGCTTTGGGTCCAATCCACCACCTTTTGTTCAGCTCAGGAGCTTCAACTAAATGATTCTCGGATAGACCTGAAGTGCACATGGCATTGTTCATATTCTCACCGAAAGGCTGAACTTTAGCATAACTTAGCTCTTGGCTATGGTTTATCGACATATTTTCAGTGAAAGATGGCCTTTGCTTTTCTTGTTGGGCATCCTTTGATGGGATTCCATTAAATTCTACATTGTTGGCATCTATCGTTGTAGGCCACATAAAAGACGAGTCAAATGGCGCATTGAACATGGCTGGACTATGCTGCAAGAATTCACTACCATCAGCAGTCTCCAACCAACATCCCTCTAACAATAGCCCATCCATGTAATCCAAATCCATGAGATAATCAGATGGGGTAGTCAACAACGAATTCGAAGGAATGACACTTTCATCCATAGCATCAAATCTGTCTTCAAATCCCTAAGACCAGTACTGTTCTTGATCCAAACTTATGGCAATCAGTCCTCCTATACACAAGCTAGTCTAAAAAGCTCCAATCTTGGAAAACCAAATCTGCCAAATTTATCTTCTCACTGAGAATCAGCAGTAAAGCAATAAAGATAAGAGGAACAAAAGAATAATAAAACAACAAAAGATGGAACTTTCATATATTATTTAGCTCCAAGAATCAAATATATGAAGAAATCAACATATTCCACCAAGTTGGGTTTTGTTATCTTGGTATACATATCTTATTCCAAAGTCAATAAAGGTTAGAAGAAATAACCAGCTACAACCAAAACATAGATCTATATAACAGTGCCTCAAACCAAAGAAAGTTGCAAGAAATGAAAACTGTATATCACATAGATTCTACGAACCTCTCTATGCTTCATCACTAATTCAAGAAAAACAACTGGTTATATATATATATATATATGTATGAGACATAAAGACAAGTATTTGTGGCCATAGATAAGTGTGTACAAGATGATTCATCCAAGTTGTAAACAGAGACAAAAGAGGAATGAAGAAAGAGGAGGAACTCACTATGCAAAAAGATTCTTGGATATTCCAATTTGCAAAGGTCAAAACTTTGCTGTTTCTTTATGGTGTAAAAAATATAAACTTTGCTGAGAAAATTTTCTTGTGGCTGTCTAAGAAGCAAACAACAACATCAAACAACAAACAAATATGTAGGGACTAAATGTCTCAACTTATATCTTTCCCTCTTGAAATCCCCTCCACAACCCACAATCACAAATTAAATTCTCTCTCTCAGTTATTATCTGTCATTAGCTTTTCTTGAATATGATTCCCTTAAAGCAAAGTCTGCCTACAAGAGAAGATTCCACTTACCAAGTACTGGACCCCACCCCCTCAAAAACCTCTAGGGATTCCCATTTATAAAGTCAACCTACGAATCAAGAAACAACTCCATCTAATCCAAAATTCAAAAAAGGAAGTAAAAACACATATTTAAGGTAAAAAGATTTGATTTTTATACCCTTTATTAGCTCAAGAAAGCTCAAAATGATTCCATCTTTAGACTCTTTATTAGCTCCATAAAATTCAAAATGTGGAAAAAGTTTCCTTTATTTTCTTGGATAATATTAGCAGGATGGAGTGCGAGTATTCATATTAGTAATATAGTTTTAATGATGTTAATTATTTTGAATAGATTAATTATAATACGAGTCTTGATTGTATATTTTTTTAGATTATTTTATCTTGAATTAACGTCTATCAAAAAAAAATAATTTTAGACTCGACTTTATAAAAATAGATTGATTACGTTATTTGTTCTTTTTTGGTGGCTTTGTGGAGTGTTTGTTAGTAGAGAATTGTGTGTTTGCCACTTTCCTATTTACCCCATTACTATATTTAGATGCTTTGTGACGTCCCTCAACAAAATGTTAAAATAACGATCAACTTGCATAGGGGGTGACAAAAAAAAAAATGATAACAACTTTGTCTCACGCTCCACAAATAGCGGTGACGTAAGAAACTTCAGGCATAAAATAAGGTAATGTCATTGGAGCGTGCATGTAAGTCATAATTACAGCGCGTGAGATATTAGTAAGAATTGTTATTAGTTTAATGTTTTAAACATTATGGGTAAATAACATTTTTGTGTAGTTTTAGGTAGTGTTAATAAACACAACACGTTCACATTAGGACCACACTTAGGAAGAATAAATAAATTAATTGCAAGTTGGAATTAGATTATGTATATTATTTAAAAGATAACTATATGCAACAACTCATAATAGGTAATATAAGAAAAATAATCGATTTTAATCTACATGAATAATATATAAATAATCTAAAAAATAAGACAGACAACTCAAATAGTAATTTATATTTATTTATTTTTTTCACTTCAAATGGCGAGATTTCATAAGAAAAATCTTGTGTATGTTATTACACTAAATGTAAGTTAAAATTTGTATGAATTCTCAATATATAAAGAATTTATTTACATGATCTAGATTAAGAATTAAAATATAATTAATTTGGTACTTTTAGTGTAGTGTGTGTCATCAGGAGGAGTGGCATGAATTGTCAGAAAAGAATATAATTAAAATTTTATCAAGAAAAAAACAATGGATAAATATCAGACATAAACAAATAGAAAAATGTATAAGCATGTGAAACTCCATTGAAATGATAACGCATCTTCTTCTTGTCAATTTTCCAATTTTTTTATAATATTCGGATCAATTTTTACGCATTTCGATTAATTTTATGGGATATTTATCACCTCTCAATAAATAATACGTATTAGGTAACTTTATTCATCAAAGTTTAATTTGAATAGATGAGAATAAATCACGTAGTGTTTTTGTCTCTATTGGAATTTGATCAATTCTCCATTTTTTTAAAGTTAAGTTGCACATTTAATGGTGAATTTTTGACTAATTACCATTATTTATTATTATGCTTTTAGTTTTCTTCTTTCATGTTACTTTTGATTATAAATTACAAATCCTTGCTTTCTTTGACTACAATTATTGTTGTTCTTATTAGTAGTTGTATTTATTATGTCAAATATTTTAAAATTAACCAAAAAAAGAGAGTCCACTTGCTATTAATTATGAATATAAAAAGATCTAAATGGAACCAAAGAACATGTAAAGAAATAGCTAGTGGCTACTTTGGAATCATCACTGTAAGTTTACTTTAAAACATAGTAATTAACAAAGAAATAGAGAAGATTTAACAATAACGATTTCAAATTTGTGACACTACGGTTTGAATTTTAATGGTTAATAATTGAGTTGTAAATAATAAATTGTGTTTATATTGTAATGGGTAAATAAATTTGCCACGTTTCATTTTGAATGTGATGATTAAGAACTGAGTTATAATTGATGATTCAAGTGGTTAATAGTGATAGAGTGAATAAACTCGTGATGCTGCAGTTTGAATTGTGACTATTAAGAATTGAGTTATAACTGATAAGTCATGTGTTTAAACGGTGATGAGTGAACAAACTCGTGACGCTACAGTTTGAGTTGTAAAAAG
>NC_061114.1:230672598-230698617 GCF_002878395.1 Capsicum annuum | reverse complement strand
ATATATAATATATATATATATATATATATATATATATATATATATATATATATATATATATTATATGAACATGTCAAACGAAATGTAAAAGTTAAGAAAGAAATGTTTCGAGAATGTCCTAAATAATTATCTTAATTTAGTGCTTTCTTGATGGATCACTAAAAATATGAATCTAAATTAATCGATAAAATTTTAGCAAAAACGGTTTGACCCGAATACCATGTATATATATGATTAAAACAAAATTAAAACATGTATTCTTAGCGCTTATAATATCAACCATGACACAAGTTCTCAAATATTATTTTGTAAAACAATTTTTTAATGAAGGAATAATATCATATAAAATAAACCAGAATGAATATTGTTCACATAGTATATATTTCCCTTCTATCAAGTTATACTAATACTCTATTAAATAAATAAAAATCTTATTGAAACGTCACAAACTAAAATAAAGGGAATAAGCAATACTTTTTGTTTGTTTGTTTAATTGCTTCTATTAAAAATTACTCTTAATGTTCTAAATTTATTTTTGTTTGTTAAAACTGAGAAGTTCAACTATCAAATTAATTATAATTAATATTAACGTATGACGTATTAAGCCTATTTGATCTGAAAATTAAATTTGATTGTCCAATTGACTACGAGTTTTTTTTTCTTTTTCATTTGACCTTTACTTTGTAACTAATTTTTAAAACTTTTATCTTAAGTAATATTTCCTTTGCATGATTATTTATTAATCATATAATATATAAGTCAAATTGCAGCTTATAGTCCATACTCAATCAAATGATATCAACATAATACCCCGAATATTATCTTATCGTATACTATCTTTTACAATTTTCAAGAATCTTGAATTTTATTTCTTGTACAACTAATATTTTTACCCCCACTAATATTTTCTCACCTCCACACTCAACTTCTAATATAGAATTCTAAATGCATATCTAAATTTAGTCAGATTTCGATACGAATACCAACTCGTAAGTAGTTGACAATATTAAGAGTTGTACTTGTTGTGCCATCGTGATTACCTATGTGATTTGCCTCAACCAATAATGTATATCCCTTGTGTTGTTTCAACGCTTATCTTCTTGTTTTTTTGACTTAATTAATCTTATGATATATATGTATACCTAATTTAATTATTATTATAAAAGTTGATTAAGGATTACATTAATGACAAAAATGGATAAGTGGCATCTTATAATTGGCCAATGAGGATTCTCAAAAGATACCAAAGCAAAATGGTGATTCTGCTTTATTCCATCGTATCATATTATCGATTCTAATTTTAGTTTTTCAACGATTAATAATTTAATCAACTAAGCTTAGGTATCGTGATAACAATAAACATATATAGGTGATTTGGCAATGACTCAATATATTTTCGTACATAGAAGTTTGCGCAATAGGCGTTAATATCGATCTATATATTCTCTGTCTCATGTTACTTGACATATTTACTTTTTGCATAAAATAAATTAATAAAGGATGTAAATTGACTAATATGATTTTATTAAATTCACATTAAATATTAACGTACCTATTGAATTTAATTACTTTCATTTAATTACTAAGGTTAAAGTTGAAAAAAAAAAGTCCAATTATTTTTGGGATAATACTCACAAAAATACCTTTAACCTTGATCAAATTTTCAATTAAGTATACTAAACTTTGCAGGGGTCCTATTACCCCCCTAGAATTTTTTTTTTCGTATTTTAATGACATATATCTGCCCATTTGGACACGTATAAATATGAGGTTGTGTAAAAACGAGACTAGCGCGTGTATTACATCACCAGCCGCCGAAACCGGGTATAGAATTATAGAGAGGAATTAAATCCACTTTAAAAAGTCTAGGGATAATAGGACCCCCACAAAATTCAGTATGCTCAACTAAAAATCCGATCAAAGTTAAGGTATTTTTGTGAGTATTATCACATTATTTTTTGATTCCTTAAACAACTCACCTAATAAGTTAAAATCAATCTACATATCATCACAACTTAAATAATAAGTTAAACTCAGTCAATTTATTATTAGTTTATTACAACTATATAGTATGAAAACTAGTAAGTTAAAACCATTCTATATATTATTACAACTCAACTAGTGAGTGAGTGATAGGGTCTATTTGAGTAGATATTAATGTTTGGAAAAAAATACAGTATATATTTACACAAATTTGAAAACTAGTGCCAAATGACACTTGTTTAGGGAAAGGGTGTCTGCCATTAATTTGATATTGTAAACCCATAGTTTCAAATTTTATGAAGTAACGGGATTTAAGTCTGGAGAGCGTAAAGTGTACACAGTCCATACCACTAGCATCGGCATTCAAATCCAAAATTTAATAGTGATATGAACAAAGCCAATAGCAATTCGCCATTTGAGTCACATAGGAGAGAGCACTAGCCTCTGCCCAGTTACCTGTACCTGGGAACAAGAACAGGCAAAAATTAGGCAACCAACGTAAATCCTCATTGCACCACCTTCCCCCTACCAACTTCCATGAGAATTCGATTTCACAACTTCAGGACTAGGTTTATTCTTGAACCGGATGTTCTTCGTCATTGCAACAACTAAGCTATCCCCCATTTCAGCTCCAGGTTGACTTCCTGATATCATCGATGCTTCACCAGCTGAGACATGGAGACTGATATCAAGTTCCATGTCCTATTCACATTTGGCTTCACCTCGACTTATTTCACAGTGCATCTTGCCTTCAGATTTCCCACTCGACAATAATAGGTGGGCACCTTGCTATAGATGTACCAACAGGATTAGAGAGAGGCATCTCAACCCAACTGCAGACGGATCTTTCTTTCTTGCCTGCAATAACAAAACCAGCCGATAGCCGATCGAGGTACTAAACTACCTGTCAGCTGCCCTTGATCTCTCTCTCTCTCTCCTGGCTGCTTGACGTTGTTCTCCTTCTCAATGATGCACTTGAAGACAACAGTACCTGCAACCACATACTTTAGGAAGTATTTCATAACACTTTCGATAGAATTTAGATTCCTACCATAGGAATCCTCCGATATCTGAAGTTCAAAGTGAAAACTCAACCTGAACATCAGTTCCAGCCAAACTTGCCATCGAGACCAATAAACATTTTCTTCCATGAATTAAGAGTAAAGATGCATGAAGACAAACTGACTAGGCAAGTGATAAAATAGTAGAAATATTACATGTGGACTGCAATATTGGAGCTCCAACATATCTCATTATTCACACATGAAGAGAATAATGTAACTTCTAAGTGAAGCCTGCTGATCATTCATCATTCAAACTATTCACAGTAACGGAGTTATCACTCGTGCCATCATAGCCAGGCACACGCCGAAAAGCATCAAATAACTTAAGTATACTGCCGTTGGAGCTCTATTGGATGTGCAATTAAAGTGAACAATGAAAGAAAAAAGCACCAGCAGAAATGGAAAGTATCTAAATTTTCAAGTGGACTAGATGAGGTGTGAGATTGTTCAGATAAAATCCAAATTATGAACCTGACTTGACAACAGAGGCTTGTAATTTCCAGGGTGAAGAATAAATAAATGGAGAGTCACCTTCACGCTCCCCCGACAATGAATGATGAGAAAAACAGGAGCAGTTGTGGGCAATATCTATATTCAACAGCGGACTGGACAAAGTTCAAATTGGTTGGACATATCTGGTTTATGAGAATCAAAGTTCAAAATTTCAAGTTGAAAAATAAATAGACAAAGCGTCAACTGATCACGCTCTTCGATCAAGACATGAGAAGAAATGAAAATATCTAATTGCTGAAAGGGATACTCGCATCTGCTATCCTTCGGGTGTGCAACCCTGCTTGCAGACCACACGGGAGAGGTAAAATACACTAGGCAAGCCCCGTATGATGAACTCGACCGAAAAAGCATGATTTCGAACCTAAGATCCCTGCAACTTCACACCAAAAATGCAATATTTTCAACGTAAAGAGAGCATCACATTTTCGCGCTTCGTTGTCACAACACAAAGAGGAACCACTTAATTCTCCGTATAAACACAAGGATCAAGCCTTTACAAGAAATAGTGCAGATCCAGTTAAAACATCAAAAGATTTAGAACAATCCACACATGCACCATTAAAGTTGTGTGGAAACTAAAGGTTATTTTTCTTCGCAACAAGGCGTCCTAATCAGATCGAAGTACCTATCCTGCCTTTCTAAGTTCACATACACATACATAGCACAACGACTAGTGTACTACATGCTTGGACCCTTTTTTCCTATGAAAAAGAAACATTTCTACTTTTGCAGTTCATGAAACCTTCATTGTGATTATAGTGACGAGCACACTTCGTAACATTAACTTGGGGCTGCATATAGTTTGGCCCAAGGTGGAGTCTCTTGGTATCAGAGTATGAGATATCCTAGTCAGGAAAATCTTTATCATCCGAATAGTAAATACCAGGGACAACAATGGCAGAGCAAAAAAGCAAGCTGCTTGTTGGAAAAGTTGCATGTTAAATAAAATAGTCAAATAAGATTCTGCTACGATATCAAACCATATCTTTTTCAAGAAAGGTTACAGTGCTCTAATCATCAGAACAAAGGCTTTGTTGGAGCAATATTTACTGTTACAAACGAATGCAGAAGTGTGGCCTTGTTCTTCTTATAAGGATATTAAGAATTCTAATAAGTGTTTTAGCTTCCTCTACGTGTGACATTGGTTTCCTTTACAACAAAGTTAAAATAACAAAATAAATTCATTTTCATTCCCTGGATGGAGCTGCTTACATCTTCAACACACGTTGCATTCCTTTCCTTTCACACAGTCCATATGCATGTTGGATGATCTCTGCCTAACATCACCTCCCACATTAATTCGGCACATAAGATACCAATCCATTCCTGAATCTGCTTTATTCCATTGTATCACATATTCTGATCCATTGTATCTCAATCCAACTTTCTTTTATTGAGAATGTCAACTCGGAATTCTAAGTCTTAAAGATGAAAAAACACACAATACCAATACCATACATATACACCACATATCATTCAAAATTGAGTTTTCAACAATGAAAAAGTTCTACTATTGAGCATATTTATTATGATGACTGCCTCCGTCTGGACTCAAGCCCATAGTACCAAAATTTAGTTGTTGGGAAGTAGCTCATAACTGAGGCAGTGAGCATTCAGAAATCATCGGAGATACCTACTCTTTGAACTGACAAGAGAAAAATGTAAAATCTAGAGTTTGTGGGTTCAAAATGAGTGTGATCTTATATGTATATATGTATACACACACACGCGCACAAAGATTCACTCTTATCAAATGGGAATTTTATAGGTTGCACGCGAAGTTGATCTTGTTACTAAATAAATTACAAAAAGGAAAGGCCTCTTGCTATCCTTTTGCTCACTTCTGCATGTCTCAGATTTGAGATGTTCCATGGAAAAGTAACTTTTCGGAACGGTTAATAAATGACAGCTAAAACTCTTGTGATCAGTTGATAAGAAGTTTAAACCACCACTACTAGTATTTATCTTACAAGTAGCAATTTCAAAAGTCAGTATGTTGAAGTAAAACAGTTCCATAATGTCGAAAAATCCTTCCGGAAACATCAAAACACATGGTTTGACTAGTCCAATTGTTGTTTTCAATAAACATAATACAAACTACAGAAGTTTCAGACCAACCACAACAATGCTGACGAACTAAATCCACGTACAACGTGAATTCCAATTACTTCTACGATAATAGAGCCCTAGGCACAAGATATACTATTCAGGTCTAACTACTGTCAGTAATAAGCCTCTTTTTTCATTTTCGGAATAAAATACCAAGAAAAAAAGACAATTTTTACTTGGAGAAGAATGCCTGGAGGAGGACCACTGAAGCTGAAGTGCGAGTATACACCAATTCACACCCTTAGAATCTGAAGCTTGTTGGAGAAAGCAATGGCAACCCAATCAGGCTGCGACGAAGACCACTGAAGCTGCTCGATTTCTGCACCAGCAGTATACGCCAGAATAGGATCCAATCCACCTTCAATTGGCTGACCCATCGAAGATAAATCCCAAATAAGCGCCTGCGAATCATCACCAGCAGTACAAATATGACAAGAACTATGAGGAGCCCAAGCAATAGCATTCACACTAGCTTGATGCCTCTGCAATTCCACAACAGGTAGCGTAGGAAAACGAATATCCAAAACAACAACCTTTGCACTATCCATTATTATCGTAGCCATATACCTAGGATCCTGTTTGTTCCATCCAAGCCTTACAAGCGGCGTATCAGGCTCAGAACTCTCATAAATAATCGTCGAATGCTCCTTATCCCTCAAATCAAAAACCCTAACCGATCCATCAGCAGATACAGAAGCAAACACACCAACACCACCCCAAGCAATATCATAAACCTCTTTATCATGCGCAATTAACTGCGTATCCACAGTTTCCCTCTCAATATCCCAAATCGTACACGTCGTATCAATACTTGACGTCCCAATCCTCCTAGGCTCGGCCTCATTCCAATCAAATGAAGTCAACGGACCCGAAAACTCACTATTCCGATTATTATTCAACAAACTCTTAATCTCAACCCGATTATTATCCCCATTAACCCTCCAAATCCTTAAATAATCACTCGATGTAGCTAAAAGATCAGGCTTCTGACATTCCTTATCGGGTATAAAAATTACCTTCGTAGGCGGGTACGGGTGTTCGAATGAGAGTTTCGAGTCGGATCGGATTTCGCCATTGGAGTCATCAAGCTGGACAATTTCGACCCGGTTCGGGTACTGTTCGAGTAAACTAGCGATAGCGAGACGGTACTTTTTGTCCTTGCGGACAGACCAATTCATAGCGTAAATGTGCCATGGAGCTTCGTATGTGTAGATCTCGGAGCGGCGTTGTTGTTCGTCGGATCCGTCTTGTTGGTTCGGGTCACTGCTTGCTCCCATTTAGGGTTTTTCGCCGGCGGTTGGATTAGGGTTTGAAGGGATGGAGATTGGGGATTTTGTTGAGTGGGGAGAAGGGAAGTGAGCTGGTGAAGTCAAAGATTTTAGTCCAACTTATAAATTTGGAAATTGCACTTTACTCCTTTATAGTTGTCTTTTTTTTTTTTTCTTTTCTCTCTGTCAATTATTGCAAAATCAAATAGAATAAAATAAGACCGAATGCATAAAAATACTTTTGACTTAATAATTTTAAAAAGTTTATATATATATATATATATATATATATATTTTTAAGCGTTTATTAGGTAGACAAATTAATTACTTCGGGACTGTTTGGTGTGAGGTATAAGTTATAATAATATCGAAATAAAATATATGATTATTTTATCCATTTTGATTTGAGGTATTAGTTAACTAATTATTTATCCCATCATTTATACTTTAGTGATGGAATAAGTTATCCCACCATATATATGGTGGAATAACTAATCTCGAGATAACTTGTTCCCAACCAAACGACCCCTAATGGGTTGTATTAGTTATTTTACCGATAATATGAGATAAAAATAACACTAAAATTTTGAAATGATTTATTCAATAAATTTTGTCCCAAGCAAACGTGGGATAAACTAATCCTAAAATTAATTCCGAGATTTGTTATCATTTATCTCTTGTATCAAACAAGCCTTTAATATATGTGATCTCGTTTCGTTATGTGAGCTAATCCCAATAAGCAATAAAATTTCATGTATGTTTCAATTGAGAGATAATACATAAATATGACCCTAAACTTGACACCAAATTATAACTTTAACGTTAAATTTTGACAGTGCACAAATAAAACCTTTAACTATTCAAAACCTGAACAAATATGACCTCCAATTTTGCAACCCCCATTCGTGAGTTTCACTCGCGCCTATGTGGAAAGGTAATCCAATCACACGATATCACATCGTTAAAAGGACTCACTTGGAAGGAGGTCATATTTGTGCAGTTTTGAATAGTTAAAGGTCATATTTGTATATTGTCAAAATTTTATTTTTTTGTGTTCAAACGACGTCGTTTTTATTGTTATTATAATTTTTTTATTCATTTAGGGATCGAATCCGCGCAGTAGGCTGAAGGAAGCGCCCAAGAAGAGCAAATAACATCACTGGGCTATCTAAGTGTCTTGTTTCATGTGGTTCAACATTAATATACGTACATAAATATAGATTTTCTACCTTATATATATAACGTAATTTTTTTACCGAGGAGGTTCTGGTGAACCCCATGGAAACCACGTAGGTCCACCCCTGTGTTAATTTAATAATATTTTTATAACGTTAATTTAATATACTACTGCTACTATCTTTAATAATGTTAAGTTAATAACTTAAATAAATTTAATATTTAGATATTTAAATAAATTATATTTCGATAAATTATATTTAGATATATTATATAACTTAAATTCACCCTCTGCTTTATAATATATACATACCCGCGCGATTTTTTCGTATGAGGTTGACCCACCTAATTAATAAATCTTTAATATTGTTCTTTTTCCGCAATGACAAAAGAAATTAGATACCATTTTAATCTTTGAGCCAAAAATAATAAAAAAATAATAGTGAAAAGTCATTTAAAGGTAATATTTGTGTAGTTTTGTATAGTTAAAGGTCATATTTGTGCACTGTCAAAGTTTAAGGTCAAAGTTATAATCTGCTGTCAAGTTTAGGGTCATATTTATGTATTATCTCTTCAATTGATATTGATGTGTATGAATCAGTACCAATCTTTTGAGATTTATGTTTCATGATCAACATCTAAGGATTCAAGACTTGATCACCTTAGAAAAACAAGGGCGATATTGGATGACAACTCAGAGCACGAGATCTCAGATTGACGAATCAGTCTAAGATTGAGAGAACCTCAATAACCCGCTATATCGGATGATGCAATTGAACAACATCGGACATGGGAGATGTGTTGCTTAAGGAGGACCTTCGCTTTTGTAATAAATAGCTAGGATTTTCTTTTCTTAAACTTACACTAGAGAGTATTTTGATCTTGTTGGAAGTTTTTGTTGAACCTTGTTGTGAAACGTTAGTTGCGAGCGGATTAGTTTCACTCAAGGTCGTCTCGGGAGTTAAAAAGTGTTTTTTATCATAGAATTAACGTTATAGGGTCATCAATTTAATAAACTTTTAATTTCTCTTCTTGTGTCTCTTTTCGCATTTTGTATCTTATCAGAAACTAATCTCAATTTTTAATAAATTAGGATTTGAAGAAAGAATAGAATGTCACAAATATGAAAGAATAAAATGTCACATATTTAGCTGATACAGTACAACGGATAGGCGAGCTAGAATACGGGAATGGAGAATCCTTTTATTTGACGCATAAGAAGAAGGCTTAGGATACTTAGATGATACTAAGACGTTAAGACTTATTCAACATCAGAACTAATACAAGAAAGTTTGTTTGGTGCAGCAACATACAACCCCAATCACCAAAACAGTATACCAGAACAAACATTGTTTTCTTGGATTTCTTCTTCAGCACAGCAACAACATACGAAATCCCGTTATCAGTCATCACACCTTCACATTGTAGGCTTTACATTGAGACGAGAGGCGAGCTTCTGACCAAGAGACTTGTCAGCCTGCGGCATATTCATGCAAATCATTTGTTATCGTTGTGTACATCAGGGTAAAATGTGGTGTACTGATGAACGTTTAAAGGAAAGAACTCAGACCTGTGACCAGTATGAGAGCCAAATAGTGCGTATTTCATGAGTGACTCGAGGTTCAGATAGAGCATCAACCCATCTGCAGATAAATCTTTCTTGCCTGCAATCACAGGGCCGGCAGATAAGCACATACTTAATAGGGGTGGCAAGTTGGTGAGTGAGAAATATAGCAAAGGAACTAGACTATACCTGTCAGGGGCCCAAGATCGGTATCTCTCCCCTGGCTGCTTGAAGTTGTTCTCTTTCTGAATGATGCACTGCAATAAATGACCGAGCGTAAAGTTGACACGACTTAGAATCAAAACATGAGCAGAGTACTATATATATATATATATTCTACCATGGAACAGATAAGGCCAAAAGCGGCCTGTCAAAACTGCTATAATAAAATAAACTTCGCATCAGAAACCATGATTTTCGCTGCCAACGATAAAATAAACTGTGTTTTACCCTATCACGTTTTCCATTCAAGACACGAGGAGGAATTGGGTACTGCTCTGCATGGCGACAAGGATCAAACCTTGAGGGAAAATAGTTGACCTGAAAAAGCATACAGCATCAAGTTAAAACATCAAAAGAGTGTGAACTATCAACAAATGCACTCTTAAAGTAGTGTGGGAACCAAAATTCGCAACTTAGCTCCATAATCAGACCAAAGTGCCTACTCCTGCCTTCCTAAGTTTCAACAGACAACGCCACATCTAATCTAATAACATAATAACATGATTACTAACCCTTCTCTTTACTTGTGGAACGGATGAACATTTCTACTTTAAACTACCCACCAAAAAAACACTGCGTCAACAACCGGCATAGCAAGGGTGTATTATACTATACCTCTTCATCACGGTGCATGAAATTCATGAAACCTTCATGGTGATTATTGTGATGAGCACACTTGGGAGCGTTAGGTGGAAGCTGCAGATAGTTTGGCCCAAGACGGTGTCTCTGGGTATCAGCATATGAGAATACCCTAGTCTGGAGAAGCTTATCATCCGAGTAATGGATACCAGGGACAATAATGGCAGGGCAAAAAGCAAGCTGCTCGTTCTCTACAAAGAAGTTGTCGATATTCTTGTTCAATACCAAGCGACCAACTGGTTGTAATGGCAAAATGTCCTCAGGCCAGATCTTGGTTACATCTAAGGGGTCAAAGTCAAATTTGTCTTCATGATCAGGATCGATAGTTTGGATGAACAGTTTCCACTCTGGATAGTTCCCAGCAGCAATTGAATCATAGAGATCCTGGGTGGCGTGACTATGATTTGTTCCACCAACCTTAACAGCTTCGTCATCCAACAAGCATTTGACTCCACAAGTTGGTTTCCAATGGAATTTCACATAATGTGCTTTCCCAGCTTTGTTGATCAGCGTGTAGGTATTAACACCGGAACCTTCCATGTGCCTGTAATCTTGTGGGATACCCAGATCATCAAACAGGAAACTGAACATATGAAGACTTTCTGGATGGTGAGAGAAGAAATCAAGGATCCTCCAGTTCTCCTGAATGTGGGACTTTGGATTTGGTTTTAGAGCATGAACCATGTCAGGGAACTTCATTCCATCACGGACAAAGAAGACAGGGAAGTTGTTTCCAACCAGATCGAAGTTACCCTGAATTACAAAAACGAGCACAGATGCAGAAGTAAGGAGGTGTCAATGAAAATTTTAGTACCAACACAAAAAGAAGCAAAATATCGACTAAACAAAAGAAACTAATGAATGCAGCACGTTCATTTTCAGCAAACACAAACTAAGTACAGAGCCTCCATTGTTCAGGAAACAGAAAATGGCCCTTACGTAAATTACTATTTCCATCAAAGAAAAATCATGAGAACAAGAAACACATGATACACTTCATTGAAGTGAACATTCTCTTTGACACTTGAATACTCCCTTCAACATCGTATTTGTTCGAAATCCATGAGAGACCAAACCATCTCAATGCAGCACCACATAAATGATTTTATGATCTACGCATGGTGTTTAGGCTTGTAAACAGATGCAGCTGGATTTCATCGAGTTCGAGATTGAGATTATTAATTTAAACAAATTCATATGAACATAGAGTATTGCTGTTCAAAATTTACTCAAAAGGATGAGACAAATGGAAAAATCATCATGCAAATTAAGCAACACTAAAGGCTGAAACCAAACACTACTCACATTAGAATACTTGACCTTTCAATTCTCAGTTTTCCAAATGGACACTTGCTTCAACCTGTTCTATAAATCAATTGCTGATTCCAAAGCCAGGAAGAGAAATGAAGTATAGGCTTGTGTTTCCACAATGCTCTCTTACCAGCTTGACAGGCATACAATTTAGGGTACCGATGAATAAAAATCTGGCACTGAAGACATTGCAAGAAAAAACTAGCATCTGATTGAAAATTACCTCTCTGGTGTAAAACTTTACAGCGAATCCTCTGGGATCCCTGAGGGTTTCGGGGCTTCCACGCTCGTGAATAACAGTAGAGAACCTCACAATAACAGGTGTCTGGACACCAGGAGCTCGAAGAAAATCAGCACATGTAAGACGGGTTATATCATGAGTGACCTCAAAGAAACCCTTGGCACTGGCACCTCTGGCATGAACAACACGCTCTGGGATTCTCTCACGATCAAAATTGGCAAGCTTCTCAAGCAAATGATAATCCTCGAGAAGAATTGGCCCTAAAAAAAAGAATGGCAAGTTTCAATACTCTTATCCAAGGTGTGAAATCCACTAAAAACTGGAAATGTTGCAAATGTTAATATAATATCTCTAAAGAGAAAACTACAGAATCTTATCTGTAATGATCTCACAAAAATAACCTTTATTACACGAGACAAATTGCATGGTTTGAAATATGCAAAGAACTTTTAATCACTTTAATCAGGTTCTACTAACTCTTTCCTGATTCAAATTATTCAAATGGCATAAATAGTTAAGAGTGATGATCTTCAAGGGACCATCATGCATTGTTTCCATCTTTCAACCATCTACATTTTCCTATCGTATTACACTATTTTCTGCTAACTATTAGGAACGGTGTTACTCATACTATGTTAGATATTCTTCAAGAGAAAAGTGAAACATCAGGCATACGTACAAAAACAGTAAAGCAATTTATTAGTTGCCATTCAACAAATGACCATCTAGATCACACACTTTTTTCCTAGCAGAGCATCAAGGAGTACCAGTATCAGGCTAAGAAATTAGGAGAACAGTAACTCCTGCTTTTTCTTTTCATATTTATGTATTCATAATGATTTAACACAAACGAAAGAGTGTCCCTAAAATCAGGCGATGCATTCACTTTCTGACCCGATTCAGAAATACAAATAGGACGATATGCGCATCTAGAGATGACAGACACTATATTGTTTCGACTCCTATCGTCCTAACCATTTAAGTAGCTAGGTAAACATGTCTCCCTACAACTTAAGGTGGAACTCATCATATCAAAAACAACAAGTTATATCATACTGGAATCTGGTTTCCCATGCGCATGAAAAATACAAGTTAGAAGGAATAATAGTTCTTATCAATCAACTATCGCTTTACTAGTCGGGAATATGTACTTATACCAAAAATCAGAATAAAAGAGAAAACTTTACACACTATAAGAAAGGTGAGAGTAGGAAAAAGCACCTCTAGCTCCCACGGTCAGGGAAGAATTGTTGTTATACACCGGAGCACCTGAATTAGTTGTCCAATAGGGCGAATTGGCAGCGCTTGAAGGACGGTGCTGCATCAAATTTCATACTCATTAATCATTAACCTCGTGTGCATCACACAGTAATAAAAAGCAACCAAAATACCACTACAGACACTTAACCATTTTAGCTCCATAAAAGGTACATCAACAAATAAAAATGAAAACTAAACTATTTTGGATATGAAGACAGGAGTTGATTCCTGAGATTGACACTCAATTGATGGTTATTACTCCCTCCTTTTTCTATTTATTTGTCCTTCTCATTTCTAGTACAGCTGTTTAAAAAAGAATGTCTATTTCCCTTACTTAGCAACTCTTTAATTGCAATGTTCCACATGACATGTTAAAAGATCACAAGATTAAAGAATATTTTGATACATGTGACATATCTTTATTCAAGACCACAAGATTCAAAATTTTTTTTATTTCTTAAACTTCGCATCAAATCAAAATTTTAAAAAATATTAAAACGCATGAAGTATCTCAAAAAGTCACGTTTTTCAACTAAAATGTGACCTTTTTAAAAGTATAAACTATTAACTAAGTTATCATCTAACAAATCAACCCCCAAAACAATGATAAAACTGACCTTTGCAAGATCAAAACTAATCAAACAAAACACACAAATCCACACACTCTTTTAACAACAACAACAAGAAGATACCAAATTAACTAGGGCAAAATAAGCTTCAAATACCAAATTAAACCCCCAAAATAACTCAAATTAACCAAAAATAAGAAATCGAAATCTCAATTTCTCCGCATACATCGTTATTCCTTCACATGCCACAATGAACAAACATTAAAAAGGGATTAGAAACAGATTAATCTACAAAAATCTAATCAAACAACAAACAAACAAACAAAAAAAAAAACTTAAATCCTCTACAGCCTAACAGATCATATTTAAAAAAAAATAAAAAAAATAAAAAAAATAAAAAAATAAAAAGAACTCTTCAATAGAAATTGAAAAAAGAAAATACCTTGTAGGGATCCATAGCGAAAGAAAAGAGGAAAATAGATAGAAGCAAAGAAGAAGTTTATTTTTCGGGAGTGTGTAAAAAATGAGCTGATTTAATATTTATATCCAACTCGTCGGGTCATTTTCCAACCGCCTGTTTCTCCTTTTATGGCTCGCTTTTCTATTTTTACCCATTTTATTTTAATTAAAAATAATAATAATATCCATTACTTATCCACATTTTTAGTTTCTTTTTTCCTATTTTTACAATTGAATATAAATATTTGTTATTGCCCCCTGCTTATTGTTATCTTATTTTATATTATTTGGATAATTATGTCGTGAGGATTATTTTTTGTACAACTCAATTAATTTTACGAGATATTTATCTTCATTCAGGCCTTATTTTAGATATAAATAAATGCTGATTTAAAATTGAAGATATTAAAATAATAATAATTATATCTTATATCATTGGAGGTAAAAAAACTAGATGAATAAAATAAGTTATCTGTAAATTTTATATTAGTAGATAAAGTTTCACAGTAAAATGATAAAGTCAATAAAAATTTAAATAATAGGTTACTACAAAGTGTGATTAGATGTTCTTCAAATTAGTTTAACTATATTTCTAGTCTCAATCAATTAAAAAAAAAAAATTAAAAATGAAAGGAGAGGGTCCACAAATCAAAATCTTGTTGTTTATCAAATGATTTTTTGCCTTTTTGTGGGGTTGATTAAATAAATGTCCTTTTCTTATGCCATAGTTTAGATTATATTTTTTTCTAAAAAAAACAAAACAAAAAAGGCATAAATATAAGTTTACAACAAACATTGGACCCTAATTTAATTTTTAAAAACATTAAACTCTACAAATTAAAGTTTAAAATATTTTCTCATAATATTTGTAATTTATGAAGGAAAGTCTTAAAATAAATGGTAAAAGTTTTTGTCATGTGATTAAGAAGTCGTGGGTTCAGATCGTGAAGACAAATTTTTCACAAAATCGTTGAATAAAATTATGTATAATAGACTCTTGAATTATGTCTTCCCGCAGCAGAAAGTTTAATACATCAAACGCGAAACTACTCTACGATAAATATGCTAGTATGATTATTTTATATCAGAAGATTTAATATATAAAACATCGAACTACTCTACGACAAACATGCTAATATGCTTTGAAATCCAAAAAAAAAAAAGTGAGATGTACTTAGATTTTATTACTAATTTGCAGGAGGAGATAGAAAAGCAATTTCTAATAGGTAACAGTTAGCTAAAATTTTCTACTATTATTTTGTGGTGAATTATATCAAGATCTTTTTTACCGTAAAATACAATAAATATAAATTGTGGTACCAACTCATTTCCACACGTCACACAATTTATTTATTTATTTATTTTTATTGAGTAGTACGTAAGGCAATTTTTTTTCTTATCAAACTTTTGGAGTTTATCCCAAAGCTAATCTCTCTACAAACACAGATGAGTTGGGCCGTTGTGATGACGACACGTGTCATGGAAGGACCTAGAAGTGTGTGCACAGCCCAGTTAATATTCCAAAGTGGCTTATGAAAGCTATGTTGGAGTTTCTTTAATGGTTGGAGATTATAAGTGTGAACGCAGCAGAATTGATAAGATTCTGTTTATAGGGATTAATTATTACAGTATGGGCATCAGTTTCTGGGCCCACCAATAATTTTGAAAAATTTCAGAAATAGCAATTCTGCTGTAATTATAACTTTTATAGCAATAATTTTATAATTACGAAAAGTATCAAATTGTATTTTATATTTAAGTAAAATGTTGTTATATAAATACATATACAAATATATATGTATTACTTATAAATACATATGCACAACTGAAAAATACATATTCTTCTATTACTATGAAGTGGGTAAAATATTGCTACTTTTGCTATAAGTTGTAATTTTGAAAAAGTGTTGCTATTTATTGTAATTATAGTCTTAAAAATGCTAGTTTCTGTAATTTTTTCAATTTAATTTCTCAAATTTGAGAAGAGTAGAGTGTACAGACATATCACTTCTACTTCATCGGTAAGGTAGAGAGGCGATCTTTAATAGACGACGGTTGGCTCAAGAAAAAAAAAAACAGCTTGGAAAAAGAAAGTAGTAGTCCTTCACGATGGTTCAGTTGGTTTGGAGGGCTTTTATCCACGTGGATGACAATGAATTCTAAATTGAGCCTGTCGCTTGCCTAGTGCTGTTTAAATTACCCGTGTGGTTTGCAGGTTCTACACAGTGTGAGGGTTTACCTAGTGCATACAATGTGTTCACCCGAAAGGGCAAAGGCGGTGATAGAGGTTGTAGTGGTTGAAGATTATCTTGGGGTTCCCCCAAAAAAAAAGTAAAAAATATGATAGGTAGTACTCTCTCCGTCCCAAATTATCCGTCTCAAATTTTCTAATTTGATTTCTCATTTTACTCGTCTTTTTTCATTAATCAAAAAAAGATAAAAAATTATTTTTCATGTTTTACCATATGCATTAATTACTTTTTCTTCAAATTAAAATGTAAATATCATTTAACAGGTTTACTATGGTAAACTAACCATGTTATTAATTTTTTTTTTAATCAATGTGTCATCTCAATTTGAGACGGATAATTTGAATCGCGGGAGTAAAACACAACTCAATATTGTTACTCCCTCTGTTTCATTTTAGTTGGTCCTCTTGTTAATAATACTCCATCCGTTTCGTATTAGTTCACCCCTATAGACTTGACACACCCATTAAGAAAAATATTTATTAGGGGTCCATTTTACCAAAGTAGTCTTATTAATTATATTTTGAAGATATAAATTTGAATATATATAACTTGTTTAGTAATCTAATAAGAAGGGTATTATTGAAAGAAGATGTTAAAATTCTTTTGATTTCATCGATGAGATAACTAAACTGAAACAAACACTTTTCAAAAAAGGATCAATTAAAATGAAACGGAGGGAGTATTTGTTTATAAATTAAAATAAAAATGATTTTGTTATGTTATTTTAATACTGTCCTATTATTAAATGATTATCTAAAGTGTATATACTCAAATTTATATTTTCAAAGTATAATTAATAAGACCAAGTAAGTAAAATCAAATTCCTAATAAATATTTTCTTTAGAGAAGTATCAAATTAATAAGGATGAACTATTTTAAAATGAAAAATAAAATAAAATTATGCTACAATCAAACTACACAAAACAACAAATAGTAACACGAAGAACCTGCAAAAATTATCTTAGCAACAAAACAATGCACTCCTCCTTGTTAGAAGAAAATGGAAGAATCTTAATAGCTCAATTGGTTGGCTACGTGAACTTCTACCTTGTTGATGAGAGTTCGATTCCATACCTTGTAATCACCTTCACTACGCCTTATTTATTTATTTTTTTAAAAAAGAAAAAAGTGAAAGCAAACTTCAAATATATAGGAGGCTAAATTGGTCCGACTCTCCAAAAATGTTGCCGCACCCGTGACGGATACTTCAAAAATACAGTATATTTGAAGGATCTGACACACACCGGTTGACATTTTTGAAGGGTTCGAGCAGCATAGGATGGAGGAAAAATGTACAGATAGTATGAATTGCTTTGCTTATACCCAAAAGAATACCAAAGTACAGTGTTTGATAACTTGTTGATCTCTAGAGGGCTAAGCTAATCAAAGGAAAAGCCTCGCTATAACAATAAAAAGAGACTATCGATGTCTAAAGAAGCCAAAGCCCCAACAGCCTCCGGTCAAGATCTTGTACCCCGTGGAGTAGAGGGCTGAAAATAGGCCTTGCATCAGCACAACATGAACCATTGCCATTAGCCTCGTGCTCATCATTTCTTGGTCGGGACTAATGGAACTGGAGTCGGACTTGAGTTGGCAAACGGGGAGGATTTCCCCAAAACATTTAGGGTCTTCACTCGCTGCATCTCCTTTCCTGCATTGAATAGAGAGAAAAGGGAAGTTTTATTGAACTGTTCTTGTGTTGGTTGCATTTTCCTGTACCAACAACGAATGGATACGATTAATGTGAATAAAGAACTCGCAAATAAGAAAATTTCAAGGCGTAAAGCGTCACTCTCGACTCATTTGAAGCTAGGAGTGATCATGTAAGGATTGAAACCATATTGCAGTCAGACTTCCTAAGTACCTGTCTCCAGACTCTTTCTGTGTGTTTCAATTAAAACACCTCCTAAGCAGTGGCGGAGTCGATGCTTTCACTAAAGGGGGTGCAAAATATGAAGAATAAAACACACAAAGAAGCCAAAGGGGTTTCAACATCTACATAAGTATGAGAAGTCGAACAAATAGTTTTCATGATGGAATTTCCATTTATAATAACATGTCATGATAAAAAGTCATGCACGGGAGAGTGTTGGGTACTGAATTCAAACAGAGACAGGGCAGACTTAGTGTACAAGTTATGGATTCATCATAATCCAATAGCTTCGGACCCTGGATATGTGTTAAAGATACACTAAAGTACAAATAATGGATTCCAATCCCAGTATAGCAAACGTATGTGGTAGAATTTCGATCCCTGAACCCATAAAGTTCAAATCCTGGTCTCTAAACCGAGAAATGATTTTCTACTTTAAAGTATAAACTTAAGAAGATACTTATGTCTAAATCAGATGTATCAAATCATGCATACTCCAAGCTGCTAAATAACCCGATCAAACATCTCTAGGAGTCATTTTGTTGCAGAATAAGTCGGTGAAATACATATAGTAAGCTCAACACTTGACTTTCTTAAAAGTTCAACATCAAATTATGTTAACCAAAATGCAAGAGGAGATTCAACTAGCCAATGTAACAGCATCTATCAACACTTTCATTTGCTCCAGCAATACACACCCAAATAGCATTGGTGGCAATATTGAAAGCACCAGTGCAGCATTTGTTGCTGTTGTAGGGAGCCCTCCTATCACTTACAAATGGTAGTTTACAGACCAAACAAATAATTCCTTAGGCAGCACATTTGCTTTCAAAAATTGTAGAAATCTTTAGTGAAGAAAAAGGAATTTCAAACCAACTCACTCGAAAAAAGTTCTGTTTTGAAACAAAATCTAAAGTCCAGTCTCTTTCTGAAAGGTTAACCACTTACTAAGCTTAATGCGAACCCAAACCAGTTGAAATGTATGGTGCTACAACCCCTCCACCCCCCCCCCCCCCCCCAATATTATGGTGGAGTTGCTTGACTTATTTTCTTGGCCAACATCCAAATTTGTTTTATCAATGCATCCGCACAAAATAGACTTGCAGCAGATTTAGAAACCTTGAATAAAGTCCACTCACACTTAGCTCCACTTTTTGACTGATAGTCATAAATAGATATATCAATAAGAAGCAGGCTTTCACCAAATTAAGTAACGGCTTATTCGCAACTAAGAGTGAAGTTTTATTATACATGCATACATCTAATCTAAACATGTGAACCATTCAGAAACTCCCATCTATGAAGGGTAGGGGAAAGACCAACAGTTGAACATCAGCTTACCTTCCTCTATTGTCAACTGGATAGCCCTTTTCTCCAAGTCAACAGCATGTTTGCTAAGCTCGGGTGGTGACAAACGTAGAAGCACTGATAGAAAGAAAAATCATACAAACAGCATAAACAAGCAGTCAAAATGTAATTAGTCAATTGCTGATAAGCTATGTAGAAAGACTCTTAAGACTCACTCTGAAGGTAATCTGCTTGGTTCGCTTCATCGCACTGTTTCAAGAACTTCTGCAGACGAATGAAATGTTCTGTCAATTGCTGACCGTCATCCACCTTGACATCCAAAGTACGCATTGGTTGGGGAGAAAACTTAGTAGAATCAATTTGAGCAGCATGAGAGTTGTGGGTGGCCTTGCCAAGAGAATTAGGAATTGACGTTCCACCATGAGAAAATGTCATCATAGGTGTCGAATGGTTTGGCATTGCTACAGGAGGATGACCACTACTACCTTCCCTCTGCTGACTTTGTTTTTGAGGAATTATCCTCTGCAACTGAACCAGGTTCTTTGAGTGAGTAGCCTCCACAAATTTGTCCATATTGTTCTGAATTCTACCTCTGCCTAGTTCTAGATCAAATCTTCGTCGTGCATTTAGTATATTGTCATTTGTACCATTGCTGCTCAAAGATATGCTAGAACTGGTATTTAAAGGGCGCTCGGGTGTAAGCCTCTTAGTTCCACACACCCTAGTTGGATCTGCAATGGGGCTTGCCCCTAAAAAATGTGAATTTTCTTGATGGTTACTCATCAAGATGCTTTTTTGATTCTGCACATCTCTCAAAGCTGTCTTTCTTGTTACACCAGGATGCTGCTTATCAAACGCTGGCATACCAGTTCCACCAGTGGTCACACCACTATGAATGGGCTCAGAGTTGATCATTTTGAGATTATTATCGATACCCTTCGGAAGCAGAAAATTATCAGAATGAAGCCTGATCAGAAAGCAAAGATGAAAAATATATCATACTCCACTACATTAGAGTTAGAAGACTCTCTCTAACAGATTTTACCTATGCGAACGATTTAAGAGGCAGTAAATCATATTTTATACAATGCACGTGCACGGCAACCTGGGAAATGGACTTTATTCTTACAACAACACAATATTAAATGGTATTTTCAGGGGATATTAGACAAGTGTTTACAAGCTAGAGGAACTGGAAGACATCAAAAACTACCAGAAAGATAGAGAACTCAATTCCTTTAACTATATTTTGCGTGCTACCAAATGAAATAACAAGAGATGTTCTAAAAGAGAAAAAACAGTGCATCAGCTGAATATGATTGCTTATACAAATTAGTTGCTCCGAAATAGATTTCATCAGTTCCCTTAATAGTTAAAATAACAAAAGGGATAAGAGCATGGAGAAACGGGTCCTATATACGGAAAATGGCCCATTGATGAAGGTCTTGGTAACTGAAGATTAAGAAGACAACATACTACCTCTTATTTGTAAGAAGTTATCATCGAGTACTTTATAAAAAAGAAACAAGATATTATTTAGGGTGTATTTGGTATGGATTTTCCAATTTTTCCGTGTTTGGTTGGGCAAAAGGTTCTGGAGAACATTTTCTCTAGGAAAACAAGTTCCTTAAAATGAGAAAAATGAGTCTCGCAAAACAAGATCCGTAAGAAACATTCCAAGTTCATTGTCTCCTCCCTCCACACCGAACACCCCCACCCCCCCGTCAAATCTTACCCCTATATATGTTTTGCTATAGTACATATAAATGCTGTTGGAATAATATGTTTTACTTACTTACCAAACAGTAGAAAATAAGTAAAATAAACCACTTGTTTTCCGAAAAATCATTTTTCATGGAAAACATTTGCCTTCATACCAAACACACCCTTAATATTATAACTATTTCAAGAACATTGATTAAACACCAATTCCATTAATAAAGGAAGTATAAGCTAAAGCCAAAAAGTATTCATTAGAGCTAACTCATACAATAAATGTATCGCCAAGCAATACCAAACGGACTCCTCAACACAAATTGAACACTTGAGAAGAAATGAGACACGTTCAGATTATTATTATTATTTTGAAATTAGAGACACATTCAGATTTCATTCACTGTAAAACCATATTTTCACATCTAAGGCAATAGATCCTTGTGGTTTGGCCCTTCCCCAGACCCCGTGCATAGCGGGAGCTTTAGTGCACCAGGCTGCCCTTCTATTTCCTGCTGTATATTCAACTAAGTACTATAAGCAAATAGTAGCAAAC
Organism: Capsicum annuum; assembly: GCF_002878395.1. Taxonomy (NCBI): domain Eukaryota; kingdom Viridiplantae; phylum Streptophyta; class Magnoliopsida; order Solanales; family Solanaceae; genus Capsicum; species Capsicum annuum. The sequence goes on along the minus strand of NC_061114.1, from coordinate 230,676,537 downwards.
AGATTTTTAAAAAATCTGAAGAAACAAAAAATTACGGAGTTAATTTCTCATATGGTCAGAAATCCTCCTCCTCCTTAATTCCAATTTTTTCAACAAAAAAAGTAACTTTCTCGAATAATAACTATTAGTCGAGTGATCTCTGAGAAATACCCCCCCCCCCCCCCCCCCACCACACCCACCCACCCACACTGAAATATAGTCATTGATTGATACAACAGGAGGCTCGAGACATCTCGAGCTACCACAACAACAACAATCTCAGCTAACCTAACCCAACACTTCATAACATAAATACATAAATCGCTATGTGAGCCATTGAGGCCACCAGGATATCGCACAAACCATCAATATGATGATGAAAAAACAAACAAATTTTGAAAAAAAATAAAATAATAAAGATAAGCTCAAATCAATTTTTTTTTTTTTTGAACAACTCATAAGGGGCATAACAAAACAAGTATCTTTTATACAAGAAAATTAAAACAGTCAAAATTACCAGAATATATATCACTGTACAAACAAGAATCCACTTCAAAATTACAACAACCCAACAAAGCTAATCCACTAAATCTTCATTCAAAAACAAAATCCACCTAAAAAAAAATTCAATTTCCCCCATAACCAGAAATGTCAAATTAAAAATCCAAATTTTCAATTTTATTTATATACTTTCCACTAAAAAAAACTCTTTTTTTTTTAAAAAAAAAAAAAAAAAAAAAAACCCAACAAGGCTAATCCACTAAATCTTAGTTTAAAAACAAAACCCACCTCGAAAAAAATTCAATTTTCCCCCATAAACATGAATGTCAAATTAAAGAACACATTTTTCAAATTTAAAAAAATAAAAAAAATAAAAAATCAAGTTGATGGCAACAAAGATCGAAATTATATGTTTAAAAAAATGAATTTATTCAAAAAAAAAACTTACTGCAATAAGAAAGAGTGACCAAAAAATGAAGAGACGGCGCCAGTGAAAGGGGTTTCAAAAGAAGCAACTTTGGCTCCAAATATTTATTTATTACTCTTCACTCACAAATATAAATAAGTTTGCTATAATTATTTTATTAAATTAAAAAATATTAATTACATTTTTATAAGCATTCACACTTAATAACTTTCAAAAAGTTTTTTAACGAATGAATTTATAAAATTATATTTTTTACTCGTGTCAATTTAATATTGCATATTGATTAAAAAAATAATTAATATCATAACTACTTTATCATAATATTTCTATTAAATAATGTTTACATTTTAATTTTTTTAAAAAAATAATTAAGTCTTAATTAATGAAAAATAATAAATAAAATAAAAAATTAAATTAAAAAATTTGAGATACAAGTAAATTATCATAAATATCGATATAGGCTTTTTTATATCACTTTATTTCCTGAAATGTCCTTTTGACCATATTTTCATCAATTCACGAGACTTTAGTGACTTTTTTGTTTTGTCCTTTGAAAAAAAAAATGGGAAAGCATGAGAATTGAGAAATGTTCTTTAAATGAAACTATTTTTTTGAATTATAGAAATTTTTGTTACACTATTTGGTGAACAACTATATAACATGCTTCTTCCATTTTAATTTATTTATTTGATTTTGATTTAACGTAAAAATTTTAAAAGGTAAATAATTTTTTTTATGATAAAATATATTAAAATATTTTTAAATTTATGGTATTAAATATATCATGCAAAAAATTAAATTAATTGTCAGAAAAGAAAGAGATATTTTTCTGAAACAAATTATAAAGGAAAGTAAGATGAACAAATTGATAAGGGTGGATTAATATATGTATATATCCACTTCAAAAGATCCGCCATAAATTTATCTAGATTTCGTAAAAGTCTGAGCAGCATAGGTTTCATCGCTATTACACAGTGTCTTTGTTTCTTTGGATTTATCTAAATTTCGTAAAATTCCGAACAACATAGATTTCATCGCTATTTTTATTTCTCTATTTCTTTCAATTTTTATGACTATGATCGGACCAACTTGTAAATATTCACGAGGGACAATACTATTCTAACATGTACATGCTATCTAACACTGACATAAATATCAGTTAAAGACGAATACAAGATTTAAAAGTTTGAATTCTTATCGTTGAACTACTACACTATTATTTACGTATTCGGTTATCTTGTTATCATCTTTGCCTGTAGGTACTTTTTTTTTAGCCGAGGGTCTATAGAAATTAATTTTTCTACCTTTTTCAGATAGGAGTAAAATTTGCACATGTCATTTTATCCGAACTTGATAATTAATGTTGTGAAATCACACTGAATTTATTATTATTGTTATTGAATCAAATTTTAATATATTTTTTTGGGGTCAGAAACTCTAGAGATATTCACATGTACCATATGTTTGACATTTAATTTATAGCCTCCAAACTCCATACCAAACTGCCTAATAGTTTTTCCTTTTTTTATTTTTTTTTTATCCCTATTGATTAGGTTAGCAAAACTAACATTAATTCAAATGAGGATTTAGAGTAGGTTCAGTAGGTTTCACTACTTTCAGTTTGAATCATATTCGCATATGAAAAATAAATTGACAAAATGTTAGGATAATAAATCATATCCTTTCTATAAAAATAATGTCTTGATTGTAAATTTTGAAATCGCCTCTGAATCGCTTAAGTAATGTTACACCTCAATATTATTATTTTTTGAATCAGCATAAATGAATATCATAATTAAGACTTGTTTTTATATTAATTTATATCAAATGGTTTAATGTTGTTGCATTCCGTGTTTTTGTTTTGTTCTTACAGTGTGGTGATGAAGAATTGATCCGAGTAACTCTACTTTCATAACAATGTACTACTGCTCTTAGTACCATAAACAAATATTTCATTTTGTCCAAATCAATACCTTTCTTGTTCTTCATGAGGATAATTATTTGTTCCCATATTTTCTGCAAAAACAATAGTTATAGCATACTAAATATACATGAGCTAATCCCAATAGATTAAGGGATTTGATTTTACATTTAGTAAATTACAAGCTTTTAGTAGGAAAAGAAGAAATAACTATTGGGTTCAAGGTGTATATGTGAATGGAAATTGGAGAAAAAATTGTGGAGAGAAGGGAGACACCAATTTAGAAAGTGTATTACCAAATTGGAAAGTTCACTCTTTCTCCCACATTGGTGGGAGAAGATAACTTGTAAGTGTTTAAAATGAGGAACACAAACTCCACATGGAAAGTGAGGCAAGTGTAGACACCTAATTTCGTCCCTCCCCGATATCATTTTTACCTATTGTTTACCTTATCCTACCATGTACCCTCACCCGTGTGATAATCCCTCCACAAAATGACAAAACCTAATTTTGTTTTATCCTAATATTCTAACAACCCACCCAATTAAAAAACAACACGTACCCACCCTATCCTAACAAACTCTACCCCACCTACCCTACCCCACGTGACCCCACCTACCTCATCACTACCCACCCTTACCTCATATATATACAAAAGAGATATATTGATGAGGGGATTCAGAAAAAAAGGGGGAAGGACTCATCTTCCTCATTCTACACACATACATACAAAATTCACGATAGAATTTGCTCCTTTCTCCATCAACCAAGAGTCATTTCCTCCATTATCACCCACATTCCATCAATTTCTTTCCTTATTTTAATCAATCGACACAACAAACAACACTATTCTGCCCCCTTAAACACACAACTTTTTTTTTATAATTTTAAATCATCAATAAAATACCCATTTATACCAACACCCATTAACTCTCACATGCTCCAAAGCTGGATATTGATGGCTAGTTTTCGTCATTTCTAGCAGTGACGATAAAGTTGTTGGTTATTTCCGTTTGAGCTTCATCGAAGTTTGTTTGTACAGTTTCATCGTTGTTGAGCTTCGATGGTGTTGTGAGATGGCTGTTGCAGTGTTTTAGTGGTGGAGTTCACT
>NC_061114.1:230668772-230669598 GCF_002878395.1 Capsicum annuum | reverse complement strand
CTTCAAATTGTTATGATGTTATCGTCTTTCTTTTGTTTGTTTATTTTCGTTTTCACAAAAAAAAAGTGGGTAATGTTTATGCACATCCTGCCCGAACTACGCAAGATCTGATTCATGTACAACATGATACGTAGGCAACCTACTTTTGGGTTCGATCTAATCATTTTGTTTCGTTGTTTTTCATTATTTTTCCTCTTCTAAAGAAAAACAAAAGCCATAAAGAATGATAAAATAAAGGTAGATAGCGAGAGAAAAGAAAAAAACAGAGATGGATACGAAAAAGAAAATATAATAATAATAATAAGTGTGGATAAAAAAATAAAAAAAAAAAGTGTAGACAAAAATCAGAATGATGTTAAAATGACCTCGCTACCCTCAAAAGGTGGTAGAAATGAACATGAATTTAGGATAATATTACCAATGTGATTCCCATGTTTGTTGTGTGCCCTAATCCTAACGGATGTCGTCTTTGATGAACATGTTCTTTCAGATAGCAGTGGTAGGTTTGCAGCACACTGGTTAGTCACCCATACTTTACTAGATCCAAAGCAAAGCTCGCCATGGCTAGCAGGGAGATTGAAAATTCGCTCATTGACCCGGATCAGGATCACAGGGAAGAAAGTTCTGAATACAATGATGAGGTAGTAAGGCTCAGGCAATAATTGATAGATTTGTACCGGGCATGGGCCAGCGGAATGCCTCCTCCTCCGCTCCCTGAAGGTCTTGGGAATATCTCTAACTGCCCACCGCTCTCTCAGGCTTAATTCTCTACTCCTACCGAGGCACCTGAGCACGCGCCAGGATTCACTCCGCGACATTATTATCC
>NC_061114.1:230590680-230668672 GCF_002878395.1 Capsicum annuum | reverse complement strand
TGAAAATTCGCTCATTGACCCGGATCAGGATCACAGGGAAGAAAGTTCTGAATACAATGATGAGGTAGTAAGGCTCAGGCAATAATTGATAGATTTGTACCGGGCATGGGCCAGCGGAATGCCTCCTCCTCCGCTCCCTGAAGGTCTTGGGAATATCTCTAACTGCCCACCGCTCTCTCAGGCGCAATTCTCTACTCCTACTGAGTCACCTAAGCACACGCTAGGATTCACTCCTCGACATTATTATCTTGGCAGTTTTAGTGTGTCCTTGGCAGCTCCCCAATCAAGACCAGCTGCTCAGCCAGCGCCACCGATCACACCGGTATTCGTGGGTCCGCCACCACATGAAACTCCCATATATGCTGTGCGTCCCACAATGAGGCTTTCTAGGTTTGCCAGTGAGCCAGTACTGAAGGTGTCAGATAGTCAGTATTACGCCCCGAAACCTACTTTGCAAATGAACGAACCGTTTGTGTACACTCAGCCGCCTGCATTTCCATTTGATACGGAGAAACCTGTTGTAGCAGAGGAACAAGATATCATAGCCCGAAAATTGAAAAGTATAGAACAAGCTATGAGGAATTTGCAAGGAATCGGAGATTATAGGAGTGTTTCCTATAAAGATCTTTGCATGTTCCCAGACATCAACCTTCCCCCTGGTTTTAAGATGCCTAAGTTCAAGAAGTATGCAGGACACGGTGATCCCGTGGCATACTTAAGACATTATTGCAACCAGTTGAGGGCTGCAGGAGGAAAGATAGAACTGCTCATGGCCTTCTTTGGCGAGAGTCTTTCAGATCTGGCCTCAGAATGGTTTATCGATCGAGACATCGATAAATGGAACAGCTGGGATGATTTGGCTTCTGAATTTGTTCAACATTTTCAGTACAACATCGACCTGATTCTGGACAAAAAATCCTTGGTCAACATGAAGAAAAAGAGCACTGAAGGTTTTAGGGAATACGAGATAAGGTGGTGTGAACAGGCCGCCAGGGTAAAGCCTCCAATGAAAGAAAGTAAGTTGGTAGAAGTTTTCATTCAGGCGCAGGATGAGACCTATTTTCAGCATTTACTTCCGGCAATGGGAAAATCTTTTATGGAAGTCCTCAAAATGGAGGAGATGATAGAGGACGGAATTAAGACCAGCCGAATAGTGAGTTTTGCCGCATTAAAAGCTTCCACACAAGCGATTCAAGGTGGATCTGGTGCATTTGGAGGTAAAAAGAAGAAAGAGGATGTGGCGACTGTCGTAGCTAGAACTCATTCCTATCCTAAAAGACCACCTTGCCCCTATCCCCAATCCCAAGCCTAAGTTTACGTACAAGCTCCATATATTCCTCCCCACCATTACTACCCTCCACAAAACCCTTTATATTCCATTTCTCCACCCCCGTACCCAGTATATAGCGAGCATCCATATGCCCAAACCCCTTCTTACCCGCAGTGGCGCGCGCAAGCTCCACAAAATCGCCCATTCGCCCCACCAAATTACCAAAACTCCTTCAGACCCAGTTTTCAGCCTAGGCCCGAGTATAAGAAGGAGAAGGCGGTCAAAAATCAATTCACACCTCTTGGTGAGTCATATGCTAGCTTGTTTGATAGGTTGAGAAAGTTAAAGGTTTTAAGCGCAATTCAATGAAGGCTTTCAAATCCACTGCCAAGGAATCTCGATTATTCTTTAAGGTGTGCGTACTGTTCTGATATGCCAGGACATGATATCAAGAAATGCTGGCATTTAAAGAGAGCTATCCAAGATTTAATTGACACAAATCAGATGCTGGTCCAGGCCCCGGAGGGTCCAAATATTAACCAGAATCCGCTGCCAACCCATGCTGAAGCCAATATGCTAGAATTGATACATGACGGGAAAGAGTCTTCGAGGGGTTATAAGCCTATTGTCAAGATACAGGCCATTGAGGAGAAATCGATGAATGTAGCAGAGTCTTTGAAAGCAATATCATTGAACCGGGAAGGAATGAGAGAAGATAAAGCCCAAGAAAGCACAAAGAAACCCTTAATCACAGTACAGGGCGCCAGAGGGTATGTTGATTTAAGTCAGGATAAACCTAAGTTGATAGTGGTGGGAGCTCTGAGTCAGCCCATCTTGACGGTGAAAGAAGCATTGACAGTGCCTATTGTCCTCAAATCGGTGACCCAACCTCCAATAGTTGATACGAAAATGCTTCCCTAGAATTATGGGTGGACTATGATGACCTATCACGGGAAAAAAGTAGTGGAAGATGTAGATGAGGTAGGGGGTTTGACTAGGTCAGGAAGATACTTTGTGCCTGAAAGCTTAAGAAAGTCCAAGCCAACGGTGAGTGGACCATCATCTATCAAAAAGTCTATCACTAAAGAAGAAGCCGAAGAATTTTTGAAAAAGATGAAATTGCCAGAGTGTTCAATATTAGATCAGTTGAAGAAGACCCCCGCGCAAATTTCCCTTTTATCTTTGCTATTGCACTCCAAGGAGCATCGCGATATTTTACTGAAGGTATTAAATGAAGCATATGTTCCAAGGGAGGTTACAATCAACCATCTTGAGAAAATGGTTGAAAAAATCTTTGAGGTCAATTGGATCAGCTTTTCTGACGATGAATTGCCTGTTGAAGGTACAGGGCATAACCGGGGCCTTTACATTACAGTGAAGTGTGAAGATTTCTACGTCACTCATGTTATGATTGACGGAGGTTCAGGTGTAAATATTTGCCCTATTTCTACTTTGCAAAAGTTGTATATTGGTGCTAACAGGATCAGGCCCAACAATGTATGTGTTAGGGCTTTCGATGGTGCAAAATCAAATTCCATTGGCGAAATAGAACTAATGTTGACGATAGAGCCTGTTGAGTTTGCCATAGAGTTTCAAGTTTTGAATGTAGACTCCTCTTACAATCTGTTGTTGGGAAGGCCGTGGATCTACAAGGCCAAGGTGGTTGCATCTACATTGCACCAAATGATTAAGTTTGAGCATGACAGGCAAGAAGTAGTTATTCATTGTGAAGGAGATTTTTCAGCCTACGAAGATTCTCCTTTGTCTCTTATTGAAGCAAATAATGTAGAGGAGACATTCGTCTATCAAATTTATGATACAGTGCTAGTGAATCGTATTCTTGAATGGCAGGCTATACCGGGACCACAATTGTCTTCTGCTTCTATCATGATGGTGAGTGAACTTTGGAAATACGGATTCGAGCCAGGAAAGGGTTTGGGAGCGTCTCTGCACGGTATAGTTCATCCCATATGTCCGAGTGAGAACGTGGGCACGTTTGGTCTGGGATTTGAGCCTACAGCTGAAGATCTGAAGAAAGCCAAGGGAAGGAAAAAGGAAACATGGTCACTCCCTCGCCCAATGCCACTACTCAGTGAATCATTTGTTAAGAGCGGTGTCACGAAGCATGTGGAATTTGAAGTTGAATTGGTTGATGACTTCCAGAACCTTTTTATTGAAGTTGATATGGTCAAAGCAGGAAAAGTTACCGGTATGGAAGACGTGCATTCATAGGTCCAGCTGTCCGGCTCAATAATTGGAAAGTCACTCCTCTCCTCGTTAGGAGGGAGTTTTGGTAGTTTATTTTATTTTTCTTTCTGTTTATCCGTGTTATTTCAGGGTTGTAATTCGAATTTTAGCTTGTTTATGTTATGTTGGCATCTGTGTTTAAACCCTTCTATCTTTTATTTAATGAAATGCAATGTCCCTTTTGTTTCGTGTCTAATATATTTTTTTTTTCTTACACAGTTCTCTTTATGCTGATTCTAATGACATAACATGCATGCGGAATTTTCAGCCTGATCTTAAAATCCAAACTAATCAAGATGTAATGAAACAAGATGGGGAATATGATGAAGAAGAAGCACTAGAAGAAATAAGCAAAGAGTTGGAACAGTTTGAAGACAAACTGAATTCTAATTTGAATGAGACCGAGCCAATAAATCTAGGGGATCAAAAAGATGTTAGGGAGACTAAAATCAGTGTACATGTTTTGCCACAGCTAAAAGGTGGAATGATTCAAGCATTAATTGATTATAAGGATGTTTTTGCATGGTCTTATGATGATATGCCTGGTTTAAGCACTGAATTAGTAGCTCACAAATTGCCAACTGATCCTGCATTCTCTCCTGTCAAACAGAAGTTGAGGAAGTTTAAAATGGATGTAAGTATTGAAATTAAAGAGGAAATCATGAAACAACTTAAAGCCAAAGTAATTCGAGTAGCTCGCTATCCCATGTGGTTATCCAATGTTGTTCCCGTACCAAAGAAAGATGGCAAAATTCGAGTGTGTGTTGATTACCATGATTTGAACAAAGCAAGTCCAAAAGATGATTTTCCACTGCCCAACATCCATATTTTGTTAGACAACTGTGCTAAGCACGAGGTTGCCTCTTTTATGGATTGCTATACCGGATATCACCAGATCATTATGGATGATGACGATGCAGAGAAGACGTCTTTTATCACACCATGGGGGACTTATTGTTATCGAGTGATGCCGTTCGATTTGAAGAATGCTGGAGCAACATACATGAGAGCCATGACCACTATGTTTCATGATATAATGCATAAGGAGATTGAGTTCTACGTAGATGATGTGATTATTAAGTCAAAAAGTCAGTCCGACCATGTTAAAGATTTAAGAAAGTTCTTTGAAAGGCTTCGCAGGTATAATCTCAAACTCAACCCGACAAAATATGTATTTGGAGTTCCATCTGGAAAGCTGTTGGGGTTTGTAGTCAGTCATCGGGGAATTGAATTGGATCCCTCAAAAATCAAAGCCATTCAAGATTTGCCCCTGCCCAAGAATAGAATAGAGGTGATGAGTTTGCTTGGTAGATTGAACTACATTAGCAGGTTTATTGCTCAACTCACAACTACTTGTGAGCCCATATTCAAGTTTCTGAAAAAGAGTGTTGTGGTAAAATAGACTGAAAAATGTCAGGAAGCGTTCGATCGAATCAAAAGATATTTGTCAAATCTGCCCGTGCTGGTACCCACGGAGCCTGGTAGGCCTTTGATCTTATATTTATCAGTCATGAATAATTTTTTTGGTTGTGTCCTCGGTCAGCTTGATGTCACAGGCAAAAAAGAGCTGGCTATTTATTATCTTAGCAAGAAGTTCACCGCATATGAGGGCAGGTATACTCTTCTTGAAAGGACGTGTTGTGCCCTAACTTGGGTAGCACAGAAGTTGAAGCATTATCTCTCATCTTATACTACTTATCTCATCTCCCGCATGGATCCTTTGAAGTATATCTTTCAGAAGCCTATGCCGACGGGTCGATTGGCAAAGTGGCGAATATTGCTTACCGAGTTCGACATTGTATATGTGACTCGAACCTTTATTAAATCCGAAGCCTTAGCAGATCATCTTACTGAGAATCCCATCGATGAAGAGTACGAGCAATTAAAGACATATTTTTCTGACGAAGAAGTGTCCTGTGTCGATGAAGTTGTTATAGATGCTGATCCAGGTTGGAGGTTATTTTTTGATGGAGCTGTCAATATGAAATGAGTCGAAATAGGTGCGATTCTTATCTCTGAATCGGGACAATATTTTCCGGTAATAGCACAACTTTGATTGTACTGTACTAACAATATGGCAGAGTACGAAGCCTGCATTCTTGGTTTGAGGTTAGCTGTTGATATGGGAGTCCAAGAATTATTGGTGTTGAGAGATTCGGGTTTGCTCGTCCATCAAATTCAAGGCAATTGGGAGATGCGAAATTTAAAGCTCATCCCGTATCGACAATGCTTGCAGGAGCTATGTCAACAGTTTGTGTTAGTAAAATTTAGGCATATTCCAAGGATTCATAATGAAATTGCTGATGCTTTAGCCACTCTGTCTTTAATGCTCCAACATCCTGACAAAGCCTACATCGATCCAGTGCATATACAGAATCGTGATCAGCATGCTTACTGTAATGCGGTTGAAGAAGAGCTCGATGGAGAACCCTGGTTCTTGAACATCAAGCGGTACATTCAGTCAGGAGAATACCCAGCATATGCCACCAACGATCAAAAGAGGACTATTAGGCATTTGGCGAGTGGCTTTTTCTTAAGTGGGGGGATCTTGTTTAAGAGAACCCCAGTTCTCAGACTTTTGAGGTGTGTAGATGCAAGATAAGCCTCGGCAATCATGGGTGAAATACACTCTGGAGTATGCGGGTCGCATATGAATGGTCATGTCTTGTCAAAGAAGATTCTTCGAGTAGGTTATTACTGGCTTACTATGGAAAGGGATTCTATTCAATTTGTTCGAAAGTGTCATCAATGTCAAGTATACGGTGATCTGATATGTTCTCCTCCTGTTGAGTTGCATGCAATGGCCGCTCCATGGCCGTTCGTGGCTTGGGGAATCGATGTGATTGGACCGATTGAGCCGAAGGCATCAAATGGACATAGGTTTATTTTGGTAGCCATTGACTACTTCACAAAGTGGGTGGAAGCAGTAACTTTCAAGTCAGTGACAAAGAAGGCTGTGGTAGATTTTGTTCATGCTAATATCATTTGTAGATTTGGAATTCCTAAGACGCTCATTATAGACAATGCTGCCAATCTCAATAGTCATTTGATGCAAGAAGTATGTCAACAGTTTAAGATCGCACATCAAAATTCTACTCCATATTGCCCAAAGGCCAATGGTGCTGTAGAAGCCGACAATAAGAATATAAAAAATATACTGTGAAAAATGGTACAAGGGTCTAGACAGTGGCATGAAAATTTGCCGTTTGCATTGCTAGGTTATCACACCACTGTTTGCACTTCAACAGGGACAACTCCATATTTATTGGTGTATGGGACAGAAGCAGTCATCCCTGCAGAAGTTGAAATTCCCTCTCTTCGAGTCATTGTAGAAGCAGAGATTGATGATGATGAATGGGTAAAAACCCGACTGGAACATTTGAGTTTGATTGAGGAAAAAAGGCTAACGTCTGTGTGTCATGGCCAGTTGTATCAGAGGAGGATGGCTCAAGCGTATAACAAAAAGGTCCGTCCCAGGAATTTTAAAGTTGGTTAGTTGGTATTGAGACATATCCTTCCTCACCAGGTTAAAGCGAAAGGCAAGTTCTTCCCTAACTGGCAAGGTCCCTTTGTTGTGAAGAAAGTGTTGCCCAATAGAGCCTTATATTTGACAGATATTGAAGGCAAAATGGCAGAAATGGCTATCAATGCTGATGCTGTCAAAAGATACTATGTATGATATTTGATCCTTTGTTGATTTTATTGCATGTTTATACTTGCATTTTGAAGATTGATATGATGAAGGCATTTTATTCTTCTATCCAAACATTGTGTCATCCTTTGTTTACCCGTTTGAGCTTCGTTTCAATTTTTTTTCATATCCCTCTTTTGGAATCAAATAGAGTCAAAGATAAATGTCAAGAAAATAAGAATAAGAGAAAGAGTCCGAAAAAAAATAATAAATAAATAAATAAATAAATAAATAAATAAATAAATAAATAAAAAATCATCAATCAAAATCAAATCAAAACAAAGAACAAGCTGATGGAACTACGTCCGACCTGATTCTCCTCTCTCGGGAGTGAGATACGTAGACTGCCCTATTTTGGGCTCGGTCCATCCAAATGAAGATCTAAGATTCACCAGTCAACAAAACTGGGGCATGAGTTAATGTGTTGTTTGAGTCGATTCCAAAAGTTTTAAGTCCCACCCCCACTTCAAGTATCGTTTGAGCCCCTTACTATCTTTTCTAACCTTAACCAAAAGCCAAGTTACAACCAAAGAAAGTCCTTCAAATCAATTTTTGATAATGTTAAGGCTAAGCATGCAATGGATATGATGATACATTGTGAAGTACCACTTGTCTCCCTCAGTATAAGAAATCAGGAAAGAAATACAAAAATGAGAGAGTCTTATTGGTGAAAACCCCCGTGGGCATCATAAGGAAATGGTGAGTTGAGAGAAAATAAAAAATGAGAGAGTCTTATTGGTGAAAACCCCCGTGGGCATCATAAGGCGATGGTGAGTTGAGAGAAATGAAAATGAGAGAGTCTTATTGGTAAAAACCCTTGCAGGCACCATAAGACGATGGTGAGTTGAGAGAAATAAAAATGAGAGTCTTATTGGTGAAAACCCTCACGGGCACCGTAAGCCGATGGAGAGTTCAAGAGGAAAGTGAAAAGTGAAAAGAAAGAGATTTGTTGGTGAAAGTCTTTTAAGATGTCGTCAGTCGAATGTGATGTATGGGTCCAATGGATTTGAAGAAGCGGCTCAGCAACAAAGGCATGAACTCAACAACAAATGGGGATTTTGGATAGGAAGATCAGACAGCTCAATCCAAAATGCATGTCATACTCATTGGAGTTGGTTGTCGTATTCAGATAAGTTTTCTTTTGAATATGGGACATTGCTCTTTTCTTTCATTTATATATTCATGCTTTTTGTCTTTTTATGTCATTTATCAGAATATAGTCACAATTATTTCTTTACATTTTAAGTCAAGTCTGTGTCAAAATAAGCGAGAAAGGATTTCAAAATTTACTACCAGTCTTTCCAATTATACGAGGAAAAGCCAAGGAACAGCACAAGAAAGAAATATGATCATAATTCCACACAAAACAAGGGAAGTCTATTAACCGACAGGCTGTTGGATTCGTGGAAACATTCAGATTTGGGAAAAGGGTGCACCTCAGAGGCATGGTAAAATGGAAGCCCATTGTTCGAGTCGAAACTCACTTCCCTCAATATGGATCCGGGTCAATGATGCGGCAAGACACGGCAAGTGTTACAGATTTGGGAACAAAGATGAAAGGAACGAGTGCTGGGGCAGATACCTGAGAAGCCAAGAGCTGCAAGCCACCACTAAGTTTTTAAGTGACAAATTTTCTTTGTTGAAATAGGGAAAAATTCGCTTCACTTAATTCAGCTACCATTGGAAATGCACATCCGTGGGATTTTACTTTATGCGCAGGACCCTCCTGAAAAATAGGATTTTACTTTCTGTTCAGGACCCTCCTGAAAAATGGGATTTTACTTTCTGTTCAGGACCCTCCTGAAAATGAGATTTTTACTTTATGTTCAGGACATTCCTGAAAAATGGGATTTTTACTTAATGTTTAGGACCCTCTTGAAAAATGAGATTTTACTTTCTGTTCAGGACCCTCCTGAAAAATGGGATTTTACTTTCTGTTCAGGACCCTCCTTAAAAATAGGGTTTTACTTTCTGTTCAGGACCCCCCTGACTGAAAAAATGGGATTTTACTTTATGTTCAGGACCCTTCTATAAAATGAGATTTTACTTTCTGTTCAGGATACTCCTGAAAAATGGGATTTTACTTTCTGTTCAGGACCCTCCTAAAAAATGGGGTTTTACTTTATGTTCAGGACCCTCCTGAAAAATGAGATTTTACTTTATGTTCAGGACCCTCCTGAAAAATGGGATTTTACTTTCCGTTCAGGACCCTCATGAAAAATGAGATTTCACTTTCTGTTCAGGACCCTCCTGAAAAATAGGGTTTTACTTTATGTTCAGGACACTCCTGAAGAATGAGATTTTACTTTATGTTCAGGACCCTCCTGAAAAATGGGATTTTACTTTATGATCAGGACCCTCCTGAAAAATGGAATTTTATTTTATGATCAGGACCCTCCTGAAGAATGGGATTTTACCTTATGTTCAAGACCCTCCTGGAAAATGGGATTTTACTTTATGATCAGGACCCTCCTGAAAAATGGAATTTTATTTTATGATCAGGACCCTCCTGAAGAATGGGATTTTACCTTATGTTCAGGACCTTCCTGGAAAATGGGATTTTACTTTATATTCAGGACCCTCCTGAAAAAATGAGATTTTACTTTATATTCAGGACCCTCCTGAAAAAATGGGATTTTACTTTCTATTCAGGACCCTCCTGAAAAATGAAATTTTACTTTTTGTTTAGGACCCTCCTAAAAATGGGATTTTACTTTCTGCTCAGGACCCTCCTGAAAAATGAGAATTTTACTCTATGTCCAGGACCCTCCTGAAAAATGGGACCTTACTTTCTGTTCAGGACCCTCCTGAAAAATGGGACAACGCTTTCAAAAATGAAATACTACTTTACTATAATTTTTTTTTGTTTGGGATAATTTTTGTTCTAGTTTTAATTTTGGGTTTCAGGAGCCTGCCTGAAGAACAGGGTGATGAAATAACAAGTCAGGAGCCTGCCTGGTGAACAAAGTGAAGAAATGAAAAGTCAAGCAACAAAGCGAAGCAATTGAAAGCCAAGCAACAAGTTGGAAGAAATTGCAAGTCAGGAGCCTGCCTGAAGAATAGGGTGATGAAATTCGAGTCAAGAACCAATAGAAGCTGTATAGATAGGATTTTGTAACTTCATTTATGTTTTAACTTGTAATTTTCATTTTTTTGATGTAATGATAGAGCCGCGGACCTGAACCTCGATGGAACCTCACTCGACTCTCCAACACGGTATAGTCCATCTCCTTCCAAAAGTTGAGATACTTGTCACTCGATCCTCTCATAATGTGAGTAGGTGGGATGTCTTAAGTCAAAACCCGATTGTCCTTCTTCCTTCTGTTTCCTTCTTTGGATAATGGTCGGGTCAAAATTTGGTCTCGCTGTCTACTTCTTTGTCTGAAAACACTTCATGTTTACATTCAAATGGGGCATGATGCAGACACCTAATTTCGTCCCTCCCCAATATCGTTTTTACCTATTGTTTACCTTATCCTACCGTGTACCCTCACCCGTGTGATAATCCCTCCACAAAATGACAAAAATAACAACCCCCTACCTAATTTTGTTTTATCCTAATATTCTAACAACCCACCCAATTAAAAAACAACACCGACCTACCCTATCCTAACAAACTCTACCCCACCTACCCTACCCCACGTGACCCCACCTACCTCATCACTACCCACCCTCACCTCATATATATACAAAAGAGATATATTGATGGGGGGATTCAGAAAAAAAAGGGGGAAGGACTCATCTTCCTCATTCTACACACATACATACAAAATTCATGATAGAATTTTCTCCTTTCTCCATCAACCAAGAGTCATTTCCTCTATTATCACCCACATTCCATCAATTTATTTCCTTATTTTAATCAATTGACACAACAAACAACACTATTCTGCCCCCTTAAACACACACCTTTTTTTTTATAATTTTAAATCATCAATAAAATACCCATTTATACCAACACCCATTAATTCTCACATGCTCCAGATCTGGATATTGATGGCTAGTTTTCATCATTTCTAGCAGTGACGATAAAGTTTTTGGTTATTTCCGTTTGAGCTTCGTCGAAGTTTATTTGTACAGTTTCATCGTTGTTGAGCTTCGATGGTGTTGTGAGATGGTTGTTGCAGTGTTTTAGTGGTGGAGTTCACTGGATCTGAAATCACGGTGGTGATGATGTGGGTTGTAGTTTGGTTGGTTGATGGTCGGAGTTTGCCATTAAGAATGATGTTTAAAATTCGGACTTGAATTTGATCATCTGAGGGACAAACTTGAAGATCAGAGTGAGAAAAATTAGAGAGATTTGAGGAAGATTTGCATAAAGAGAGGAAAGAAAGACGTGGAACTACTGTTCCAGCAAAAATCTCACCAGAAAACGTCTTCTTCGGCCGAAAAACACTCAAAATCGATCCTTCCGGTGAAGCTGACAGTCCCATCCCATCCCAAAAACACTGAAACAGCAATAAAAATAGCTAATTAATCGAGCCCCTCCCATGTTTCTTCTATTTTCGGCCTAAAATCCCATTTCTTCTTCTTGATCTTCGCCGATTGAATTGTGGCTTATCGACGTACAGAGTTGCGAGATTTGGGGTCGAGTTTGGTGTTATTGAGCTTTTGCTCGTTGGTCGAGGTTTAATTCACGGATTCGGAATGCAAATCTATTCTTTTCATCCAAATAATATTTGAATCAGAAAAGCTTTTGAGTTTTGATCGGGAGTATTGGAATTTCTTGCTTTATCTACTTTTGTATCTCGTCATCGGGATTGGGCTTTGGTACTTCATCGGGTGTCGTTCCTGTTTTGGGGATTGTTTTTTCGTTGGTCTTAATCACTTTTGTGGTGCAAATTCTTTAATATCGGCGTTGGATTTGTCACTATTGAGGTTCTGTTCCAAGTTTTGAAGTCCGGGCCTTCTTAAATGTTATTATCAACGAAATCGACTATCGAAAGGTCCAATTCTACTCTTTTCCTCTTCTATTTTATTGTTTACTATGCTTTGGTGTTTGGATTAAGCTTCGGGTGTTGTTTGATACTTGTTGGTGATGAATGCATGTTGTCTGGATTGGTGATAGGTTGTTATTTTGATATTGACTCGTTGTTTAATTTCATTGAAAAGTGATTATGGGTCGTTGAAAGAGAAATGGTGAATTGTGAAAATTTAGTATTAAAATGAAAATTAGGGCGGAATTGAGAATTTGTTAAAATGGTGAATTTGGATTGATTAAAGACTTTTGGTTTAATTTGGTTTAAATATAAATATGGTTGAAATGCAGTAGTATCATGATAAAACCGGCAAAAGCGTAGGCAAACGTGGACCGGGTAGGCAAATTTAGGAATAACAATTTGTTGGAGTGTTTGAATATGCGCATGAATGGTACTTTCTACTTTATTGCACGAAAAGTTTAAATTGTACTCATTTGGCCGGGGAATGCCCCGAAGGATTTGTATTGATTTATACGGGGAATGCCCCCAAAGTACCTTGTACTTGGAAGATGTTTGTGGTGAAGGCCCAAGGCGTCGGGTGAAGCGGTAGAGCGTAGTATAGGATTAGTCTAGGGTAGAATAGATTTATATTTCCGCATTATTTATTTTTGGACTGTATAATTGGACTGGACTTTACATTTTTGGATTGTTTTGTTTTGTTTATTGTTTGATTATTTTGCGTGCTTTTGTGTGGTTTATACATTTCGTAATACCAAAATAGTCGATACACTCTACCAAGCGACTGTGGTTGAACCATAGGATCGAGAGGTACCTAACACCTTCTCCTCGGTCAACAGAATTCCTTAGCCGGAATCTCTGTTCGCAAACCAGTTTAAAGAGTCAAATGGTTTTAAAAAAGAATTTTCTAATGGTGACATGGCACACCAGACTATGCCAAGTGGCGACTCTGAATAAACAATATAAATAGTCCTTTTTCGAAACAAATTTACATCTTTGTCACTTAAATAATAAAATTCTTTCGAACTTTAAAATATAAATCTTTTTGGAGTACGTAAAAAGGGGGTGTGACAGCAAGAACTAGGTGATGCCTCGCGCCATCATCATCGTCGCTTGCTCGGTTTTGTATTCGGATTCGATTGCTCAGATTTACTTTTTTAGACAAAATTTATTTGAAACTTGTTTACAAGTGAAATTTTTAATCCAAAAATCTGATAGTATTAGTTTTCTACAAGTGTGGGTGCATTTCAGACTACATGCAAATGCATACGCAACGCATCATGAAGGGATGCGACCCTTCGAGGGAAAAGGCACACTGTTTCGCGCGACTTGTGGGCGCAGACGCCACACAGATGTAGCACAGAAGTAACTGGAACCTGCCAAACGTCACCTGCGACTGCAGATCAGGCACAGGTCTAGCACAGTCTGGCGCAGGGACGTGACTGCTACAGAAAGGTGCCTTTCTGCTGAACCAATGCATCCTTTCTGAAATGATACACTTAAGGCTATAAGAACCTGATATTTTCCTCAGGTGTTGGCATCAATTTTGACAGCAAAAACTCTCTTATTCTTAACAAAAACTCTGTGTGATCATTAAGCTGTTGAGTGAGTTCGTCAATCCAACAATTTGAGATACCGGTATTATTTGGATTGAAGGCCATTTTATCCTGGGAGGAAGATTTCATAACCTCGGGTACAGTGAGGCAAATTATTCCTTAAGGACACTTCGTGAAGTCGGGGGGACTTGGCCTTAAAATTTTATTTCATCTCTTTTCTGAATATTAACATACTTCTTAGATAGATTATTCATAATCTAGTGTTGAATATGTTAAGGAACTTCATAAGTGTTCTTGTCTTGGACTTGAACTAGTGTTGAAGTTCGTGTTGCTTATATACCGATTCTTGTACCCGAATACATACTAAATAACAATCTTAAGGAATAAAATTCCTGTTTAAGAATCTATATTGCTTGTTTCTGGAGATTAAAGCTTTTAACTTTCTACTCCGTTTGAACTTAACTAGTGATTTGAAGAAATAAAATCTTCATCACAAGTTAAAGATCATTCGGTTAATGATTGAAAGTCATAAAAACTTCATCGTTAAACTAGAAACAAGAAAAAGAGTTTAAAGTTGTTTAACTTTATTAGTAGTATTCTGAAAAATACTAAATTTACTGTATTGTGGTAACAAGAAGAATGACGAATGATAGTCAAATGCATGATGCTATGACTATGGCGGCAACTACCATTGTCACGACAAGTCAAGCAAATGCTCTGCAACCTATGGCACCTGCTGAGAAGCCCGAAAAGTTTGTATGCATTAACTTCAAGAGATGGCAGCAAAAGATGTTCTTTTACCTCACCATTCTATGTCTTCAAAGGTTCACTGGTGATAATGCTTCTGAGTGCCCGAAGGAACCTCAGACAAAGAGCGTTTCATAATAATGGAGGCTTGGAAACACTCAGACTTTCTTTGCAGGAATTATATCTTGAGTGGTCTCCAAGACGACCTCTATAATATTCACAGTGAAACTATGACATCGAAGGAATTGTGGGGGGGCACTAGAATGAAAATACAAGACAGAGGATACAAGAATTAAAAAAATCCTTCGTTGCGTGGTTCCTGGACTTTAAAAATGATAGATATCAAGTCAGTTGTCTCTCAAGTGCAGGAATTACAAGTAATCATCCATGATCTCCTAGCGGAAGGTATATCTTTGAAAAATACCTTTTTTGAACAAATTGAAAATGTTCTTGGTACTTACATAAGCTGTTTTGTAGGTTTGATTGTGAATGATGTATTTCAAGTAGCAACGATAATTGAGAAGCTACCACCTATGTAGAAAGACTTCAAAAACTACTTGAAGCACAAACACAAGGAGATGACTGTCGATGATCTCATTGTCCGACTACGTATTGAAGAGGATAATAAGGCTGCCGAGAGAAGGTCAAAAGGAAATTCTACAATTAATGGAGCACATATTATAAAAGATGACCAAAACAAGTCTAAGAAAAGGAAGAAAGTTGAACATGGAAGCAATCAACCCAAGAAGAAATTCAAGGGAAAGTGCTTCAATTGTGGCAAGATTGGTCACAAGTCCATGGATTGTCGTGCCCCTAAGAAAGGCAAGAAAAAATACCAGGCAAATATGTTGAG
The DNA here is from genome assembly GCF_002878395.1 of Capsicum annuum. NCBI lineage: Eukaryota > Viridiplantae > Streptophyta > Magnoliopsida > Solanales > Solanaceae > Capsicum > Capsicum annuum. Next base: position 230,653,371 of record NC_061114.1, on the reverse strand, counting down.
TCCAACAAAAAATGTGATTATCTGTGTGCTATACTTTCAGAATGCAACTTGATGGGGAATCCTCGCAAATGGTGGATGGATTCTGGTGCCACCCGCCATGTTTGTGTAAACAAAGAGTTGTTTTCTACGTTCACTCCGGCTCAAGTAGAAGAAACAATCTACATGACTAACTCCGCTACTGTAAAAGTAGAATGAACTGGAAAGGTGTGCTTGAAGATGACTTCTGGCAAAGTGTTGACACTTAACAATGTCTTGTATGTTCTGGAGTTAAGAAAGAACTTCATTTCTGTTTCACTTCTAGACAATAGTGGATTCAAATATGTTTTTGTTTTCGAAAAAATTGTACTTGGTAAAGGAGAAGTATATGTAGGAAAAGGCTACCTCACTGAGGGTCTATTCAAAATGAATATAATGAATGTTGAAATTAATAAAAGTTCAATTTCTTCCTACTTGCTTGAGTCTTATGATTTGTGGCATGAGCATTTAGGCCATATTAATTACAAAACATTATGAAAACTGATTAACTTAGAAGTTTTACCAAACTTTGAGTGCAATAAATCAAAGTGTCAAACGTGTGTGGAATCAAAGTATGCAAAGCATCCCTATAAGTTCGTTGAAAGGAATTTCAATCCCTTAGACTTAGTACACACTAACATTTGTGATATGAAGTCAACACCATCACGTGGTGGGAAAAAATATTTCATAACTTTTATTGTCGATTGCACTAGATATTGTCATGTCTACCTGCTAAACAGTAAGGATGAAGCAATAGATGCGTTTAGGCAATACAAAATTGAAGTTGAAAATCAGTTAGAGAAAAAGATAAAAATGATAAGAAGTGATAGGGGCAGAGAATATGAATCTACTTTCGCCGAAATATGTGTAGAGAATAGAATTGTCCATCAAACTACGGCCCCGTATTCACCTCAATCTAATGGAGTTTCGGAAAGAAAAAATCAAACTTTAAAGAAAATAATGAATGTCTTACTTATAAGTTTAGGTTTAAGGCAAAACTTGTGGGGGGAGGTTATCCTTACAGCCAACCGTATACTCAATAGAGTTCCCATAGTAAGACACAATTAATTCCTTATGAAAAATGGAAAGGAAGGAAACCCAACTTGAAATATTTCAAAGTGTGGGGTGTCTAGCAAAGATCCAAGTTCCTATGCCTAAAAAGGTTAAGATAGGACCTAAGACGGTGGACTGTGTGTTCATAGGATATGCTAAAAGTAGTAAAGCATGTCACTTTTGGTTCATAAATACAAACATCTGGATATTAATAAAAATACGGTAATTGAATCAGATTATGTTGAATTTTTTGAAAACATTTATCCATATAAAACTAGACATAAACAGTCTAGTGGGGGGTCTAAATGACCTTGAGATGAACCAAGTGAGAATGTACATAATGAAGAAAATCCAAGACGTAGTACACGTCAAAGAACGTCAACTTCATTTGGTTCGGACTTTATAACGTTTCTCTTAGAAAATGAGCCTCAAATATTTAAAGAAGCGATGTCGTCATCATACTCATCCTTTTGGAAAGAGGCAGTCAATAGTGAGATTGATTCAATCTTAAGCAACCATACATGGGAATTGGTTAATCTTCCTCCAGGAAATAAACCTTTAGGTTCCAAATGGATCTTCCAAAGAAAAATGAAAGTGGATGGTACTATTGACAAATACAAGACAAGATTTGTAGTAAAAGGCTTTAAACAAAAAGAAGGCCTTGATTACTTTGATACATACTCGCCGGTAACAAGGATAACGTTGATTCGAATGTTAATTGTCTTGGCGGCGATATACGGTCTTGAAATTCATCAAATGAATGTGAAAACTGTATTCCTAAATGGAGAATTAGAGGAAGAAATTTACATGGAAAAACCTAAGGGTTTTGTGGTTCCAGGAAAAGAAAATAAGGTGTGTAAACTTGTTAAGTCACTTTATGGACTAAAACAAGCATCTAAGCAATGGCATGCAAAGTTTGACCGAACCATGTTGGCAAATGGATTCAAGATAAATGAATGTGATAAATGTGTTTATATTAAAGACACTCCAAATTACCAATTCATTGTGTGTTTATATGTGGATGATATGTTGATCATCAGTAGAGACATTTCAGACATAAATGCAACGAAACGAATGTTTGAGAGCAAGTTCGATATGAAAGACCTTGGAGTTGCGGATGTAATCTTAGGAATAAGAATCCATAGAACTCCACAAGGGTTGGCATTGTCTCAGTCTCACTATATCGAAAAGGTACTTAACAAATTCAAATATATGGAATTTGGTATTGCCAAGACTCAATTGGATGTGAGCTTTGCACTTCGAAAGAATGAAGGTGAAAGTGATTCACAATTGGAGTACGTAAGAGTATTGAGATGTTTAATGTATATAATGAACTGTACACGACCAGACATAGTATGTGCTATTAGTAAGTTGAGTCGGTACACGAGTAATCCCAACAAAACTCATTGGATGGCAATGAAAATAGTTTTGGGGTATCTTTAATACACTCAAGACTATGCTTTGCATTATAATAAATATCCCGCGGTACTTGAAGGATATAGTGATACAAATTGGATCACCGGATCGAACGAAGTAAAATCAACAAGTGAATATGTATTTACTATCGGTGGAGGAGCACTCTCTTGGAAATCATCCAAACAGACCTGTATTGCTCGCTCTATAATGGAATCTGAATTTATCACATTGGATAAAGACGGTGAAGAAGCAGAATGGCTCCAAAATTTCTTGGAAGATATTCCTTATTGGCCCAAACTAGTGGCACCAGTATGTATACACTGTGATAGTCAAGAGATAATAAGTAGGGCAAGAAGCATGATGTACAACGGTAAATATCATCACATACGATGGAGACATAATACCATTAGGAAACTTCTCTCTAGTGGAACTATCACTGTTGACTATGTAAAGTCAAAGGATAATGTGTCGGATCCACTTACAAAAGGCGTATCTAGAGAAGGAGTGGAAAGGACATCTAAGGAAATGGGTTTAAGGCCTAGGACAAGTCAGCATAATGGTAACTCTACCTAGCAGACTGGAGATCCCAAGAGCTAGATTCAAGGAGATCAAACAAAGTTGTGTCTGACAGGTTCAACATTGTCAATATACCCAACTAATTCTTATGATATAGACAATATTTAGTAAATAAGGATAAGACTTAAGGTGAAAAGTCTTTTGATGATTCTCTAAATTTGACAGATTTGACCAAATAGTTTAATCTATAGGATTGAACGTTTAGAAATCACCTATGTGAGGGCGAAGTGGAAGCTGCTTCAAAGAGAATTTTAGTAAAGGCCTATTCTCTAAGCTCTCATGAAACCGGGACGTGTTCATGGATGAAAAGAACACAACCGTGAGAACCATAAACAGTTAAAGGCTGGTTGTGTGACATGTGTAGTCTAGGTGTACATTAAAGCTCGACGGTTCAAAGATATCAAATCTACCGATTGACCGAGTGCATCCGATGCATGTTCACTATGGAAAGTTCAAAGGGAAACCTACTTATCCAGATGCAATCAGTATTTGCTAAATAATCACATGCTTGTCCGTAAATTCTTCAAAAGATAGCCATTCCCCATTCATGTGGAGGATTGTTGGGTTCAAGGTGTATATGTGAATGGAAAATGGAGAAAAAATTGTGGAGAGAAAGGAGACACCAATTTAGAAAGTGTACTCCCAAATTGGAAAGTTCACTCTTTCTCCCACATTGGTGGAAGAAGAGAACTTGTAAGTGTTTAAAATGAGGAACACAAACTCCACATGGATAGTGAGGCAAGAACTAGGTGATGCCTCGCGTCGTTGTCGTTGCTCGCTCGGCTTCGGATTTGGATTTGATCGATCGATGAGATCTAATTTTTTAGACAAAATTTATTTGAAACTTGTTTACAAGTGAAATTTTTAATCCAAAAGTCTGATAGTATTAGTTTTATCCAAGTGTGGGCGTATTTCGGACTCCATGCAAACACATACGCAACGCATCATGAAGGGATGCGACCCTTCGAGGGAAAAGGCACACTGTTTCGCGCTGTAGGGTGACTTGCGGTCGCAGACGCAACGCAGATACGCGACCTGTGGGCTCAGATGTAGCGCAGAAGTTACTGGAACCTGCCAAACGTCACCTACGCCTGCAGATCAGCCGCAGGTCCAGCGCAGTCTAGGCGCAAGGACGTGACTACTACAGAAAGGTGCCTTTCTGCTGAACCAATGCATCCTTTCTGAAATGATACACTTAAGGCTATAAATACGTAATATTTTCCTCAAGTGTTGGCATCAATTTTGATAGCAAAAACTCTCTTATTCTTAACAAAAACTCTGTGTGATCATTAAGCTGTTGAGTGAGTTCGTTGAATCCAACAATTTGAGATACCGGTATTATTCGGATTGAAGGCCATTTTATCCTGGGAGGAAGATTTCATAACCTCGGGTACAGTGAGGCAAATTATTCCTTAAGGACACTTCGTGAAGTCGGGGGGACTTGGCCTTAAAATTTTATTTCATCTCTTTTCTGAATATTCACACACTTCTTAGATAGATTATTCATAATCTAGTGTTGAAGGTGTTAAAGAACTTCATATGTGTTCTTGTCTTGGAATTGAACTAGTGTTGAAGTTCGTGTTGCTTATATACAGATTCTTGTACCCGAATACATACTAAATAACAATAACAATGTGCAAGGAGAACTAGAAAATATTTACAATCACAATTTTTTTACTTACTAGAAAAACAGGAGAGAAAAAACAATTGAAATTTGAAGAAAAATTCCAGGATTCTCCGTTGATTTGTTTTATTAGTCATAAAAATATTCACATACATCTAGAAATCAGTCTGTAATGAGAGTTCACAATGTATGATTTATGTTGCTCGAACTCTCCAGACTTGTTGTTACACCCATGTTGTATATTGGAGTATTTGACACGTACTTGTCAACATTTTTGAAGAGTCCGAGCAATATAGTCTATGATCGTACCTGGATTACTAGGAGAAAGATTCCTGCAAACTTTCTTCGTTCTTTGTGTTTGTACGGAGAAGCTCCTAACGTGAGGACTTCTTTTATCTTTTCTGAAAAGACACAACTCTTCAAAGAACTCTCTTAACGCTCGTGTTTTCTCTCTCTCTTTTTTCTTCTTATATTATATACTATATAACAGATATATATATATTCTTTATGTTGGACATTGATCCAAGTTGACCTATATGGGTGACCCGAATTCAACCCCAGCTAAAGTAGTAGTACAAACTACATACATTTGGACTTGCACTGTCAATATGGAATCTGCTCAGTTTTGGTCATAAGCTGTAGTATTGATTTCGCTTTCCTCTGACCGCGATCAGTTCCATCCTTGCCTATCTCTACTAAATATTCATATACGCCATACTGAAGGGCAGCAAGCATAAGATTTGAGTTGTTGTTACTCAACTCGAGAAGCACCGCCACTGAACATTCCTTGTTCTTGGGAGTGCCATCCTTCATTAAACTTACAAGAGTTTCGATGAATGAAAGGTTTCCAATTTCCTGTCTACCTTCTGAATGAGTCGCGAGAATCAACAATATTGACAAGGTCTCATCAACCATGTCGAAGTGTTTTTCCTCTAGTAGTTGAAGTAAAGGTGCTACAATCCCTTCCTGGATCGCGATGCTTTTGTTAGTATGGTTCAAACATAGATTGAAAAGTGCAGTAATAGCATCCTTCCTCCCTCTGATTGTTCCGTTTTTTAACAGATCAATCAATGGTGGGATGCCATTTAATGAACCTATAGCTACTTTGTTTTCATCAAGCATTGATAAGCTAAATAATGCTGCTGCAGAGTTCTCTTTAGCTCCAACACCGCCATGCTGCAATATCTCAATTATATCCGGGATGGCATTTTCTCTGGATATAAGTTTCTTGTTTGTTTCATCGATTGACAAGTTTAAAAGAGCTGTCACAGCATGCTCCTGGATTTTGGAATCCGGATAGGAAAGTAACTGCACGAGTGGTGGAATTCCTCCGTTGTTGGCTATCAAAGTTCTTTTCTCCGGATTTTCTTTTGAAAGCATCCGGATCTTTGTCACAGCCTTTCTCTGCACTTCTAAATGACTAGAGGATAAGTCATTAATATAGGACAATAGCTTTTCATCACTTCCAGCAGAAGGACTTTCGGGGTTTGTTGGAGCCTCCTTTTCTGGAAGTTGAAAGTTGTTCTTCAAACACCACTCCCCGATTAAGTTCTTCAGAGCAAAGTTTGGTGCCAACGACAAGTGTGTCAAAGTCTCTCCGGTTTTTGGACATGTATGATGATTCGAATTCAACCACTGTTGTATGCTCTCTCGTTCATATGTCTGCAGTGGAAAAGCGAACAGAAGTTACTAACACTTACTTCACTAACATGAGTTACTTACTATACAGAAGTGGTTTACTCACCTGTCCAGTTGAGATAATAACCGGATCTGTCATAATCTGTAATGTGATCGGACAGAGAAACTCGTTTGGGATAGCAATGGAGATGGATTTTTCGAGTGCTTTGGGCATAACAGGTGGTTCATGACAAACATCAGACTCTTCCATACCTGCTAACTTCTTCAATTTGTCTAGAAGATCTATGATTCGTTGCGTGCTCTCAGCACTGTGTGCTCGTCTTTCTTTAACCAGTTCCTGTACAGATATCATTTCAGCCTTTAGGTCCTCAACCGTATGCAATTCCAGCTTTTTCGCTAGCCTTTCTATGCTCGCACTATCTACATTCCGATCATTGTCTGTGGACAATGATACCATCAGATCCATCGCGAGTTCCATATCTTGAGTATCAATTCGCTTCTTAGACCTTTTAAATTGAACGATCATCAACTCCACCTGAAAAGTATCAGATCATGAAATATGTTATCCAATTTGTAAGCTGCAGCACTTCAACATAGCAGCAAAATAGGTACATATTCTTCTAGTCAATAATGTTAAGTAAAACAAACTTTTGATCGGCAGCCGGGTGCACTAAAACTCCCACAGTGTGCGGGGTCTGGGGAAGGGCCGGATCACAAGGGTCTATTATACGTAGCCTCTTCAAAACAACAACATACCCGGTGAATTCCTACCTAATGGGGTGTCGGGCCGAAGAAGTAGAGAGGTTGTTTCCGATAGATCCCCGGCTCAAGACACAGAGACAGTAAATAAGGTCGTAATAAAACATGAGACAAGATGAAATAACAGAAACAAAGTAGTACGATACACTAACAAACCGCCATCACCCACCTCCCCCAACCCACCTAAGTACTAGAGACTCCATCCTATATGAAAAGTCCCACAACTTCTAGCAAGGCTACCCCAAAACACACCTAACTACTCGCTACGACTCACCCACACATAATACTCTTCTAACCTAACTACGAACGTAAAATTGATGTTTAGAATAACTGACCTGTTCTTTCTCTTCATCTGAAATACCAAGCTCTTCATAAGGCATGCCATCCAGTGTCTGGCTTAATTTTTCATATACAAAATGGTATCTTCTTATAACAGCCTCACTTTCCAAAGCCTGCATAATAGTATACGAAAAACCAAAAATAATTCCTCGAAACATATACTATCGTCATTTCTAGTAGCTTAAGCTTTTAAACGTTATGAACACAACTATAGCATGTTAGAGGTTTTCGATTCAAATCTTTCACGTGTTTTATACATGAACTAGGATCATGTCCATGCATAAGGGGACATGTCGATAGGACGGTCACACATATCAACACATATAACATCTTATCAAAAAACAAAACGTAACAACAATAATAAATTACCAGGTAAAGCTTGCTACCACAATGACAAGTTTTTAACAATTTCTTAGCAGAATGAAATGCCTTCTTCATTTTCACCAAGCATTTGATACCGGATTCGGGAATTTGTCCTTCGAAATCTCGAATTTCTTCCAAAAGGGGTATTAATAATTTCATTCTACGTACAAGATTTCGACTTTCTCTTCTTTGAGTCCTCCTATATTCACCATAAGAACTTATAGTTTGAATTATACCCATAAGTTCACACACCAAATCTCTTTTATCTATAGGGGTTATAATTTGATTATTTGATTGATCATTTTCTTCAACCATTTTAAACCCTTGTTCAATATCTTTTCCCCCACCTGACACCATTTGATATTATAATTATAAACCTCCAAGAAACAAAATCAATATTAAGGATATATTTATTATTTATTATATGTAATATTATTAACTACAATATAGATAATAGGTTGTTTCTTGGAGGAGAGAAAAATCAAAACCCTAATTAATATGAATTTTTTTCAGGCTTTGATTTTTCTCTTTTTGGTCATGAATGTTGTATCTCTGGAAATTTGTCGCGTTACATACGGGTCTAATTTGACTAAGAGAAAAGAGAGATGAAAAATTTGCGGCTTTAAACATATCATAACTTTAAACAAAACTTACTATTTTAAGCTACAGATAACACATCACCATTTACAACTTAACGTGAAATATTATTCTAAGAGATTCGGTGCAACTACGAAAGATAAGTGTTTAATAAATATTTTATATTGAGATTTGAAATGATCTTGTACATTTCTGTGAAAATATAAGTTCCATTAATTTCTATCAATTTTTTTTTATCATATATTCATGATTTTCTTTCATTATAATATATCAAATTAAGAAAGGGCCATATAGTAGGGACTATGGAGCGTCTACAACTAAAATGGCAAGGGAAATTAAATTAAAGGGTGTAAAATCAGACTTGTTTGTGGACTAAAAGTATGTTTAAGATATCCTTTATATGTCACATTTTATGTCATCGAAGTCCGATTTTGAGGTTCGATTAATCTAAAGTCCGATTTTGAGGTTCGATTAATCTAAGGTACTAGTCTGAACACTTACTTTAAAACTAAAGTATTTTCTATTGAAGAAGACTTTATTTCTAAAGCTCCAGTTCGAAACTTTTGATTATAAACAATAATATAAAGATAAATACTTATCGCTCTATCATATACAATCTTTGGAATATGTATTGCCTTATCTTATAATTAACAAACATGCTTATTTAGTGACATTGTGGAAGGAGATTGGTTCATGAATTCAATGAGATTTTTCATGTTTATAGTATAGTTTTATTTTTCTGTTGGGTTCCTTGGTATTATATAGTTTAGTCCTAGATATAAATGTTTAATACAGCTAGTGGTCCAAGTTTTTGACAAGTAATTTTCTTCATTTCAGATTTCATACATCCACAAATGTAATTCAAATCACAAACCAAAAATAATTACTTTGAAAACAAAGATCCTTTTTTTTTCTTTTTTGAGGTGGAGTGAGGTAAGAAATTAAGATTAGAGTAACAAAAATTTCAACATTATAATGCATGAAAAAGTAAAAGTTATAACACATGATCAACCTTCGTAGTTGAGGCAATAGCTCATAAGGGAGAAGATGAGATCAGTCATACTGGATCTGAGACACGACCCAGACTCCTTGAAAGGTACGGTAGTAATGCTAAATTTTCTATAATGAGCGAAAGCTAATGAAACAATATCACGTGAAGGCAGAAGAGCCTATTAATTAAAGGAAGAAAATATAGTTTTTTTCTTTTTTTACGTCTAGGGATGGACATGGTATGGTATCTACTGAATTATCATATTGAACCAAGATATTTTATACCATGATTTTAATAGTATAGTATATATATACACAACTTAATTAGTACCAGTAAAAATGTTAAGACATTGAAACTTTGACTACTCTATCTTGATTGTAATATTTTTTTTGTGTAATTGACTAACAAAAGGAATTGTTTTGTACTTCTTTTTGAATATTTCTACATGTGTAATGTGTAATTATGATACAATTGAGACGTGCTTTTAAAAAATCAAAGTAATAATACTCTATTATACGAGTATATATTACCGAAGTTGAACAAACTATGGTTATCGATTATCATACCGCAAAATATCGAACCATACCAAATGAATATGATGTGATAATAGTATATATTTTTAAAAATCGAATACCGAAATTACTGTACTAAAGTTTCAAATACCGTCCGTACACTAGCATACCATGCCTCCAAATGATACGTATACTTATAACTAATATTAATATAAAATTATTTTTCTTAAACCTCAAAGGCTATAATTATCTTCAAAAGGAGTAAATAAATGTATATAATTAATTATCTTCAAAGATTAATTATTAGATACAATAAAGATCAAAAACTAACCGTTACTTCGCGACCTTTCATCAACGGCTATAATTTACTAGCCGTTACTTTCAAAAATACAAACAAAGAAAAGAAAAAGAAAATTAAAGAAGAGTAAAGGGGTGGCATGTGCAGACATATATCCGATGTTTACGACTCAATTCTATTATACCCATTTCCCCAAATTCTCTCCTTTATTGATTCCCAATCAGCCCCAACAACATCAATCTTTCATGGTGGCTTTCTATTTTTAGTTTCTATACCATTTTAATCAAGGACGAGATCGTTTTCGTAGCGGTTGGTGAAGAGATTCGTCTAGTGTTGCTTGATTTGCAGGTTGTTATTGGATATCCAGCTTAAATAAATCTTTATGGGTTTTCTTGATTTTATTGGGTTCAGATTGATGGATCATTCAATTTTTTCGATTGGGGTTTTAGTTTTCTTCATTTTTCTGTTTGATGAATTTCATGGGGTTCTTTTATTTGTAGTTTCTTTCTGATTTTTGTGATCTTTTAGTGTTGTTTTCACTCAAAGATTTGATCATTTTCGTAGCGATAAGTGCAGAGATTCGTCTAGTGTTGCTTAATTTGCAGGTTGTTATTGGATATCTAGCTTAAGTCTTTATGTTTTTTCTTGATTTTATTGGTGTTTAGATTCATATAGATCATTCAATTTTTCAATTGGGTTTTTAGTTTTCTTTATTTTTCTGTTTGATGAATTTCATGGGGTTCTTTTATTTGTAGTTTCTTTCTGATTTTTGTGATCTAAAGTGTTGTTTTTCAATCAAAGATTAGATCTTTTTCCTGGCGATAAGTGTAAGATTCGTCTAATGTTACTTAAATTTGGGTTTTCATGATATGTTTTGTTGAATCTAGCTTTGATTCTTTGTGTCTTTTCTTGGTTTGATTGTTGTTCTGTTGGCATTTTCGATTGATGGGTTTCAATTGGTTTTTTGAATTTCTGTTTGTCTTGTGGATTGGTGCAGTGAAGATGGCTGGATCAGATGAGAACTACCCGGGAGCGATGAGGCCTTCGAATGTTCAAGGTAAGTTTTGTGTTCTTGAATTAGTGTTTGCTTTGTTTGTTTTGTGCTTGTCGATATGACTGTGATAAACTCTTACAAAGTTGGAAATGTATGTTTATTGTTACTTAGGGGGATTAAGGCCTGGTGTGGGAGGAAAAGTAACTGGAGGATTGGGGCAGAATAGGAGGGCACTAAGCACCATCAATAGGAATGTTATTGGAGCTCCTCCATTACCTTGTGCTGTTGTCCACAAGAGAAATGGCATTACTGAGTAATAACTTCTTAAACCCTAGAATCCAATTCGATATTTAGTTTTAATCTTGATTTGTCTACCTGCTGTAACTTGATTTCATTTCATCGTAGAAACAAAGCCAATGCTGTTAACAAGATCCCTCCTGTTCCGATTCATCGTCCAATCACAAGGTTTGACTGTAGCTCTTGGTTGCATGATACTAAGTAGGCGCTTGGCCGTAGAATTTATAAAGTTGGAGTTGAAGATTATGTTTAATTTGTATGTGGGGTTACTGACATTTCAGGAAGTTAGCTGCACAAATAGCGAACAAACAACAGAAACCAGCAGTCGAGGTACAGTGTCTATCCCCTCTTGGTTTATTTTATAACTGAGCTGCTGTTAACATTGTATATCCACAGGTAACAAAGCCACCAGTCCCAGTGGCACCAATTAGAAATGAATCAGAAGACTGCATTATTATCGATGCTGAAGATTACAATGTTTATTCTGCCGTGCCAATGTTTGTACAACATACTGAAGCAATGATGGAGGAAATTGATAGGATGGTAAGCTTATATGATCTATATATCTTCGTTATGAATATTATTATTGTGGATTTCCATTGATGTGTTAAATCTTTGATTCAGGATGAGGAAATTGAGATGGAAGATGCACAAGATTGGTCAGTTGTGGACATAGACAGTTCTGATAAAAAGAACGAACTTGCTGTAGTGGAATACATTGATGACATCTATGCTTACTATAAGAAGGCTGAGGTAGAGATCTCCACTCTGCCTATTTGTTTGTTAGAAGTTTTTTTTTTTTTTTTTTACAACTTGTACATGCTCATTACCCCACTGTGTGGGAATACACTGGGTTTGTTGTTGTTGTTGTTGCTGTACATGCCCGTTAGGATTATGGCGTGTAAAGTTTGCAGAAGTCCCATATTTTTCAACTGATTATCTAATTCTTTTGGATAGGATCTCATTAAGCTTTAATAGACTGCCAAATTTTCAATATGAACTGCAATTTTTAGCCAGTCAAATAGTAGGTGCAGAACATAGGATATAGACACAGGGAGGGTATACTTGGTAGTTTCTGTTGTGATGCTATTCTATCAAGGATGATTACTGTTTCAATATTAATGTAAAATCTGGAAAGAAATGGAGGTGTTTTTTTACCCCTTTTCTTTAATGTCATTTTCAAATTTCAGATCGTTGGCTGCGTCCCTCCAAACTATATGGAGCAGCAATTTGATATTAATGAGAGGATGAGAGGCATCCTCATTGACTGGCTGATTGAGGTATTGTCTGCTGTTTCATGTCATTTCTGAGTTTTATGAAGTAGAATGTGATAATTTTAGGTGTCATTTAACATCTAATCCAATTTATAGGTACACTATAAGTTTGAACTGATGGAGGAGACCTTGTATTTGACCGTGAATCTCATCGATAGATTCCTGGCAGTTCAGTCAGTGATTAGGAAAAAACTTCAGCTTGTTGGAATAACAGCTTTGCTTCTTTCCTGCAAGTATGAAGAGGTTTCTGTACCTGTAGTGGAGGATCTAATTTTGATCTCTGACAAAGCTTACACCAGAAAAGAAGTGCTTGAAATGGTTAGTTAAAAGACCAAAATTTTACATTATCAGGACATGTATCTCCATTTTGTTCTTCCTCGATAAGTGATTTCAACCATTTTCTTATCCGCAGGAGAAGTTGATGGTTAATGCCTTGCAGTTCAACATGACAGTACCTACAGCTTATGTGTTTATGAGGCGGTTCCTTAAAGCCGCTCAGTCCGATAAGAAGGTTGGTTAAACGTCTCTGTTACATGGAGAAGGAACACAACAATCTGAATCACTACTCATGTAACTTTTTGTCATTGTTTAAATCAGGTGGAGCTCGTGTCTTTCTTCTTGATCGAGCTATGTCTGGTTGAATACGAAATGCTTAGATTCCCACCATCAATGCTTGCTGCTGCAGCTGTCTTTACTGCTCAGTGCACTCTCTGTGTGTCCAGGGAGTGGAACGCAACCTGCGAGAAGCATAGCAGCTACGCCAAGAATCAGCTTTCGTAAGTATATCTTGTTTTTAAAGATACTTGTAAATTTATATCCCTTTACCGAATAGACAAAGATGTGTAATTGTGTGCCTCATTTTCTGCGACAGGCAATGCTCGAAACTGATGGTTTCTTTCCATCAGAAAGCAGCAGTTGGGAAGCTTACTGGCGTGCACCGTAAATACAGCACTGCCAAATATGGCCATGCCGCAAGATGTGAACCAGCTTCTTTTCTATTAGAAGCCTGGTTCTAGGAACCAGTAGTTGTGTTTAGTTTTGAATGAAATTGTTGATGTGCAACATAAGTTGCCCCAGGCTCCTGGGGGAGGGGGAGGGTGTTTTGAGTTCTTTTGCTGCTGAGAGAGAACCACCATGTGTTTATTTATTTTTTCATGTTACATTGCTGGTATTTTGTGAAATGTTTGTTGACATTGCTTTCCTTACTTTTCCATACTAACATTAAAAAGTTGATAGTTTCTTCCTAACAGTAACTACAAGTTTGGTGGACACTTAATCGGTTGGTCTCTATAATAAGGAGTGTCAATGTCAGTAATACTAGTTTAGCATATTCAAACATTTGGACCAACCTATTTATTAACTAGGTCCCTAGTTTAGCTTGTCCAACTTGAAATTGATTTGTGATACCATTTTGATACGTAGATGAAAAAAAAAAAGTTTAGTGTTTATATTAGGTTAGTGTAGGTAGCCCTTATTGATTTTTGTCTCATCCAATGTTAAGACAAAGTTGACAAAATGGACTGCATATGTGTAACTCAAATTGATGTTAATAAAGTAAAAATGACAAATATATTCTTAATATGATGGACATGTAAAAGTTAAAGAAGGGGGAGTATATCTGATTTCATAGGTATGCTTCTAAGTAAATACACAAAGTGATAGAGGAATTTAAGGACAATTCGATACAATAAATTGAGCTTCAAAATATAAAATTTAATACATGTAAGTCTATTCATGAAAAAATTAAACCTTTTCCGTTGGAAAAAATTGAATGAATCCTCTCTCCCCATCTAGCTCCGCAATTCGTATATATCTAAACCAGGAAGGATTAAAAAACATTGTACTTGAAGATAAAAGTAATGAAGGGGAACATCTACTGATCTGTACAGACTATAAAGCCACTTCAGCTTGACGTGGATGATAAAGACAACTAATGGAAAATCTACAATTGTACTAATGCTCATTATGTCGCCTGTCACCCGTCACCCCACCTTAAAAAGCTAATGGCCATGAATTTCTGCTATTTCCTCTAAAAGAATCAATACCCCATCTCCCAAAAATATCCAATACCCAAACTTACTGCATCTTTCTGCTCTGTCACTATCTAAATATCCCATCAAATTCCCCATTACAGCTCATTTTTTTAACATCGAGCTAGTTTTCGTGCATCTCGATACTGTCGCATGCTATCAACAATAAATATTAGATAACTTTATTCATCAATTTTAGAACAACGGATAAAAAGAATCACCTGCTATTTTTTGGGTCGGCTTAAAGTTGACAAGTTTCTCTCCTTGGTGCCTATCTTTTTTTGGATTTTGTTTCATTATAATTGTTACATGGGCCAGTTGTTTTCTTTGATCTACTGATAGATACAGCTCTGTATCAAGATATAAGATATTATGAGGTACTAAGCTTCAACCCCACCATGCTATATCTGTATTATTCTTGAAATTTTGGAAAATTTCTGCAAAGATTAGATTTTTTTTCTTTTTTTGGGCCTACCCCATTTGCTGGATGCTGAATTTTGTTAATAACTTTCTCTATTCTTGAAATATTGTGTATATTTTCTTCCAAGATCAGATCCC
This sequence comes from Capsicum annuum, assembly GCF_002878395.1. Taxonomy (NCBI): domain Eukaryota; kingdom Viridiplantae; phylum Streptophyta; class Magnoliopsida; order Solanales; family Solanaceae; genus Capsicum; species Capsicum annuum. The sequence continues at coordinate 230,638,037 of NC_061114.1, read as the reverse complement.
CCCTCCCCCCCCCCCCCCCCCGGCAAATACCCCCTATTTGGACCTAGCCTTTTGTTACTAATTTTTTCTTTTCTTGAAATATTGCGGACAATTTTCATCAAAGATCGGATTTTTGTTTTTTGCTTTTTCATTATTCCCTTTTGCTGTATATTGAATTTGACTTTTATATGGGGGTGATCTGGCAGAGAGGATAAGAATGTGGTGCGAATTTCAACACAAGTTGTAGGTTGATATTTATCTTATTTTGTTTGATTGATTGTATGGTGTCTAGAGATTTCTGGGTTATTTTCAGATGGTGACCTTCCCAACTATCTCATTATTTTCCTATATACATTTTGAGGTTTTAGAAGTAAGACATGATATATTTAGAAATTGCTATCAAGGACATTCTCTACTTCTTCGGAGGTAGCGGTATGAACTGCGTACATCTTACCCTCCCCAGACCCCACTTTGTGGGAATACACTGGGTTTGTTGTTGTTGTTGTTGCTATCAAGAACATCTTTTTCCTTTTTTTTTAATCTTGCTGTCAAATGTCAAGGCCCTTCCTGTATCCCATTTGATGATTCTTGTCCATCACAATCTATTGAGCAAATTGTTTTTTGGATCTTTTTCGTTAGTATCGCTATAATATAGCACGTTTTTCTTCATTCTTTTCACTTATTGACTATTGCTGCTCTGGCTAAAAATATGGCTAAGTGCCAGCACTATTGTAAAGTGAGTAAAGAAGAATTGTTTCGTCCGGGAGAAATGATGGAGAAGAAGCAGAAGAAGTTTCTTACTGTGGCGCCCTTTGAGTGTGCCTGGCCTAATGATCTGAGATTTAGAGAAGCAGGAAGGGGTTGTATAGCTTTTGATGCTTTCGCGCATAACGATGTAACAGTTGTTTTCCGGGAGCAGGTAGGAAGTCAGCACTATCACTACAAAAGGGATAACTGTCCACACTATACTGTGATCATTGGTAGTCATCGGAACAAGAGATTGAAAATCGAGGTTGATGGGAAAACTGTGGTGGACGCTGCTGGTGTTGGTCTTTGTTGTTCTTCAGCATTTCAAAGCTACTGGATTAGTATCTATGATGGATTGATTAGCATTGGCAAAGGAAGGTATCCTTTTCAGAATCTTTGCTTTCAATGGCTTGATTCGAATCCAAATTGCTCCGTTCAGTATGTTGGTCTTAGCAGTTGGGATAAACATGTTGGCTATAGGAATGTTAATGTATTGCCTGTCACAACAAATCATTTATCTTTGTGGAAACATGTGGATTATGTCGAGCATGATTTAGGAGAGGATGATTTAGAACAAGAGTTAGAAGATGAAATTGCTAATCATGAAAGTTGGGGTCTTGGGAAGTTTCTTGAGAATTGGGAGTTATCGGATATGTTTTTCATTGTTGGAAAGGAAGAAAGGGTTGTTCCAGCTCATAAGCTAATTTTAGAAGCTTGCGGAGATTTTGGTCTTAGTTCATCAGTTGAAGAAGTTGTTCACCTGCCAGACACAAGTTATTCTGTTCTTCATGTACTTCTTCAGTACATCTACACCGGACATACTCAGGTGAGTCCCAACTTTCAGGCGATTTCAAATTATTATCCTTCCATTATATCGTCTACTAAACTTTGGATAGCATACTTATTGGCTATTACTCTATTAAGTTTCAGGAACTAATGAGAAATTGAAAAAGAAGAAATTTTACCATTCAAACAAGGAATTAAATCAAATGTTTCAGATGGAAGAATCAAAACTTGTTTACTGGACTTTGACATGAACTCCGTTTTATTTTTGCTTGATGTGACTTTTGTTTTATAAACTTACTTTCTTTTATTTTGTACCTCTTTCTATTGTCTATATTTTTTAAAGGCTGTCAAGTTCAGCCAAATCTTAAACCAAAAATACTAAGTGTGTATCAAACATTGTGTATTCCACTGAAATAAGTATAGATGTGTATATCCAAAGTATTGTACATGAATATTTATCTTATAGTTGCTGATCCGCTGCTATATTTGAACGTTGTAGATTTTGGAGTCTGATCTCTGCTCGTTGAAGTCTTTGAGCTTACAATACAAGGTGATGTCATTGGTGAAGCAATGTGAAGAAATCCTTGAGCGAATAATGTCTGATAAGCAGCTCGTTGAGTCTGCTCAGCTTGTCGACATATCTTATCCAAGCTGGCTCCAACGCAGCAAAACTTTTCCATATGGGTTGCCTATTGATATGGAAAGGCTTGAACGGTTCTTCTCAACTGGAGAATATAGTGATCTAGACATTTATGTTGGAGTGCATGATATTGTTTTGCGGTCACATAAAGTGATCCTTGGGTCATGGAGTACTCCTTTCACAAAGGTAACTAACCTTGTTATAAGTTCTCTTTGACAAATTTGCCCAACTTTTTGCCTTTTCTAGGAAATACTACGTCAAATCCACCAGCGAAAACTATGATTTTTGTGTCTTAAATCCTGTGAATTTTCTGTTACTTCCCCTCTTCATTAGAGAGGTTCCTTACTACAACATCCTGGTTTCACCATTATTATTAGGTGTAAGGTTTTAGTTGCACAGAATGAACTGATCCTTTGGTTCTTCAATTCTTGGACTAGACTAGTATACATTACACGTTCATCTGTTCTGATGTTCAAACTCATAGTCGGTAATTTTGTAGTGGTAGCAGTTCTTTTTCGCATCTTTTGTTGTATAAATGTGAGGTGCTTAGAGACATTATTGCCATAGGAAAATAAGATTTGAGATCGACATTTAATATGGATTGCTTCAGTTTCTTAATTGTAATTAGCGCCAGGAATTAAAATTAAGAATTTAGAATCCATCATGAATCAATAGCCATACACCATGTGTGCTCTGGATTTCTTTCTGGCATCTCTATAACTGTTTGAAGCATAAATTTCATTTTTGTTTAGTAGTTTAATGTTTCTCTCCCGCATGGCTTTTGGAATACTGAGCAAAATTTTGAATTCGTAGATGTTTACAAATGGAATGAGGGAGAGCATTTCTTCAACGGTCTGCTTAAAAGATGTTCCTCTTGAAGCATTCAAGATTATGCTAGAGTTCATGTATAGTGGAGAACTTAATAAAGAAGCTACCGAGGGAATTAATACCTTGTTACTTCAGCTACTTTTACTAGCAGATGAGTTCGGGGTAACACTTCTTCACCAGGAGTGCTGCAAAATACTTCTGGAGTGCCTCTCAGAGGTAATCTTGTGATTCTCTCCTCTTTCCATGCATCCTCTTTTGTTACTAAACCTGTATCTGCCGTATGCATGTTGAAAGTGCTTAATGTCAGACTACAATGAAAAGAATGGAGAAGTGATGCAGTTCGGAGTTGTGAGCGTGAGCAGAGCCGTTTTCTGAAATGAGATATAAATATTAATACCTTTCATCTATACGTTATATGCAGGGATGGAGTTCTCCTATTGGAAGAAGGTTCAAGAACTTTTTCTATTTTGCCAAGTTTAATGGACGAGGAAGAAGACACTTTGGTAAAGTCTTTGGGTCGTGATCTGTGACACTAACTGTTGATCTTTGTTGCAGGACTCAGTATGCCCAATTCTTCAAGTGATATCATCTGTTACTTCATGTAAACTCATCGAAGAAACCTGTGAGAGGATATTTTCTATGCACTTTGATTATTGTACAACTGCAAGCGTTGACTTTGTCATGTTAGATGAATCAAGCTTTAGCAATATCCTTCAGGTGATCATCATTTCCTCCTTGTACATGAATAATATGAAGAATGTGTGATTTTTTGTACTAAAAAACAAGTAACATCACTTGAGGAAAAAATCTGGATTATTAAGTTGGAGTAGATGTCTGCAAGGGAGAAATATCTTTTGCAAACTCCACAAAGTGCAGTGCAATTGAGGGTCATATTTAATGTTTCATCCCTTTGACAGAAGAGTTCAGATTATCAGAAATATTATTTATAAGGAGGAATATATTAATTTCACTTTGTGTAGCAATGCACTAATAAATTTTATAGGCCATTGAATTGGTAGTATACATCTCTTATGATAAACTATTCCTTTTGCAGCATACAGATTTGACAGTGACATCTGAAGAGAGAGTTCTAAATGCCATCTTGCTGTGGTGCTTACAAGCAAGAGAACTGCATGGATGGGAAACAGTAAATAGATCGTTGGTAAATTCAACACCTGAGATGCTATTTGGGGAGAGGCTTAAGTCTCTAAATGAATTTCTGCATCTGGTGCGGTTCCCCTTACTGCCACTTGATTTGCTGAAGAAGGTACATACCTTGAAATTTAGGAGCACCTTACTTCCCCCTCACTAAAGATTGCGATATGCTGACATTGTCCCTCTTAATTGTTGGCTTTGTTGGGAATCCTGCAGTTTGAAGGGAGTAGCCTTAGCCAGCAGATTACCACTTTTGATCATCTGGTATGTTTGCAATCCTTTAGAGAAAGATTCCATGGAATGGACTAATATTTCGTATGTTTTATCATTTTGATAGCTCTGGAGAATAACTAGATACAGTAACAGGTTAAAGAGGCCATAAAATTTCTGGAATTTGGGGTCACCGATTTTCAAGGAAGCCAGAGGTGAGTATACTTAGAAGTTTAATTAAAATCCACCCTGTGGTCATAGATATTGTATTGCTATATCCTCAAGTGAACGGCCTAGTATATTAAGCATCTAATAATTGAAGGAACTATTTATCAGTCTGTATGCATGCTAAATTGTCTATCTCAATAGGAGGACAACTATAAAAAATGTCTAGAAGCTGACGCTGATGAAGTGCTGTTTCTAATGATAATAGGTTTCAGCACAGAAAATCAAGTTTTAAGGAGCTGCTCTACATATGTGATGGAGACAGCAATGGGATCCTTTATTTTGCTGGCACATCATATGGGAAACACCAGTGGGTAAATCCTGTTCTGTCCAAGGTAAATCCAACAGCTGCAATAAACAATTTAGCTTCCTTCTTTCGACTTTTTACTATTCTCAAAAAATATACCATCTTTTGCCACCTCATTTTGTTATCTGTTTAACATGGTTTATTCATGTTTCAGAGAGCAACTATCACTGCTAGTAGCCCCATTTCAAGATACACTGATCCTAAAGTGTTGGTGTCGAGAAACTTCCAGGTATGAATAGGATAACATTCAGTTATTGTGAAGGATCTTCTCCTTTATAGATTAGTTGGAAAAAAGGATCTTTTTCTTGATAAAATGAGTTGTTTCATCGATGGCGTGAGAGGATGCAGTAGGTACAAAAGAGTGTTAGCTCCATAACGTGAAGGATGAAATATTTTTTGTCCTCAGGGTACATCTCTTGCTGGACCTCAGATGGAGGGTGGACGAAACACTTCGTGGTGGATGGTTGATATTGGTCCGGATCACCAGGTTAGATTTATTGTGTGTACAATGGTGGACATAGAGAAGGGAGATGGAAAAAGTTTATGTAAAATAAGATGTATATTGTAACCTATTCTATTAATTAATTATGAAACTAATCAGTCGTAGGATTATACATTGTAACAACATGAACTGCATGTTCTGATATCGCCTTCCTTGCAAGATTTACATGTCATGAACTGATGCATTCCTAAAAAAAAAAAATCCTGTGCATACAAAATCCTTACATCACTCATGCACATATCTCTGCTCAGTTTGTTGTTAATATAGTTTTTAACTTTGCCAAACGTAGAGTCTAACCACGTGTAAAGAGTACACAAGTCATAAAGAGAACACTTAGTCATGAGAAAAAATAGCTGTTCATGAAAGACCGGGCTAACACATTATAGCACCCAGAGGCGGAGCCAGATTTCAATGAAGGGGGTTCCATATTCAAAGAAAACTTAGGATTTCAACTAAGGGAGTTCCATATTCAAAGAAAACTTAGTCGAAGGGGGCTCAACACCTACTATAACTACATAAAAAATAGTTTTAATCATGTATAAATAGTATATTTTTCCGTCGAAGTGGGTTCGGCCGAACCCCCGAACAGAAGGCTGGCTGTGCCCCTGATAGCACCCCCCGTAAGACCTGCCCTTACAAAAAAGAAGTGACTCATATGTTTCAGTTTGCACTTTGTTCGTGAGGGCTCTCAAATTCAGCTGTATTTTGTAATTGACTTGTGAAAATGAGCATTCAACACTCGTCTACTTTCTGTTCTTTTCCTTGAAAACCTTTGGGTGTTGTGGAGAATCTTTTGGTTTCGCTAGAAGTACTCTCTCTCAGTTTATCATTCTCAAATTGCGTGTGAATATCCCTGATTGATTTTTTCATTTGGTATTCAACTAAAAGATAGAACATCTGATGCATTTAATATTTGATGAATCAATGCAGCTCATGTGTAACTACTACACAATAAGACAGGACGGCTCAAGATCATTTATCAGATGTTGGAACTTTCAGGTAAGCATTGCACGAAATATTCACGAACCATGATACATGTAATCTCGATGTTAGGTTCTACATGTATACGCCCGACATTTCCATTGCATTTCAGGGCTCTATGGATGGGAAAAGTTGGACAAACCTGAAAGCACATGAGAACGATCAAAGTATTTGCAAGCCAGGTCAATTCGCGTCATGGCCTATTACTGGTCCAAATGCACTGCTTCCTTTCAGATTCTTTCGAGTGCTCATGACCGCTCCTACTACAGACGATACTAACCCGTGGAACTGTTGCATCTGCTTCTTAGAACTCTATGGCTATTTTCGTTAGCTTGGTACCGGTATAAACATGTTACGAATAGCCTAGTTTTTTTCACTCTTCATTTACAGTCGAGATGTTGTATGGTCTTTGGTATCCCCCAATGATGTTTAGTGTTCTGTCTGTTACTGGTTTTGCCATAGTCATTAGTTGTTAGCAGTTTTTAGAAACTATGGTGATTTGGTGCTTGATAATTGAAAGTATATTTCATGCTTTTACATTAGAAAAACAGAAACCAGAGAGAGCTCTTGTTGAATCAGTTATTTTTGTCATATCGCAAGAACCTCGAAAATTGAGGGGCAAGTAAGCTTGTTTTATATCTCCTGAATAAAGGCAAAAGGAGCCTTGGAGCAATGGTAAATTTTATTTATGATCATTTTGATGATGGTATGTTTTTACATAATATATATTATAGATTTTAGTTAAATATACAGTTTAGAAGATGAGCCTTGGAGCAACGATAAATTTTTCTTCGTGTGACCTATCACGGTTTGAGCCGTGACTCCTGGGGTGCAATCCTTTTTCCAAACTTGCTAACGCGAAATGCTTTATGCACAGCCTGAAGGTGATGTCTACTAGAAATGACCAAGGGCATTATTATCATATATATACATAATATATAATGGTGGTGGATAATAATTCAAGCAATCAATTATTAAGTACTATATCTACTGTCACTTTAGACAAACCATATCAATATGGGAAAACACAAGTACACAAAAAAGTTGGACCGTTAATGTTCAATCAACTATCATCAAATTTGCTTCGACACACTTTAACTTCACGGGGTTCTATTATTCCGAACTAAAATTGAACGTATTTTTTTCAACTTTTTTAGCTGGCGTGGTACCTTTGATGTGGGCCTCCCATTTTATATAGTAAAGGTGCCACATTAGCACAAAAAGGTGCTGTATAATATCATAAGTTGGAGTGGGTCGTATAATATCATAAGTAAGGTTTGCGAGGATGATGATAGGATGTACGCAAATCTTACACTTCTCATTGTGAGATACAAAAATTGTTTTCGATAAACTTTTGACTCAAAGAAACTGAAATCAAAGCAGGATTGATAAGACATTCTGAGTTTGAATTTTGAATTCCAGAAACAACTTATTGGATTTTTAAATAAACTATTCATACATATTACGTGAATTTCGTAACACAATAATATATTCGAGAGAAAGCTATTGAATTATATCGAATCGACAACTTAAATTTCTAGCTCCCCTCATATTAACAAGATAAATCACATGAATGGTGGACATTACATCCAGCCATATTCAACTAAGCATATATAAATAATTAGTGTGATTGACGGTTCATATTGAAACTTCTCATTTCAAGTAAGATAAGTAATTATTAAACTTTAATACTTTTTCAAGTGATTTAACGGTTCACAATTGGAAGTTTTTCATTTCAAGATAAGATTGTTAATTATTGCAGTGTAGACTGTGACTGAAATTATTGTGGTGTAAACATCATGTTATAGTAAATTATTACGTATACCATTATGTGTATAAACAATATATATCAACTTCATTAAGGAAGATCGTGGTTAAGTGATAATGTGACGATTCGAGCCGGGGCTCTGGTCGTAACGGGCATCCCGAACCATCAAGGATCGAGAGACCCCTGTAACTCTCCAACCCACTAGTGATATTGTACGCTCTGCGCCCAGCCCCATACGGCTTTAAAAATTCCCACATCGATAGGGCTGACACAGAAGCAACTCTGATACCATTCTAGTCGCGACTCGAGCCGAAGCCCTGGCCGTGACGGACATCCCGAACTCCCCAACCCACTAGCGATATTGTCCGCTCTGGGCTCAGGCCCACACGGCTTTAAAACGCGTCACTAGGGACTAAGGGCATGCTTACTTATATGCACAGCATCCCTAGCATCGTGTTTTGTTGAAGTGGGACTCCTTATTCCAAATTGGGGTGTTACATATAAGTATATACTTTTTCAATCTTATGCAGATATACGTCAATTCAAGGAGCGCTATAATGCATCTATCACTACTTAGGAACAAAATAATACCTACATAGTTTACCAAAAGGAAACAATACTAATGTTATCTTTATTAGAGAACACTTTAATCTTCAATATATAGTTTTTTTTCACGTGAATTCAAATTTAATCGAATAAAAAATCAAAAAATACAGTTTGCCTTCATATCAACCGTTAATTTGCATGAATTTTATTGGACGGACAATCTTTAATCACGTAAATGTCCAAATAAGATAGTATAAGAGAAAAATGACAAATTAATTTCTTTCATTTGGCCCATTATTTAAAGTGCTTTTCTTTTTCTTTTTTCTTTTTTCTTTCTTTTACGTGTCCATTGGTGTCCTTTGCATTTTAAATATATTCATTTTCACCCCTTAAGTTCAATTTGATTGTCAAACTCCCCCATGATGTTCTGAAAGTGCTAGGCCATTCCACAAAGTTTATCTTATAGTTCCTATAAACTTTTAATCTAAATAAGAAACTTTACTAGTTTAGTAGACTACCCTGTTGTGATTAATTTGATTTGCTAAGTTCGAACTATATTACTTTTACATATTTAGTAAATCTGTAAATATATATACAAAATTTACGATAGATTTATTTGATTCGTATATGTTCGTAAGTCATTAACTGCATCTGTTTTTGTCTCTATCAAAAAGACTTGAATTTGAAAATTCTATCATAACTATGATTTGCGTAAATAAAAATTGGAATTGTATAAAGATAAATAGTAGAAATAAATTTTGAAAACGAAAAAAGAATATGGGCATATAGATTCAACAGGATAATATTAGGCAATAATATATAAGCATGACCTTTAACTTGACATCAAATTATAACTATGCTCTTTAACTTTGTCAATGCACAAGTAGGCCCTTTAATTATATAAAAGCTGAACAAAAAAATTCTCTAATTCGATAACTGACACTCGTGAAACTTAATCGCTCCTACGTGGATTGGTAATCCACTCAAATGCTACCACCTAATAAAAAAGAGATATTATAACTATGACCTTTATCTTTATCGATGTATAAGTAGATCCTTTAGCTATACAAAAACTGAACAAAAAAAAAAACCTTCAATTCTAACCCGACGTGTGTGGTTTTGAGTATATACATGCATTTTGTCAGACAGGATTGAGGTGTTTTTTTGTTTAGCTTTTGTACAGTTAAAAGACCTACTTTTATACTGATAAAGTTATAGGCCATGGTTATAATTTGGTATCAAGTTAAAGTTGATGCTTATGTATTACTGCCTAATGTTAAGGTACTTTTTTTTCATTTTCATAAAATGGAGGACCACAAAGGGTCATATATGTTTTTATTTTATTATAAATAAAAGCCATTAAAATGGAAATGAAGAATCATGAGAACATATAAGAAAGCAAAGCACCAAAGTTTAGGAAGAGTGATCAATCATGGAGATTAATTTCAATGTTTTATCAAAATCCATTCCATATTCTTCACCTAAAGTTTCTCCAGGAGGGGTAATTTTTTTTTTTATCTTCATGTAAATTCAGCTAATTTTAGCCTTATGATTTCAGTTTCCTTGATATGTATATTGATCATCTCCTTACATTTTAGTAGTGAGGGTGTTTTTGTAAATTTTTTTTCACGTCAATATAGAAGAAAAATGACACTGATAGAGCCTTATGTATGTATTATCTTGTTATCATGTGAGATGTGACAAGTGCATTCTACTTATTCTCAAATTTGCAACATGGTTGAGTGTTTATGACTTATGAGTGATGTGTGTAAAATTGAGATGGTAAGTTTTCTTTTTTTTTTTTTAGGGGTGGGGGGAGGGGTGGGGTGGGCGGAGGGGTGGGGTGGGGGGGGGAGGCAATATTTAGAAAGATTGTTCTAGGCTTAGTGGATTAGTTCTTGAGATAGTTAATCGTAGCACATTCATCTTGATAGAAGTAGAGGTGGAACTAGGATTTTGAGTTTACGAGTTCTGGATTCGGTAAAAGACAGCGTACTCGGTTCCAAATCAATTATTTGCACTCCCTCCGTTTCAATTTTGTTTGTCCGGTTTTGACTTTGCACGGAGTTTAAGGAAGTAAAGAAAAGTTTTGAATGTTGTCATCTTAAACTAAAGATACGTAGAATGTACCAAAATGACGTTTAATCTCGAGGTCTTAAACATGCCATGAGGAAAGTTTTTTTAGACGGACTAAAAGGAAAAGTGAGAAACAAATTGGAATGGAGGGAGTGCATAATAAGTGGATTTTAAAGCACAAATACAGGGTCAAGCCCAAAATTCTGAGCTAGTAGACATGCTTGTAGCTCCGTCCCTGGACAGAAAACGAGGAAAAGCAAAGGTTATAGTACTCTACTACTCTATTGTTAGACTAGAGGGTCCGTTATATGTCCAGGGAGCTGATAAATATTGTTTCTTTATGAAAGTTAAATAAGATTGTTATGATTTTGCTGGAAGCAGAATAAGCTCTAATGCTGAAATAGCTACTGAAGTTTTTTTTCTTCTAGCTTCTTAAATGTTCCAATAATTGTTTCTTTTGATTACCCAGTCGTGATGTTTCTATTTTTTTTACTTTTTGTCATTGAAAGTGTTCTATCATATGAGACGGCTAATTGAGAATGTGAGATGTTCAAATGCTACTCCAGTAATTTCTATTAATTTCAAATTCTGTTGGATTTACTGAACTCAAATTCAGTTTTTGGCTACCACTCAGTCCAGAGATTAGGATATGATGTATTTACTTGTTCAATTGTAGTGTAAGATTTCTTAAGTTCTCCAGATATCCATGTAACCTCAAAAATTTCTTTGACAGGCTTCTAGAAATAAGGTATGTTTTCCTTCTCAACATAGTACTGGACTGAAGTTTGGATCTCAGGAACGGTCTTGGGATATTTCTTCCACCCCAAAATCAAGAGTTAGAAAAGCTGAAAGGGTATGTTTGATAATTTGATATGGTTGCACGAATAACATAGAACTAGTTGGAAAAACTCTGTGCTGGTGTTCATGCCTTATTTGATCTGTACACTGTGTGGAGGCGTAAAACATGTGTTACTTGGTCCCACCAATTTGTAGTACCTTAACTTGGGAAAGAGAGATCATTAATTCCGTGTGCACTTATTGTTAGTTTTAAAAATCTGCATGAGCATGGTGTTTCCGCATTATCAAGTTCTCTCGTCGTGATCTGAACTGTTGCCTTGTTTCTCTTGTCATTTTTACCTTTCTTTTTCTTGCTTTCCGTTGTTTGTCTTTTCTTACTTTGATGGAGAGTGAGAAGGCGTAAATGTTTGCTCATTTCTGAAATCATAAAGTGCTCTATATCCTTCTGAGGGAAATGATGTGGTATAGAACAGTTTTTAGCTCCGTTAAATACCTATGCTCCTTTTGATATAAACTAACCATGGTGCATTGCCTGACTAGATGAAGCACAATTCAGCTGTTTCCGCTGTTTTAACCGATGACAACTCGACAATGACATCCCTAGAGGAAGACGTTGGGACTGAAATTATTGGCCTCGTAAAGTTGGATCCAGCTTTGGAACCTTATCTAGATCACTTCAAATACAGAATGAAGAGATATGTGGATCAGAAAAAGCTCATTGAAAAGTATGAGGGAGCCCTTGAGGAATTTGCTCTAGGTAACAACCAAAAGTTGTGCTTTAGTCATTTTGACCTTATTTGGAAGATGACTTGTTTATACCTTCTTTGACTTTGCTAGAGAATTTTTCCTGCCGTGGAGTAAGTACTGGCTCCATTTAGGTGGAACTTGGCCATTTTTTCAGTCTTTTAAAGCTGTTTGTTTGGGTCTTCAAAAAAGTAGACAAGTTTTTCACTAAGCAGATTTAAAATATAAAAAGTACACACACAAAGAAGCTGAAAAGCTGAGGAGATTCAACACCTACTATATGAACATGAAAAATAATCGTAAAACAATTATACAGAAAAAAAGTCTTCCTCCTGTTGCTTCCAATTTCCTTCTACAATCATAAGTTACTCTTTTGCGTTCAAAATAGCTTCTTTAATATTAAATGCATGGTACTTTTGTTGAGATTTAGCAGGTTTTTCTTGTATAAACTGCTCTCTTTTTTCCAGGTTATTTAAAATTTGGATTCAACAGGGAAGAAGGTTGCATAGTGTATCGTGAATGGGCTCCTGCTGCTCAGTAGGTCCTCTTCTACTACTAAATACTAGTTTCGATCATCATAACAGATTTGCCTATTAAAGCATGGTGTTGCAGCATCATTGTCTTTTTACGTGTTCTAATTGCTACAAAGGTTGTGCTTCTAATTGACTCATCCACAATGCAGGGAAGCACAAGTCATTGGTGATTTCAATGGATGGAATGGTTCCAACCACAGTATGGAGAAGGACCAATTTGGTGTTTGGAGTATTAGAATTCCTGATGTTGACAGTAACCCAGCCATTCCACACAACTCCAGAGTTAAGTTCCATTTCAAGCATGGTAATGGAGATTGGATAGATCGTATCCCTGCTTGGATAAAGTATGCCACTGCAGATGCTACAAGATTTGCAGCACCATATGATGGTGTCTACTGGGACCCACCACCTTCAGAAAGGTTTTGTTATTCATAACTTGAAGCTGAATATTGAACTCGTTTCTTTAGTAACTTGTCATCACTTCATCACAGGCATTAAGATTCATGTTTTACTTGTCTTTTTTATGTTAGCCATTTTGAAATACAAAAGCTAAAATAATGTGTCTTTACTAATTTGGACTTGATCCATACTTTTCCCCTTACCAAAATGAATGAAATTTCTTAGTGCTTCACAACTTCGGGTATTAAACAGGTACCACTTCAAATACCCTCGCCCTCCCAAACCCAAAGCCCCACGAATCTACGAAGCACATGTCGGCATGAGCAGCTCTGAGCCACGCGTAAATTCGTATCGTGAGTTTGCAGATGATGTTTTACCTCGAATCAAGGCAAATAACTACAATACTGTCCAGTTGATGGCTGTAATGGAACATTCTTACTATGGATCATTTGGATATCATGTTACAAACTTTTTTGCTGTGAGCAGTAGATCTGGAAACCCGGAGGACCTAAAGTATCTGATAGATAAAGCACATAGCTTGGGTTTACAAGTTCTGGTGGATGTAGTTCACAGTCATGCAAGCAACAATGTCACTGATGGCCTCAATGGCTTTGATATAGGCCAAAGTTCTCAAGAATCCTACTTTCATACTGGAGAGCGAGGGTACCATAAGTTGTGGGATAGCAGGCTGTTCAACTATGCCAATTGGGAGGTTCTTCGTTTCCTTCTTTCCAACTTGAGGTGGTGGCTGGAAGAGTACAAGTTTGACGGATTTCGATTTGATGGAGTAACTTCCATGCTGTATGTTCACCATGGAATCAATATAGGATTTACAGGGAAGTACCATGAGTATTTTAGCGAGGCTACAGATGTTGATGCTGTGGTCTATTTAATGTTGGCCAATAATCTGATTCACAAGATCTTCCCTGACGCAACTGTTATTGCTGAAGATGTTTCTGGTATGCCCGGCCTCGGCCGACCTGTTTCTGAGGGAGGAATTGGTTTTGATTACCGCCTGGCAATGGCAATCCCGGATAAGTGGATAGATTATCTGAAGAACAAGAATGATGAAGAATGGTCCATGAAGGAAGTAACATCGAGTTTGACAAATAGGAGATATACAGAGAAGTGTATAGCTTATGCAGAGAGCCATGATCAGGTATTACAAATTTATTTCTGCAGTAAACAATTTTCTCAGCAATTATTAGATAGAATCCAAATATGCACGTCCCAAAAGTGTAAAAGTACTTCTTTTGCCATGGTCTTCACTATATTCATAGCCATTGAATCTCATGATAAGTTGAAGAATATTCATAACCATTGAATCTCATGATAAGTTATTTATCCAATGACTTCTAGTTTTATGTTCTCTCTTACTTTGTTTGCTGGAAACAGTCTATTGTCGGTGACAAGACCATTGCATTTCTCCTAATGGACAAAGAGATGTACTCTGGCATGTCTTGCTTGACAGATGCTTCTCCCGCTGTTGAGCGAGGAATTGCGCTTCACAAGGTTTGTCTGTTTCTATTGCATTTTAAGGCTTATATTAGTTAGTCACGGAAATTCTCACACTCTTTGTGAGGTAACCACTAAACATAGTTTTTAGGGTTCTGATGGATTGCTCAATTTTTTTGTTTATTTGTTTTTTCTATTCATGCTTTGTGTTTCTTTTTAATCTCTCTCACATTGAGAGGTCTCTTTTCTCATCTATTCACTTTTAGCTTCTAACCACAGATGATCCATTTTTTCACGATGGCCTTAGGAGGAGAGGGATACCTTAATTTCATGGGTAACGAGGTATGGCTTACAGCTTTACATATTTTGTGATAATCACAATTAGTTTGTCTTACTGGAACATGCTGCTGGCTTACAGCTTTACATATTTTGTGTAATGGTTTACTGGAACAAGATCCATTCCTCTAAAATGACCGGAGCTATTGAGCATGCAAAGGGATTGAAACATAGAGAAAAACAGCACGATGAGTGTTTCCATTGTGTAGGGATTTCTATTATGTTCCGGAGAACAAACGCCATATTAGAAAAGTACATTGTTTACTTTTTTTTATATAGAAGATTAAGGTATAGAGTTTGCAAGTGTATCTGTTTTGGAGTAATTGTGAAATGTCTGATGAACTTTGTTACAGTTTGGCCATCCTGACTGGATTGACTTCCCTAGAGAGGGAAATAATTGGAGTTATGACAAATGTAGACGCCAGTGGAACCTTGCGGATAGCGAACACTTGAGATACAAGGTTCAGTATTTTGTGTTGCAGCTTGTTAAATATATAGTAATTTTTAGATTGCTTACTTGTAAATATACTTGGTTCGAGGGAGGATAGCTCATTTCATCTTTATCTACTTATTTTTCCAAAGATAAATTTCTGATTTTTGTGTAGAGATCCAAGTATTAAATTCATATTTACCTCCTCGTTTACTGCCAGTAAGGCCTTGATTATCAGTTTAAGTTGATTCTTTGAAGCTATAATTTCATGCTACGAATCCACGTGCTGCTATAATTTTTTGGATACTAATTTTCTTTACATGACGTGATAATAATTGAATGGCCTAATCTGATATCTATATTTCTCCATCTTTCCTCCCCCTCATGTTGAAATGCAGTTCATGAATGCATTTGATAGAGCTATGAATTCGCTCGACGAAAAGTTCTCGTTCCTTGCATCAGGAAAACAGATAGTAAGCAGCACGGATGAAGATAATAAGGTACAATCATCTAAAGTTGAAATGTTGGGTTTATGAATGCTGTAATTCTATCCAAGTACAGTAGAAAACCTTTTACCTTAGGTTTTTTGATGATGGATTTCATATTATTTAATCCAATAACTAGTCAAATTTGGTAATAGCTATACTGATTTACTTTCTTTAATTTGCAGGTGGTTGTGTTTGAACGTGGAGACCTGGTATTTGTGTTCAACTTCCACCCAGATAAGACACATGAAGGGTATTATGTTTTACTTATAGTGAAACTATTGCTCTGCTTGTTTTTAATGTTCTCAACAAGTGCTACCGAGAAGTAACCGACACTAATCATTTTCACATTTTCTAATTTAACTCTTTTCCTGATCATCTCATGACGAAAACAGGTATAAAGTTGGATGCGACTTGCCAGGGAAGTACAGAGTTGCACTGGATAGTGATGCTTGGGATTTTGGTGGCCATGGCCGGGTACAATTATCTCATCAAGGAGAACTATAATTGTCTCATCCAACTTTAGTTGCATAAAATATCTCTCTTAAGCGTGGATGTCTTTGAGCCTCCTGTTCTCCCCCTGCGTTGTTTAGTTAATTCAAAAAGGATAAACTATTTACTGATGATCTTTTTCTTCATGATAACGTGCAATCTATTCTCATCACAGGTTGGTCATGATGTTGACCATTTCACATCGCCAGAAGGAATACCTGGAGTTCTAAAAACAAATTTCAATGGTCGTCCAAATTCCTTCAAAGTGCTGTCGCCTGCGCACACATGTGTGGTATAGTCCTTGCCGGGACCTCCCTTTTAATGTGGTTTTGTTCACTAATTATTTGAATGCATAGAAGTATTTCCTAAAAGACCTTAGTGTGCACATATTAACTATTGGTTACCATACTAATCACCAGTTAAGCCCTCTGAATACTAATTTGAAAGGTAGGAATAGCCACATTCAGATCTGCCTTTGGCATCTACTGTGCAAAATAAAGGGATACCAAAAACTCTTCTCTATTTTCTCTTTATCCCATAATCTTGCATGTAGCTTGCGCTTACATAAAAATTAGGTAAATGATCGAAAGTGAAGTCGATGGGAACTTAAAACTGCCTTGAAGTAAAGCTAGGAATATTCATAAAATATCCACCTTTGGCTTCCGTGCTAACAACAACAACATACACAGTGTAGTACCACAAAGTGGGGTCCGGGGAGGGTAGAGTGTACACGGACCTTACCCCTACCTCAAAGGTAGAGAGGCTGTTTCCTATAGACCCTTGACTCAAGAAAATACAGTCCAAAAAGAAGTAACGGAAGCGAAAGCAATGCGCTAGCTGACCCCAACTTGTTTGCGACTGAAGCATACTTCTTGTTGTTGGCCAATGCGTGGAGCTTTCACTTATTCGAACAACATAACTACTTGTGCAACTCAAAAGATGTACTATTCATACTGCAGTTTTATGTATAGAACAGTTAAATAACAAACCAATTTGGTTAGTAGAAAAGTAGCAAGGAAAGAGACATTATATTGAACTTTTTTTTGTAAGTTCATTTATTATTCTAAACTAAATGTGAAGCAACTTAACTTCATTCATCTTTCTTTTTGCTTTTCCCTTCTTCTTCGCCTTGTTTGTGAAGGCTTATTACAGAGTTAACGAAAGCATGTCAGAAACTGAAGATGACCAGACAGCTATTTCTAATGAGCCACTACCAACAGCCAATATCGAGGAGAGTGACGAGGAACTTAAAGATTCACTACATTCAAATATCAGTAACATTGGTCAGACTGTTGTAGTTTCTGCTAAGGAGACTGACAAGGATCTTAAAGATTCACCGTCTCTGCGCACTAGTGATGTCGTTCATGCTGAGAGAGATGATTCGGATTCAGATGCCTTGGATGATGATGACTAGTCAGATAATTGATCAACTCTTCTACGTTGGTGATCTTAGTCCGCGTATGATGTCTTCAGGGTGATAGCATTGACTGAATGCATCATAGTGTTTTTGTTTTAGTATTTCCTCTATGCATATTATTAGCATCCAACAAATGTACTGGTTGTAAATAGAAGAAATGCACCTACATGTGTGTGTTTTCTCTGAAATCTCCCCCATTTTCTGGTGCTTTGCATTTGGAGCCAAGTCTCTACTTGGTTCTAATGCTACTTTTTATGTTACTGGTTTGAGTTTTGTAATAAAAAACCAAGAACATTTATATATTTTAGTGCTTACAGTCTTTCTTTTTCCTTTTAGCTCATATCACTCCAAAGTACTGATAATAATTTAACTTTGTAACCACCAAAGGAGGTGGTGAAACGGATGGAGTTGCTCGGGTTTGAGCCTTGGATATGAAAAAATCCTTAGTAGGGAGCGCTTCCTCCCGAATGAGACTCTACGCGGTGCGAATCCAGATTAGTCGAACTCCAATGCGGGTACCGGACACCGGATGAGAAACCAAAAAAAAAAAAAATTTAACTTTGTAGGTGTTTGATCATGAAAATTATTTTTTTTGGAGTTGGATTTATGTTTGATCGTGTCTTTTTGGATTTTTTTTTTTAGACTTTTGGAAAGACTTTTTAAAATATAATTTTATACCCCTAATTTTTAAAAACTATTAAAATCACTCGACTTAACTAATTTACCTATAAGAATGTGAGAGGAGACAATAATGTTGTCTTTGCTGTTGGTGTTGCATAAAGAGTCACTCGAATGAACAAATTAAAGTTTCGTTGTATCATGAGGAGATTTCGAGGAGGAAGAAAAAAATTAAAGTTGTCTTCAACTTTGAAGTTTTTTATCGATAGAAGTAGGAAGAAGTGGATAATGTGGTAGCAAGACATTTAACTCCGACTGTTGACTGAAATTAATAGGATGCTTTTATAAAAGTAAAAAAAATGGGATCATTTTTAATAAATAAATAAAGTTGAAATTGAAGTGGGAGCTTTTCCAAAAACAATTTGAAATTGATTTTACCAATTTTCATAAATTAAAATAATTTTCGAAAAAAAGTGATTGAGATGGTCTCCGAGGCTTAAAATTAATTTATTCTTTTAAAAAAAGAAAATTAAAACAAAATACCAATCCGGGTCCCGACTAAGAGCTCTCGGGTCGGGTTATCCGAATTTATCTTGTTAATGGGTATAATTAGCATATTGAACTGAAAAGAGAAATTCAATTGTTGAGATCAAAAAGAATGGAGTCGAAGAAGAACAAGTACAGTATAATAATACCAACCTACAATGAACGTCTCAATATTGCTCTCATCATTTACCTCGTCTTCAAACATCTCTCGTAAAACACACTCTTTCTTTATCTTTATATCTATGTACTAATTTTTTTTTTTCCTTTTTGATTGCTGATATTAAAGTTTCTGTCTTTTTTCGAAAATATATGCATCTGGAAAAAATGGGGTTTTATGATATGTTTAGAAAGAGTTGTTTTTTATTTTCATATTTGATCTTCTGTAAGTAGTTGAATTTGATATGAATTGGAATTGTGTAAAAGTTGTTACTTTTGAGGTGGTTTGTGTAATTAACCTAGTATTGATGTGTTTGATTAAGGTATGATCTATATTAAAAAGGGTTATCTTTATTATCAAAATCAAGGAAAAGGGTAGTCTTTAATTTTGAACTGTTTAGGAGAGGGATTAGAATAGAGTACAGAATGAAAAATGGAGAAGAAAATAGGGGAGAGTGAATAATAGAGTGCAGAGTGAAATGGAGTAGAAAATAGGAGAGAATGAAGATAGAAGGCAAGAGAGTATAGAGAAGAAGTGAATTAGAGATGAGAGAGAAATATCGGGTGATAGAGAGGTTAGGTGATTTTTTCCCATTTGTCCAAGCCTTCGTGGACAGAGTTACCTAGTATTTGATGTTGGTGGGAGGTGGCAAGTATTCCGTGAAGTTAGTTGAGGTGTGCGAGCTGACCCGGACACTACTGTGATTAAAAGAAAAGAGAGAGAGAAAGAGGTTAGATGAAAGGTAGAAGAGAGGATCAATAGAGGAATAGAAGGGAGAGGTAAATGAGCACTTTCCACGTTTCCATAAACTTTCTTTCTCCGCCTTAGCTTCTCTGTCTCTTTGTGTGTGTGTGTGTGAGAGGGAGTGAGATATTCCGTTATAGCTGGTGTGCAACCCATGTTCTCGCAACCATATGTGGTTTCATAACAGTTCGATTGAAATTTGAGTTAGATGGACAGGAGCTTTTTTAAAGATTGTATCATTTAGCTGATTTTGTAGAATTTAATATAGATGGTTGGGAATTTTCGTGAAGATTGCTTTTTGAGCACATTCATTGATTGATAAGTCGGCAAATAATGTGGCTCACAGAAATAATCCAAATGAGGGTTGTTGGCAGATTTTACTTATCAGGAGTTAATTTGGAAAGGGCTCCATCAAAGCATTTAATAGTTCCAGGAAGCAATGCACACCATTAAGTTATTTTGGAATATGATCTTTCTTTTTAATAAGGAATGTTGGAAGGTGATCTATACACTATTTGTTATATGGATGAGGAGTTAGTTTCTGTTCTTCACATCCTTACCATGTTTTCATATTTGCTTGCTCATTGCTAAGAATATTGACATTCAGACATTGTGTAGAGATTGATTTATCTGGATGATGGATCCTGTTTTATTCAACAGCATTGTTGTTCATCACATAATTTGGTGGATTTGAGGGGGATGATCCCATTTTGAGGAGCAAAAGTCATCTTTTCCTTGTATTTGAATAATACCTCAGTGTTTTTTTTTTCTTTTCTTTTTCTGTATGAAGTATTTAGAGGTGATAAAATCATGTAAAATGCATAGCAGACTCTTATAGCAAATTTTGTTTTTTCTTGACTCAGGGATGTTGATTTCGAAATAATAGTAGTGGATGATGGCAGTCCAGACGGCACGCAGGATATTGTCAAACAATTGCAGAAAGTATATGGAGAAGATCGTATTGTTAGTAGTTTCTTACCTCACTCAGTGGTTGCATAGTACGCTCCCCTGATCATACCTATTTATCATCTCACTTTGCTCTTTTCTCTTGTTTGCTTCAGTTATTAAGACCTCGACCTCGGAAACTTGGTCTAGGTACTTCCATTTTAATATGATAACCATGATTTTTTTGATACAAAGATGCTAGCCGTGAATAGTCTCTGACATTCCTCTTGTCTCAGGCACTGCATATATTCATGGTTTGAAGCATGCCTCGGGCAATTTTGTTGTTATTATGGATGCTGATCTTTCTCACCATGTAAGTATAATTGAAGATGAGGGTTTCCCTTCTCTGTCTTTTTCATTTTTTTAATGTGTTTGTGTTGAAGAGGCATAAGGTGATGCGCACTGATACCTTATTAGGTGAATGTATGAGAATCTCTGTAACATTGCTTATTCTTCTGCTTGAATTTTAAATATTATAGTTGATTCTTTTACACTCTTTTTTTACAGCCAAAATACCTGCCAAGATTTATCAAGTAAGTATTTATTTATTTTCGTAATTTTCGGCTTTCTTGTAATGGTGAGCACTAGAACTGTAATTCAAATTTTATGTCTAGGAAACAAATGGAGACAGGTGCCAATATAGTTACTGGAACCCGATATGTTTCTAGTGGTGGTGTCCACGGATGGAACCTGATGCGCAAATTGACAAGTAGGGGAGCAAATGTCCTTGCACAGACACTACTTTGGCCGGGTGTATCAGACTTAACTGGATCCTTCCGGTATGCTTTAACTTGGAAGTAGAGGTCCAGAGGAATACCAGTAGTTTGATGAATTGTAGTGCGTGTATTTAGGAAATGTAGGTTGCTTAGATTAGGATTACTTCTTTGTGCCTGGGACTTTGGCATGGAGATTTTATAATAGTATTATTGATTGGGAAATAATAATTATGACTGATCAAGGCATCCTATTATTCTACAAACTTTAAACTAAAAGGATAGAAGTCCACCATACTTTTATATGGGAAACTGATTTGGTATCAGGAGTCATTGTTTTGTGTGTGATTTTGTTTTTAAGAAACTGAATGATCATCACAAGTCTTACTCTCATGCTAGCGCTTCCATTTCCCTTTGATATGCTGGTAATGTTCACAACTTATGTTATTTGTATAATCGGTGTCTGAAACTGAATTTCTTGTTTTGAAGGCTTTACCAGAAGTCTGCACTAGAAGACATCATAAGCTCTTGTGTTAGTAAAGGGTATGTTTTTCAGATGGAAATGATTGTTCGGGCGTCAAGAAAAGGTTACCACATTGAAGAGGTAGCTACATACATGGATTTACTGTTGAATACTGTTATGTCCACTGCACTGACATTTGGTTGAATCAGAAAATCTGATCATTTTTGCATCGTGCTATTCACTGCATAATTTATGCTGTCCAAAATGCTACTATAATAGAAATAGTGATGCAACCTAATGCCAGTTGTGAAGCATTTAGTTGAATGCTCTGGGAAAATTCATGGACTTTTGTATTCTCTCTCTTTGTGTTTTGGTACTGAATCTGTATGTGAGTGGTCCTTGCAATGTGATACATAGTCTTTCAACTGAGTTGTTTCATTTTGAGATTTTTTTTTGGTTGGTTGGTTTTGGGGGTTACTCCTTGTCAGCAAAGTCATTCCATTTGGAGGTGAATTATTAGTGGAGATTCTTGAGATTTTGTTCTGTAAGTTAAAGTTAGATTTGCTACCAAGTTGTCTGATGTTGTTTCTAGGAGAAAGGGTTACCAGCTATGTAGAACTCAATAGTTTTTTTGTGGAGTATCAGTAGCTAATTAAGTCTGGTCTCTGTTGGTAAATTCATTAGGGTCACTGCGACTTGTTAGTTGTTGAGACATGAAAAATGCTGGAGACTCAACTATGTCCTCGGGTATTATCACCTTCCCGTGAAGAGTGGTGATGAGGAACTGTCTATTCTTCCAAAGCACGCCAAAGTTAGTGCGACGGGAAACACCAGAACCTAGAGTATTCTGGTCGGGTTTCAGGAAGTTATCAAAAAAGCAGTTTGGTTTGGTGGTTGGCAATGGCTGGTCCTTCAAAATGGGGTTGAAGTCAAACTACAAAGTAAAATGGGGTTGAAGTCAAACTACAAAGCAATGTATCGAGTGTGCGGGGAATGAAGAAGGCAGGGTGATTATGACTTGAGCAGTGGTTCAGACATTGGTGAAACAGAAAACCATATTTTTGCTACTGGAATTTGAGTATAGAAGTGAGCAAGCCTTGACTTGGTTTACTAGGCTGTGGACATTATCTGGACCAGCAAAGGTAATGAGCCGTGGCAGTTGTAGAGAAGTTGAACCTAACTATACGTAGCCGTGGTGAACTTAGCAAAGCTATGTACTAGTTCATTATGGAGGTTCTGTCTAAACTTCAACCTTGCGCATATTAGCCTTAAGCCGGAAAAAAAACAGCTGTTTAGTGCTGTGCAGCAGCACTTCTTGGCACAGAGAGTTGACAAGGTACAGGTGGTAGTGTAATTTATCCGGGGAACCAAGAGACTAAGATCAGCTGAGAAACATTGAGATTTGATGAAAGTGAAAGTTGTAGTTAGAATTTTATCTGCAATATATTCATATAGAGAACATATTATGAACATCCAAGTTCAATCAATTATAGACTGTTGATGGAGGCTGGGAGCTTCTTTGGTTGCTATCCCCCAATTGTCTCTCGGATCATAACCTTCTATTATGCGGCTGAGAGCCGTTTGATAGTTATAACCTTCATTGCAAGAAAAATAATGATTTGACCTGCAGGAATATATTCTGATTCTTTTTGCTGCTGTGAGACCTCTCATCATTATTACTATTATTGTGGTTTATACTTGGTCAATCACACCCCACCCCGTTTTTTTTTTTTTTTTTTTTTTCCTTTTCTCATCTCAGTTCTGCACAATTAGTATCCTACAACCACTCCATTGTTGGTTTTATTTGTATATTGTACTTTTCATCTTTCTGAAGGTTAGCCTGAATTCAAGTTGGGATTTTGCTATTTGTAGGTTCCAATTACTTTTGTCGATAGAGTATTTGGAAGTTCCAAGCTGGGAGGATCTGAAATAGTGGAGTATCTGAAGGGCCTTCTGTATCTTCTGGTTACAACTTGATATGGATAGTCCGCAGATTTACATTGCTTAGCAACCTGTGACATTCTGAAGACTTAAACTAGGACCATATAAAAAATTCTTTTTTCTTTATGACCACAATTTTGATGAATGAGCTATTATGTATTGGAAACTGGAAAGAGTGTTACTGAAGTAATTTTCGAAGCTCTCTGTTATCCATTGATTTCAACATCTGTGAATTAACTTGCGTTTTCCAGCTTCTATAAATATCTGCCTCTTGTTGAATTAGTGAGGGAAACTGGTGTCCTAAAGTTGAAACATATTTATAGTTCCAGCTGAATATTCAGACATCTCCAAGTGTGATGTATGAGATGAATATATTGGTTAGTTCCTTCTTTTTGTCTAAACTTGCAGGTGTTTACATAACTTGCTAATTGCATTAGCTTCTAGACATTACTCCTAAGAGGATAACTGTAACACAACAGGACATTCCTTTTGTAAAACAGGACAGTACTCCTAATGTAGTTCATCAGACTTATTTTGGTTCTGCATGGCAACAACAACATACCCAGTAGTATGCACGCAGAACTTACTCCTACCTTGGGAGATAGAGGGTTGTTTCCTATGTGTATGCTTGGCTCAAGTAAAAGTAGTTCGAAAAAAGAAAACAACAAAAGAAGCAAGACACTGCTCAAGAAAGAATACTAAGATAAGGAAGGGTCACTAAAATAAAATAATATGATAGTCGAAGTGCATGGCTAAATGCACAAACATATTACTTAAAAAGATAGTAACACAAGAAAAATCCATATTTCATATCACAATCACCCATGAAAGTGAACTGAAGCTATCAGCTACATAGCCTCTTCATTGTACTTCAAACACCAAACACCATAATCTGCAATTTTCTGCACAGAACTACTAACTACATTTGCCATCCAAATCATCACGAAACTACTTAATACTTTTTTGTTCAATAAAAGTCTAAGGGGCGGGGGGGTGGAGGTGGGGGATCAAGCATGTAAAAACATGTTCATTCAGACTCAAAATTTCCTAACTCTTCTGGCTGTAGTTCTCCTCTCTGAAAGACCAACAGATTTGTCCATGCTGATTGGCAAAGGAGGCTTCTTGTTCTCCTTACTAGCTGTGCTTCTCAAGAAATACCTCGGAATTTCTCTCCTTTCTGCAATAGGCGTAGCAGCAACAACTGATTTCCTCGCGCTTTGAAACATCTTAGGCTCTCCTCTTTTCTTGGAAGATTCAACTCTAACTCCCAAATCATACACCGGTTTCTTCTCATCCCCGGTGTCACCGCCCTTCTTCCTCCTCAATCTCTCATTCCTTCTAGCAGAGTACTCTTCATAAAACCTGCCCCTTTCGAATAAAGGACTTCTCTTTGCATTCAATGAATCAGAGTCCTCAGCAGCATTCACATCCTCGTTACCAAATTTGTTCTGTACCATTTTTGCCAATGCCCTTAGTTCACAAGAAATGGTACGGTACTCTGGACGAAGTTCCCATTCTTCAACACTGCTGCTAACCCTCTTAGGCAACTGAGTTTTTTTCAAAGAACCTAGATACATATATAAGATCTTAGCCCAAGAAAAGAGAGAACATCAAAATTGAAAAGGAAAAAGGGATCTCAGATTTTTGCATATAGTTCAACTATACAAACCATGGAAATTTGTCCCCGTTTATATTCGAAAATTAAGAGAATTCCATGAAAACCATCCAACTGGAAAAGGAAAAAGGGTGTAAGATTTTATATTTCAGTTCCAACTACTGTACCAAGTACATGAGTATTGTTCCCTGCTTATATTCAAAGCTTTTAGTCAAAAGAGATATCCCAAAAAAAGAACCAGCAACAACAACTACATACCCGGTGTAGTCCCTCCCATAAAGTGGGTCTGGGGTGCGCGCAGACCTTACCTCTACCTCATAGGTAGAGAGGTTGTTTCCAATAGAACCTCCGGTCAAGGAAAAACAACCAAAACAATCTAGGAAAAGAACCAACACATGTGAAAGCATAGCAAATACTCATCAGTCAACACTCATTTCTCTTCATTCTAATACATACAAAACTCAAAAAAAGAAAGCAAAAAGTGGTCTCAAATCTTTTATCTTTCCAACTCTAAATACGATACGGATTATACAACAACATATCCCATGTAATTCCACGAGTGAGATCTGGGGAGGCTAGAGTGTACGCAGACTTTACCCCTACCCTACCTTGTTAAGTGGAGGGGCTGTTCCCATAAGACCCTCAGCTCAAAGAAAGCAAACAACATTTGCACAAATCTAAAAAACAAACAAAAGGCGTCACAAAGTTTTTGTCTTTCCAGCTCTAAATACAGTACTAATTATACAAATACAGAACAGTCAAACACATACAAAACTCAAGAAAAACACAAAAGGGGTCTCAAAGTTTATGTCTTCCCAACTCTAAACGCAACAGTCAACACCCAATTTCTCTTCATTTAAACACATACAAAACTCAAGAAAAACACAAAAGGGGTCTCAAAGTTTATGTCTTCCCAGCTCTAAACTCAACAGTCAACACACATTTCTCTTCGTTCCAACACACAAAACTCAAAAAAAAAACAAAAAGGGGTATTTCACTTCGTTCCAACACACAAAACTCAAAAAAAAAACAAAAGGGGGGGGGGCTCAAAGTTTATGTCTTCCCAGCTCTAAACACAACAGTCAACACTCATTTCTCTTCATGTAAACAGACACACAACTCATAAAAAATTCAAATAAAGCAAAAGGGGTCTCAAAGTTTATGTTTTCCTAGCTCTAAACTCAACAGTCAACACCCATTTCTCTTCATTTCAAAAATTCAACACATACACAACTCAAAAGAACTCAAAAAAAGCAAAAGGGGGTCTCAAAGTTTATGTCTTCCCATCTCTAAACTCAGCAGTCAACACCCATTTCTTGCACATACAAAACTGAAAAAAAAGCAAAAGGGGTCTCGAAGTTTATGTCTTCCCATCTCTAAACTCAACAATCAACACCCATTTCTCTTCATTTCAACACATACAAAACTCAAAAGAACTCAAAAAAAAGCAAAAGGGTTCTCAAAGTTTGTCTTCCCAGCTCTAAACTCAGCAGTCAACACCCATTTCTTGCACATACAAAACTGAAAAAAAGCAAAATGGGTCTCAAAGTTTATGTCTTCCCATCTCTAAACTCAACAATCAACACCCATTTCTCTTCATTTCAACACATACAAAACTCAAAAGAACTCAAAAAAAAGCAAAAGGGGTCTCAAAGTTTGTATTCCCAGCTCTAAACTCAGCAGTCAACACCCATTTCTTACACACAAAAAACTCAAAAAAAAAGCAAAAGGGGTCTCAAAGTTTATGTCTTCCCAGCTCTAAACTCAACAGTCAGCACTCATTTCTCTTCCTTACAACACACACAAAACTCAAAAAAAAAAACTGAAAAAAAGCAAAAGGGGTCTCAAAGTTTACGTCTTCCCAGCTCTATACTCAACAGTCAACACCCATTTCTCTTCCTTCCAACACAGGCAAAACTCAAGAAAAAACAAAAGGGATCTCAAAGTTTATGTTTTTCCAGCTCCAAATACCTGGAGGGGTTCGAATGGGGTTTGGAGTAGATTGAAGAACACGACGATTCCTCGTACCAACAGGGGATCTTGCAAGTGGAGGCTTACGGTTTGATCTCATCATCATCATCTTCAACAACAATCAAAGCTCAAACACAGACAAAACAGGCGAACGAAAAGCTTCAAGAACCGCCAGAAGTTGTGTAACAAAGAGAAAAAAGAATAGTGCTACTTTTGCCTTAGTGCTTTGAGCGTTTCTTTTATGGAGATTTGTTTATTGTTGTTAAGTTTTGTCCTTTTTAAGATTGGGTTTTGAATTTGGGCGTAAAGTAAGGAGGAGCCTTCTAACGGTCAAATTTAACGATCGGACGGCTATAAATCATTTGACGAAGATTTATGGAATATTTTTTGCTTTGACTATAATATACTCCCTCCAGTTCAAAATAATTAAATTTTTGCATCAATGTATTTTTTATTTTTATCCTTTTAGATATTATATTAAACTACTTTTGAAATTTCAGTCACATTAAAATAAAGTCAATTAAGATTCTTGAAATTCATAACCTACAAAGTCTAAATGAACGATAAAATTGGAATACATATACAGCCCCTTGAAATATTTCACTTTTCCGGTATAGGCACCTAAATTAAGAAAGGTACCTATTGAACCCTTTACTCCTTCAAAAATGATTTCAATTGAGCCCAATTCTCCGATGTGGCAGTTTGCGTGTACTCATGTCTGGGAAGCGCGTGAAATATCATGAAACCAGCTTATGTGGCACCCAACGGATCTTTTATCCTCTTTTTATACCTAATTTCTTTTTTGAAAAAAAACCCTAATTTCCACTTTCTTCCTCTTTTTATACTCAATTCTTAATATCCACCATTTTTATCTCCTAAATTCTCCTTCTCCTCTTAAATTTCTTTTCAGCCTTTTCTCTTGCTCCGCTTAAACTCTCCTACTCTTATTAATTTCTTCTTCTTACTCATTTTTAGTAGTAATATCCAATTCATCTTTTTCATTGTCTTCATCTTCTTCAATTCCAAAAGGAGTATGTTTATGTGGGGTGAAAGCTGAAATTAAGACCTCGTGGACACAACGATCAACACTAGTCGGAGATTCTTTTGCTGCAAAACTTCAAAGGTATTCATCTTTTGCTGCAAAACTTCAAAGGTATTCATCTTTTGCTGCTTCATTGGACGAAATGCAATTACTTCGATTAGTGGATGTAATTTTTTAGTTTAATTTTTTCTTTAAACTTGTAGGCGAGAGGTGGATGCAATTACTTTGATTGGTATGATGATGAAATACCTCCTCAAGCAAAGAGGGTGATGTGGAGTTTATTGAAAAAAGTCAAATCATTTGAAGAAGAGAGGAATCAATCAAGAAAATTTAAAGTGATATGCGTTGGGGCGATTGTGATTTTGGCTATATGAAATTTCTTCAAGAAATGTTCTTAGATTTTGGCAAATATTGACTTAGGTTTCTTATATATGGGATTGTTTTGATTTGGCTAATTCTGAAATATGTTAGTTGTATTGGGACTGTTTTGCTTTGGCTTTCTTGTTGTAGTGGGATTGTTGTGTATGAAACAATTAAGAAGGAATGAAGATAAGTTGTGAACTCTTACTCTCTTACTATGTTTTGATTTTGCTTTACTGTTGTAATTGGTTTAGTTAGATTACTGTACTCTATTTTTTTAGAGTTCAAATGATTCATTTAAATGATTCAAAGCTATCAAATGTTTAACACAAAAGGAACCACCATTCAATAATTATATAAAGAACAAGAGCACAAGTGCAACTGATCGACATTTTAAACACAATAATCTACCATTCAACTGCTCAAAATGAGCTCCAACCATACATCAAGTGTTCATCCAAAACTAATCTAAACAGACCATAAAAAATAATTCAGAATCTTCAAAAACTCTAACAAAATACCAAAGTAGCCATACAACTAATCACCAAACTATATATTGTACTAAAAACACAATTAATTCAACAACTTCATATTCCTCCTGGTGCACTAGAACTTTCAAGTTGGCTTCTTTTTTGACTGACTCATACTCTGTAATTGAGAAGTTGTGACAACATTCTTTCCCTTCCACTTCATTCTTCGAGGCTTATAACCAATATCAATATTTGTTTGAGTTGTATCTTTGTAACACCCGGAGTGACCACTGTTTCACCTCTAGTTTCAAACTGTATAAAATAAAGTAAAATTAGATTTGTCAAAAGATAATTAAAAATTACATAAATTGAAGTTGTAATTCACACTTACATTTAATGTTTTACTGCCACTCATTTGATCAGTGTAGATACCAAATCCTACTGTCTTAGACCTCTTTTGGCCTACTTATGATGTTGATGCTCCAATGGTCCTTTTTTCCCAAGTTGCTGGTCAGATACACTTCTTTTTCTTCTACCTCTGCCAGTGCCTCTTCCAAATCCTCTGCCAGTGCCAGTTCCCCTACCTTTGTCAGTGCCTCTACCTCTACCTCTTCCAGCTGGCTGTACTCTTATAACTGCTGAGGTATCAACACACATAGAACTGCTGAAGTTTTGTTGCTGGTTGAAACTTTATGGTATGCTAGAGCTTGGTGGTTGGCTGAAGCTTGGTGGCTGGCTGAAGCTTGGTGGCCTGCTAGAGCTTAGTGGATGGCTGAAGCTTGGTGGCCTGTTAGAACTTGCTGCCTGGATAGAGCTTCCAGGTTGTCCCATTCCATCCTAACAATAAAGGATATTAAATATTTATTATAAATATCATAATTTAATTATTGAATTAAAAGATATGAGTGCATTACCTGAGCTTTACAGATAGTTCTGTTCTGACCAATTTGATGACATTTGGAGCAAGAAATTTTCAGTCCTTTCCTGGATAGCTTCCCATACTTCTTCTTAGGCTCATTCTTCCTTTTTTTTCTATTCTTTCCTGGTCTGCTAGGCATTGGTCTAGGCTCAGGAGGATCAATCACTACACCACTTGTGTTAGGCCATGTTGACACTCAATTTTGCTCTTCATGCCTTAAATTAATGTCTTCAAGCTTTTTGATCGTTAAAGGGCACAAAATATAATTTTCACATCTTTTTTATAATTGTTGACAAATTATTTATAATCATCTTATAATTGTTGACAAATTATTTATAATCATCCTTACTTTAGGATTTTTATCAATTTGTTATCATATTTTTACTTTTCATAATGTATTAATAATCCTCCTTATAATAGGATTTCTATCAATTCATTATCTTTTTTAACATTTTACAATTATCTGCACACGTACACGACATGACTTCACATTTTTATAATATTTTTTTTATTAAATTATATTTTTTTAATATTTTCAACATTCATTACATTTTTCATAATTACAAATCAATACCTGTATTTTGTACATTCTTACGGTCCGCAAATGCTAAGTCAGATCAATTATTTTTACACAGTATAATAATTTAATGTCTTGTCGCATTCGACAACAATCACACAATAATGTCTTGTCACATCCGACAATGACTACACAATGATGTCTTTTCACATCCGACAATGACAACACATAATGTCTTGTCACATCTGACAATGACAACTCAATGACACTACCCTTTGGACAGTAACTCTATCAATTGGTCAAAAGGATGAACATCCTTTGGTCAATATCCTAAGGACTAAAGGATGTGTTATTATAAAAAGAGGGGACACCCCTTTATCCATTGGATAATAGGAAGTGCCCAATTTTATTCATCTTTTCTCTCTACACACATATTTTCATACACCCACACATATTTTTTCTCTCTATCAAATACATACACAAAAAACACAAGAAAAAATCTTTCCTTATTTTTCATTTTATCTCCCCAAAATACACAAATGCATAAGCACATTTTTTAATTACACACACATACTATGTTCTTCTTTCTCTCCTCTCTCAAGAATAAACAAATACACACAAATTTTTTCTTCTTTTTCTCTCTCTCAAACACACAAAAAATACACATATACACATAAAAATAAATTAAATATTTTCTCCCTATTTTGGTGAAATTCCACCATTTTTACTAGGGATTATGTTGGTTACATTATATATATATATATATATTTCTTAAGTGTTGTTGCTCTTCATATTTTCTTATTGTTCATGACCGAAATTTTGTGTCCCAGTGACTTTCTTTCCTTTATTCATTTCCATCAATCTTCATTATGTTTTTTAAGGGTTTTGTTGGTTGATATTTTATGTGAATTTATTTTCGTATTTCTTTGTTTATGGATGCTTAATGATGGTTATTGTCACTTCTCAGTGAATGTTCACATTTTTCAATCATGTTTGAACTATTTCTATTTTATTCCATTACTTTGTTACACAATTAGGAATTTTACACTATTTTTTGTTATTTTCAATTACTTTGTCATGGCTACATCATTTTTATTCATTAACTTTGACCTTTTTATCATTTTATTATTTTAATCTTTGATAATAATTTGAATTACTATTGATATGCGTTCAGTGACTTTGTTAATTTTTCATCATTTTTTATTGTTATTAAATACCATTAATTAATTGACCAATGACACTATCTCTCCGTTGGATACTTGAGGCCACCCCATTACAAAAGACGGACTTTATTTTCTCAAATTTATTATTTTATACCAAGGGCCAACATTTGGCCAATGACATATCTCCCCGTCGGATACTTGAGGTCACCCTGTAACAAAAGACGGATTTTTATTTCTCAAAGTTTACTTATTTACATCAAAAATAAATGTTTGGCCAATGAAAAAATTACCGTCAATTTTTTAGGCCTCCACAAATAAAAGACAGATATTACGTATATAAATACGTAGTAAAAAATTACATATTTTGGGCAATGACGAAAGTTTTATAACACCACGACAACACAAAAGGTTTTATGATTCGTATCTTGGCAAGGCGATTTAGGATGGCCGATTAGTCGAGCAACCACTTCGTAGCCATGGCGAGTCTAAAACTTAATCCGAGCCCACGTTATAACAAAAATTTATTTTTATATGTACATCTATATGTATATGTGTGCACATTATTTCACTTACTTTAATAATTATTTGTTCATTTTATTACTTTATCAAGCACTTATACATGATTCTCGAGCTTTATGTTTGTAGTTTATTTTCATTTGTATAATTGTACATAAAGATAAAAAATAGTGAAAACTTTACTTTTTGGGTGCCAGGCAGAGATATTCTTTATTTACATAATTTCATCACTTTTAGGCAAAACTTAGGCCGTTAATATTTACATAAAAGAATCAAGTTAATCAAGTAATTCACGTATTATATAGTCTTTTCTTCTCAAATAAATTTTTCTTTTTCATAATTTAAATCAAATAAAAATATTACTTGTAAATACTTTTTCTTTTCATGACACATTAGAATACATTTCTTTTCGTACTTTTCTTTTTCACATGTAATTTATACATTTTATACAGATCTTTTACATGTTTTTATTTATATAGTTAATATACATATACTTTTTCATGATTTTAAACATTTATATTTTTTTCAAAGAATTATTTTATACTTAATACACATACACTTTTATATTATTTTAAATATTTATACCTCCTCCCTCATTGATAAGTTTAATCTAGTCGGGTACCACATTTGTGGATCCTGAAGGGTGCCTAACCCCTTCCCTTCGGGATAATTTGAACCCTTACCTAGAGTCTCAATACATTTTCGCAGACTAAAACATTAATCATACGTATTAACAAATAAATAGGTTTCCCTATTTTCCTTTAAAAATTAGGTGGCGACTCTATACAAAATTTCAATTCTTTAGAGTCCAATAAGTCATGTTTGTTTGACCTTGGCAAAAACAGGGCATGGCAGACCACATT
The DNA here is from genome assembly GCF_002878395.1 of Capsicum annuum. Lineage (NCBI taxonomy): Eukaryota > Viridiplantae > Streptophyta > Magnoliopsida > Solanales > Solanaceae > Capsicum > Capsicum annuum. Next base: position 230,604,635 of record NC_061114.1, on the reverse strand, counting down.
TTCATATTAGGTATTCGCTGAAGAAAGTAGTCATAAGCCTTTAAGGATGTATCTTTCTTATACCACTCTTCCACATAAAATTTCGGCTCTATACCTTTATGCTGATAAGCCAATACAACATGTTGACATGGTATGCCTCTCAATTGCCAGCTTCTACAAGTGCAAGTCCTTGCCCTAATATCAACTATATGCCTATAAGGACCATCTAAAATTTCATACCCAATTTTTTCATTGAACCTAATTGTGTAATTTCTAGTCATATCTTTGTTTTCTTCAAGTACTAGCAAAGCCATAGGAGAGATATCTGAAATTCAGGTATCAACAAACTTCCTCATTTCAACATTTCTATTCATTATCTTGTGTCTAATCTCCTCTAACGTACTGATTATAGATTTATTTCTAGCAGCTAAAATCCATGAATTAAAAGTCTCACACATATTATTCTCAACAATGTCACATTTAGAATACTCCTTAAAATATGTCCTGCACCATGATTTTTTTTTTCATAATATAATAAGTCCTCACAAATATCCTTACCAAGTTGACTGAGTTTGTCCATCTTATCCAAAAACTTCACTTCAAAATTGGATTTAGTACACCTCTAAAATTGTTTTGTTCTTTCTTCTCCTCTCCAGATCTAATGTCAATTGGACCAGATGTGTCTTTCACACCACCCCATTTCACAATCTAGTAGCAACTCAAGTATAGTAGGTACAAGACCCTACATCAGCATAAATACAAAATCAAAACACAAAATATATGAACATGGACTGTATAGTAAATAAATAGAAGACATCAAAATTAAAGTTTAAAAAATAGACTAACCTTTTGCATATCTGACATGACAGTCAGTCTATGTCCAGTGCCTAAGTTCAAATGTTGAATCAAGTGGTTAATGAAGAAACTCCAGCTATGTTTTGTCTCTTGATCAACCACTGCCCAGGCTATTGGATACATTTGATTATTTCCATTTCTCCTAACTGTAACTAACAATTCACCCTTGCAAGAACCTTTCAAAAAATAACCATCTAACCCAATAATTTTTCTGCACCCTGCCAGTCAGCCTCTCTTTAATGCATCAAAGCACAAATAAAAATAAACAAATAGATTTTTTTCAAGTTGAAACTCTTTATCTATCCTCACCCAACAAGAACTGTCACGATTAGTATGTTTTATCATGTTTTCATAGTCACACAACCTTGAAAATTCCATCTTTCAATCACCCAAAAATTCTTTAATGATTCTATGCTTTGCCTTGCTACAAACAGTTTTTCCCACATACAAACCCAATTTTTTTCTCATCAATTCCTGAATTTTCCACTGTTTTATATAAGGTTGTAAAGTTATTTCATCCTTGAACTTACTTGCAATAAACTTAGATGTGCACAATTTATTTTTTGTAGTAGTAGTGCATACATGTACATGATAGTAGTGCTTGACAACAAAGTCACCAGAATGCTTATCAATACTAGCAAACAAGAACCATTTACATTTCTTGTCTTCACACCTAACTCTAACTTTATGTTTCTCATTAGGCTTAAGCTTCAATCTAACTTTGTATTCAACAGCATACTCAACCACAACCTTTCTAAATTTCTTAGCATTTTCAAATGTCATACCAAGCTCAAATATAGCCACAATACAATCAGGATCAAATCTTACCCTTTTACTTTTCCTTCTTGCTGGTAAATCAACATCCCTGACAACTTCAGGTTCCAGTCCATAGCACTGTCATCACTATCAACTTCTGAGCTATCTATATACTCCTCATCTCCCCCTAATCTTTCACTGTGTTTAGCAGCCTTATTCCTTCTAATATCTTCAAATGCCCTATCAACACCTACTGATCCAAGTTTTATTTCTTCATTTTGGACAGGTTTCTTTTGTTTAACACAGTTTCTCCTTTCATTTCTAAGAGTTCTTAACTCTTCATCAACCTCAGAATCATCATCTTTTGGTATATTAAACTCTTGAGAATCATCACTACTATCAAGATCTGTTTCAGCCCCTTCTAGATCTGAGAGTTTATCTACATCAGATTCTATATCTATGTTGTCAATTTAGGTAGGTTCCTCATGTAACCCTTCAACATTAATATTATGAACTGTTGATATGTTCTCACCCACATTCTATTTTCACCAACCACATTACTATTTTGATCACCTGCTGTACCACAAAGAAAATCAGATGGAACCCCATCTTCTACCACTTCTACCTCATCCACAACATGGTTCACATACAAGTCTAAAAAGTCCCCATCTTCTAGGTCTTCAACAAGACTTACCAAAGTCAAGTCATTTTCTACTTCAATAAAGACTTTCTTTTTAGGGTCTTTAAAGTAGAACCCACCAACAGTTATATACCCAAATTCTTTAGTATAATAAAGCAACTCGAATATAGAAAAGTGTTCCTTGTCCATACTTACATATTCCACCTCACTTTCTCCTATGTGGCGTGGACCATATTCTTCATCAGAAATAAACTTGCCACCGTGGTGAAAACGAGTTGTAATAATAATATTAGCCATCAGATTTCTGAAACAAAACCCCAAAAATACCTGACAAGTTATGAATAGTAAAAATCCTAAAAAAATTCTAACTTTTTTCGGATATTTCCAAACTACCATTACTAATACTAACAAAGAACTAAAAAACCATTTACAACAACAATACATGACAAAAATGTGACAATATTGACATTTGAAACATACCTGAGTGCGATTCAAACACAAAACAAGCCCCTTAACTAAGACAGATACCTATTGAACATTAAAACATAGCTCAAAAAATCACTTATTTTGGATTAGAGGGAGTATGAAAGTTGTCTCTTTTGAGTGTCTATGTGGCAGGTCAGCATCAGGTGCGCACGAGGCACAGTAAAGACGATTTCTAATGTTTAGTTGTCAATTGGAGATAAGTTGAGGTGTGTAGATGTGCAATCTCGAAGTTAAGGATTCAGTTGTCAACTATAATCGTATTTGAGTGTTTGGTTATACGTTATGCAAAACATAAACCTTTCTTCAAGAAACATGTTATACTTTATGGTTTACAACAATTAAGTTTCATTCAGGGGTGTGTATTTGATTTTTCAATTCAAATTTATATTATTCAATTTTAATAATAATATTTTGCTATAATATTCATATTATTTTTGGAATTGATTTTAATATCATGTTATAGTATGTGTTTTTTATAACAATATTTGCTACTTATAACAATTAAAAAATTATCAAAACAAAAGATATTATTTTTTCTTTTTCTGATAACCGTCATGTTTGGATTATAGTTTGCTCGCAACTCGATTAATTCTACTAAAATCCATTTTATAATATTGAATCACTAGATAACACCTTTGGATGCAACTAACACGCTGTTATAGTAAGATTTGATTGTAATACTTAACACAAAAGGAAAATTACGAAGTTTTAAAAAGTTAACAAGTTATTGTATTGAAACTTTAACATTGCTTTAACATTCACTAGAAATGCGATGTTATCGTCACCTTTTGTCAATTTGTTGATATCATAGCAGAAAATATATTAAAATTTTCATGTTGTTTAAATGGCTAACTTGTTCACATCTTTTATAACTATGGTGTTCAAGCCAGCTTGCAGCGCGCCTTGACTAGTTCCACGGGCTACATGTTACGGGGGAACTCTGTTGACCAAGGCTTGAATGGATCTAGATGTGAATTAATCACCAAGTCTTTTTGTCTCCTTTGAAAATTGAACCCAAGAATTCGTAGTTTTTTCCTTCACTTCATTGATCACTAGGTCATATCCTTGGTACAAATGGTTGACTTGTTTCATAACAACTGGACATGTATTAAAACAAATCCGATATAACTAATATTTGCATTACTAATTTTACATTATACTAATCTTTAGTATTTTTAACCAAACGAACCCTAAAGAATAGTTTCTGCACAATAAAGATGTCATGCTAGTCTCTCTCATTCACTCATTATTATTGCATTTTTATTTTATTTTACTGATGAAAAACTTAAAATTTTAAATTTACCTTTGCTCAACATAATATGCATATTAGCTACTTCTTTAGTCGAACCTAATTTTTTATATGGGAGATGAATACACATACGCAGAAATGCTAAAATTCATACATACAATACTGAACACATAATTTTTGTAAAAAATAAATAAATAACAAGTTCAGTATTAAAATGTACACAGAAAATTAAATTGACGAGCTAGACAAATAACTAGCATCCTAAAATGATTAAAATCAAATTTTGACGCATATAAAATGAAAATAAATTCAATCAAATATCAAAAATGACTTCATTTCAATAAGAAACATAGATATCAAAGCACCAAATCTTTCGTTATCACTCATGGATTAATGAAAACATTAATAAATATCGTGTCCAATTTCTGTAACAAATATGCCAGAGAGTAAAACAAAGGCAGATTCTGCAGTTTGCTAATGGTGCAGCGGCAATTTGTCATGTATGTTGGTTCTCAATCCTTCGATGATTTGTGTAAAGTCCGCACGATTTTTCTAAAAGATTCAAAGATTGCTTCTTCTTTTCGTATAACTACCAATACGAGACCTCGTTTGCATACTCAACATGTTCATTACCATGATTCATGAGTTTAGTTGGAGATTGATCGCGTATCACCTACATTATCAGAGTATATATTTATGGCTACCAAAGTCAAAGTCCACATAATATTTTTTTTTTTCCGAAAAGGACTTACGGGACTTACACTATTTAAGATATCCGTATACCTTATTGTACGTAACTTATTTTTTTAATCGACTATGAAATACCGATATAGGACTTTATTCGCACACCCAACATAGGCATCACCATCAAATGGTAGTGCTTTCATCAACATGTTCTTGTCATCCATAGATCATTAACAAAGCCACAACTATGAATTAATTTCTAACATTTCTATAATTAATGATTCCTTGTTCCAACAGTTATGTGTAAGACAAAGTTTAATAAAGATGCTAACCAGAAATTTAGCCTATCTGTTGTCTACTTGTGTCCCATAAACTCTCTTTATAAGCTCTTCACATAATTCAACTTTGACAAGCCAAATATGATGAAAGTTCAAGTCATTTCAAGAGAAAATATCCAACCTTCATCTCCAACACCAAACCACCTCAAAAAATTCAATCTTTGTCTCTTGGATCAACTCATTCCAGCTCCTTATGCACCAATTGTACTCTTTTATCCAAATCTTGATGACGTTAAAGCCCGCGAAAAATCAGCATTGTTAAAGAAATCACTAGCTGTGACATTATCATCCTTTTATCCCCTTGCAGGGAGGTTTAAAGATGAACTCTCTATTGATTGCAATGATCAAGGAGTTAATTATGTCACAACCAATGTTAAGTGTCATCTAATCGATTTCCTACACGAACCAAACCTCGAATCGATTAGTCAGTTTCTTCCTTGTCAACCTCCTTTTAAGGAACTAGGTGCAGGAGATTGTGTCACTAACATTCAAATAAATGTTTTTGAATGTGGTGGCATTGCAATTGGTTTGTGTATAGCACATAAGGTTCTTGATGGAGCAGGTCTTAGTACATTTCTGAAAAGTTGGGCTGGATTAGTCCAGTGTCCTAATTTATTAGCAAATTACTTTTTTCCTGCTGAGAGTTTGTGGTTACGAGACACATGTATGACAATGTGGAGTTCAATGTTCAAGAAAGGAAATTTTGTAACAAAGAGGTTTGTTTTCAGTGCTTCTGCTATAGACAACCTTAAAGTTATGTCAACAAGACCATATATCAAATATCCTACTAAAGTTGAGGTTGTCTCATCTTTCATGTGGAAATGTTTAGTATCAAATAAGAGGTCCACTAGTTCACTGCTAACACACATAGTGAACTTGAGAAAAAGAGCAGCACCGGCTTTACCGGAGAACATTCTTGGAAATCTTATTTGGCTATCTAGTGCAAAGAAGACAGCAAAACATGACATGGAGTTGCCTGATTTGGTGAATCAGGTAAGAAAATCTATATCGAGGATCGATGATCATTATGTCAAGATGTTGAGAAGTGATGAAGGGTGCAGTTTGATGAGAAAGTCTCTCAAGGAGATAGGAGATTTTTGCACAAAAGGGGCAAGTCACTATGGTTTTAGTAGTTGGTGCAAGTTTGGAATCTATGATATTGATTTTGGATTTGGAAAACCAATATGGGTGAGTAGTATAAGTTCAAGGTGTTCATTTTTCATGAATCTTGTCATACTTATGGAAACTAGGTGTGTTGATGGAATTGAAGCATGGGTGACATTGGATGAAGAAGAAATGAACATGTTAGTAGGTTGTCAAGAACTCTTGGTTTTTGCTTCCGTAGACCCTAGCCCTCTTCCTCTCTACCTCCCAAGGTCGGGTAGGTTGCATACGCGCTAACCTCACCAGACCCAACTCGTGGGATTACACTGTTACTTTCCACAATACGGGTACGTAGAATCTGTATAACAGAACAACAACTTCAACTTGTGTTCAAGTATGAACAAGAACACAATGAAGTTCTAAATACCCTTAACACAAGATCAAAAGGACCTTTCAGAAAATAAAGATAAAACAGAAATGTTTAAGGCCAAGTCGTCCGAATTCACGGACTTTCCTTAAGGAATAATTCTCCTCACTGTACCCGAGGTTATGGAATCTTTCTCCCAGGATAAAATGGCCTTCAATCCGACTATAGCGGTACCTCAAATAGGCGGATTCTTTGAACACACTCACGGTTTGAATGATCACACTTACAGTATTTTTAAGACAAGAAGAATGTTTTGTAATCTGAAAATTTTTGTATTTTCTATGTCATAAACTTGTGGATGAAACCAGGTTTATATAGCCACTAGATGCCCCTTTGAAAAGGTGGCATTGGTTCATAATAGAGGATGTCTATTCACTTAAAACAATGCAGTATTTTTCTGAAACAGTGCACTGGTTCACTGAAACAGTGTGTATTTTCGTTGAAGAGTTGCAACTTTCTGAAACTTTGCAATCTTCTATAACAGAAGCAACAATCAGAAACAGTGCAACCTTCTGTAACAGAAGCAACAATCAGAAAAATTTTACTACATTTTTCCTTGGCATTCTTCGAAATTCAAATAAATTTTGTCCAAAAAGATAGATCTCATTGAGAGATCATTTTTCGAATCCGAATCCGAGCCGATCCGAGCGAGCGACGACGACGGCCCGAGGCATTATTTATTTCTTGCCTCACTTGTCATGTGGAGTAAGTGTTTCTCATTATAAACACTCTCAAGTTCTCTTCTTCCACCAATGTGAAAGAAAGAGTAAACTTGCCATTTTGGGAGTACACTCTCCATTTTTAGTGTCTCCTTTCCTCCACCCTTTTACTCTTCATTTTTTCATTCACACCCTTTCATTACTATGAACCCAACAATCTCCCACATGAATGGGGAATGACTATTTTTCGTAAAACTTTTACGGACAAGTATGTGATCATCAAGCAAAGACTGATTGCATTTGGATAAGTGGGTTTCCCTTTGAACTTTCCGTAGTGAACATACATCGGATGCACTCGGTCAATTGGTAGATTTGATATCTTTGAACTGTCGAGCTTTAATGTACACCTAGACAACACATGTCACACAACCAGCCTTTTACCGTTTATGGTTCTTACGGTTTTATTCTTTTCAGTCATGAACACGTCTCGATTTTCATGAGAGCTTAGAGAATAGGCCTTTACTAACATTCTCTTTGAAGCGGCTTCCACTTCGCCCACACATAGGTGATTTCTAAATGTTCAATCCTGTAGATTAAACTATTTGGTCAAATCTGTCAAATTTAGATAATCATTAAAAGACTTTTCACCTTAAGTCTTATCCTTGTTTACTATACATTGTCTACATCATGAGAATGGGTTGGGTAATTGACAATGTTGAACCTGTCAGACACAACTTTGTTTGATCTCCTTGAACCTAGCTCTTGAGATCTCCATTTTGCCAGGTAGAGTCACCGCCATGCTGACTTGTCCTAGGCCTTAAACCCATTCCCTTGGATGTCTTTTCTACTCCTTCTCTAGATAGGCCTTTTGTAAGTGAATCAGACACATTATCCTTCGACTTTACATAGTCTACATTGATAATTCAACTACAGAGAAGTTCTCTAACGGTATTATGTCTTTGTCTTATATGACGAGATTTACCGTTATACATTATGCTCCCTGCCCTACCTATTGCTGTTTGGCTATCACAGTGTATACATACTGGTGCCACTGGCTTGGCCAATAAGAAATATCTTTCAAGAAATTTAGGAGCCATTCTGCTTCTTCACCGGCTTTATCTAATGCGATAAATTCAGATTCCATTGTAGAGCGAGCGATACAAGTATGTTTGGATGATTTCCAAGAAACTGCTCCTCCACCGATAGTAAATACATATCCACTTATGGATTTTACTTCGTTCGATCTGGTGATCCAATTTGCATCACCACATCCTTCTAGTACCGTAGGATATTTATTATAATGCAAAGCATAATTTTGAGTGTTTTTAAGATACCCCAAAACTCTTTTCATTGCCATCCAGTGAGTTTTGTTGGGATTACTCGTGTACCGACTCAATTTACTGATAGCGCATGCTATGTCTAATCGTGTACAGTTCATTATATACATTAAACATCCCAATACTCTTGCGTACTCCAATTGCGAGTCACTTTCACCTTCATTCTTTCGAAGTGCAGAGCTCACATCCAATGGAGTCTTGGCAATACCGAATTCCATATACTTGAACTTGTCAAGTACCTTTTCGATATAATGAGACTGTGACAATGCCAATCCTTTTGGAGTTCGATGGATTCTTATACCTAAGATCACATCTGCAACTCCAAGGTCCTTCAATCCTTTTGTTTGAAGCCTTTTACTACAAGTCTTGCCTTGTATTTGTCAATAGTACCATCCGCCTTCATTTTCCTTTTGAAGATCCATTTAGAACCTAAAGGTTTATTTCTGGGAGGAAGATCAACCAATTCCCATGTATGATTTCTTAAGATTGAATCAATCTCACTATTGACTGCCTCTTTCCAAAAGGATGAGTCTGACGACAACATCGTTTCTTTAAATATTTGAGGTTCATTTTCTACGAGAAATGTTACAAAATTCGACCCAAACGAAGTTGACGTTCTTTGACGTGTAATACATCTTAGATTATCTTCATTATGTACATTCTCACTTGGTTTATCTCGAGGTCATTTAGATCCTCCACTAGACTGTTCATGTCTAATTTTATACGGGTAAATGTTTTCAAAGAATTCAGCATTGTCTGATTCAATTACCGTATTTTCACTAATATCTGGATGTTCAGATTTATGAACCAAAAATCGACATGCTTTACTACTTTTAGCATATCCTATGAACACGCAGTCCACCGTTTTAGGTCCTATCTTAACCCTTTTAGGTATAGGAACTTGCACCTTTGCTAGACACCCCCACACTTTGAAATATTTCAAGTTAGGTTTCCTTCCTTTCCATTTTTCATAAGAAATTGATTGTGTCTTACTATGGAGAACTCTGTTGAGTATACGATTGGCCGTAAGGACAACCTCCTGTAGACACCTAATTTCGTCCCTCCCCGATATCGTTTTTACCTATTGTTTACATTATCCTACCGTGTACCCTCACCCGTGTGATAATCCCTCCACAAAATGACAATAATAACAACCCCCTAACTAATCTTGTTTTATCCTAATATTCTAACAACCCACCCAATTAAAAAACAACACCTACCTACCCTATCCTAACAAACTCTACCCCACCTCACCACTACCCCACCCTCACCTCATATATACACACACAAAAGGAACACGGAAAAAGGGGGGATATACAAAAAAAAATAGCAAGAGCCTCCTACCTCCCTCTCTCTTTACACGTTTTCTTCTCTCTCTATCTTCTTACTAAAAATCCCATCGCCACCGGAGCAAACAACAACTAACCACTGCTCTGCCTCCGTCCTCCTCTTCCGCCATCCTCTGCCTAGATCTGGACGCCTTCCATTAGCAAAAGTCCTCTCCGTCGACCCACCAACGCCGACGCCAGCCATGGTGCCACACCTTTTCTCTATTAAACGGACCCAAATCCAGCGCCATCGCGCCTCCATGTAGCCGCCATCAAAAACCATCCGACCGATTAACGTTGGAGAAAAGAAAGTTTCACGACAGATTCTCAGAATCCATCCTAGTTTCGATCGGGGTCAGTTGTCCATCGGATTTTAAAGGTGCTTCGGGTTTTGTCTGTTTTTTTGGAGAATTATTATCGATATTGTGTTTTGGATCTTTCGAGAAAAGTCGAGTCAACATTTAGTTTTGGGTTTCATTTTGTTGTTTTCTTATTGATTTGAAATCTGTTCGGATGGCGATTGCGGGACACTGATTGGGTTTATTCGCCGTTGAGGTTCTATTCGAAATTTCAAGTCCGGGGTTTCTTATTATTAACAAAGATCAGATTGTTGAAAGGTCCATTTCTTAACCCGCTCTCTCTTTTATCTATCTTAGTGTGTTGAATGGATTGAGAATATGTGTGGTGTTATTATGTTTTGTTGAATTTTTATTGACGTTGATCATGACGTTTGTGATTCGGTTATGTTGGTTTGAGGAATGAGTTTTATCATGTTTTAATGGGTTGATAAAAGGAAAATTGGGGTGGAATTACGAGAAATTGATAAAAGTTGATTGTAGATTAATGTTGGTTTGTTGTCTTTTGTTCCATTCGATACAAGTGAATGTGATATATTTATACCATATTGAAATAGATAGGCAATATAGGTTTGGGTAGGCAAGAATTTAAGATTGATGTTTTGGTTGGATGTTGGAATGTGCGTGTGAATGTTTCTTTCTAGTTTATCATATTTAATTCAATTGTATAATTTGGCCGGGGAATACCCCGAAGTATCTGTATATATTTATTCACCGGGGAATGCCCCGAGGTATCATGTACCCAGAGGATATTCGTGGTGAAGGCCCGAGGCGTCGGGTAGAGCATTAGTTCAGGATTAGCGTAGGTTTACTTTCAGTCCCTTTTTATTTCGGGTTGTAATAATTGGACTGGACTTTACATTTTGGGGTGTTTTGTTTTGATTATTTTGCGTGCTTCTTGTGTGGTTCATACATTTCTTAGTGCCAAACAGTCGATACACTCTACCAAGCGACCGTGGTTGAACCACGGGATCGAGGGGTGCCTAACACCTTCCCCTCGGTCAACAGAATTCCTTAGCCGGAGTCTCTGTTCGCAAATCAGTTTAAAGAGTCAAATGGTTTTGAAAAGGATTTTTCGATGGTGACTTGGCACACCAGATTATGCCAAGTGGCGACTCTGAATAAAAAACGTAAATAATCCTTTTTCGAAATGAATTTTCATTTCTTGTCACTTAAATAATAAAACCCTTTCGAACTTAAAATATAAATCTTTTGGAGTACGTAAAAAGGGGGTGTGACACCTCCCCCCATAAGTTTTGCGGTAAACCAGAACTTATAAATAAGGCATTCATCATTTTCTTCAAAGTTTGATTTTTTCTTTCCGCAATTTCATTATATTGAGGTGAATAAGGGGCCGTAGTTTGATGGATTATTCCATTCTCTACACATATTTGCGCAAAGGGAGATTCATATTCTCTACCTTTATCACTTCTTATCATTTTGATCTTTTTGTCTAACTGATTTTCAACTTCAATTTTATATTGCCTAAACGCATCTATTGCTTCATCCTTACTATTTAGCAAGTAGACATAACAATATCTAGTGCAATCGTAAATTAAAGTTATGAAATACTTTTTCCCACCACGAGATGGTGTTGACTTCATATCACAAATGTCTGTGTGTATTAAGTCTAAGGGATTGAATTCCTTTCAACGGACTTATAAGGATGCTTTGCATACTTCGATTCCACACACGTTTGACACTTTGATTTATTGCACTCAAAGTTTGGTAAAACTTCTAAGTTAATTAGTTTTCGTAACGTTTTGTAATTAACATGGCCTAAATGTTCATGCCATAAATCATAAGACTCAAGAAAATAAGACGAATTCAAACTTTTATTCATTTCAACAGTCATTACATTCATCTTATAAAGGCCCTCCGTGAGATAGCCTTTTCCTACATACATTTCTCTTTTGCTAACTACAATTTTCCCAGAAACGGTCACACATTTGAATCCGTTATCTAGGAGTAAAACAGGAATTAAGCTCCTACGTAACTCCGGAACATATAGCACATTATTCAGTGTCAAGACCTTACCGGAAGTCATCTTTAGGCAAATTTTTCCTGTTCCCTCCACCTTAGCAGTAGCGGAGTTGGCCATGTAAAGCATTTCTTCTGCTTGAGCCAGAGCAAATGACGAGAACAACTCTTTATTTGCGCAAACATGGTGTGTGGCACCAGAATCCATCCACTATTCGCGTGGATTCCCCACCAAGTTGCATTCCGTGAACATAGCACACAAAACATCATATTCTTTGTTGGACTCAATCATGTTCGCTTGGTCCTTTTTCTTGCCTTTCTTCAGGGCTCGACAATCTATGGACTTGTGGCCAATTTTTCCACAATTGAAGCATTTTCCCTTGAACTTTTTCTTGGGTTGATTGCTTTCATGTTCAACTTTCTTTCTTTTCTTCGAGTTGTTTTTGCCATCTTCTACAATATGGGCTCCATTCATTGTAGAATTTTCCTTTGACCTTCTTTCGGCAGCTTTATTGTCCTCTTCAATACGAAGTTGGATGATAAGATCTTCAACGGTCATCTCCTTGCGTTTATGCTTTAAGTAGTTTTTGAAGTCTTTCCACAAAGGTGGTAGCTTCTCAACTATCGCTGCTACTTGGAAAGCATCATTCACAATTAAACCTACAAAACAGTTTATGTGAGTATTAAGAACATTTTTAATTTGTTCAACTAAGGTATTTTTCAAAAATATACCTTCTGCTAGGAGATTATGTATGATGACTTGCAACTCCTGTACTTGAGAGACAACAGATCTGCTGTCAATCATTTTGAAGTCCAAAAATCGTGCAACAAGGAATTTCTTAATTTCCGTATCTTTCGTTTTATATTTCCGTTCAAGTGCCCCCTACAGTTCTTCTGATGTCTTGGTTCCACTATAGACATTATAGAGGTCATCTTGGAGACCACTCAGAATATAGTTCCTGCAAAGGAAATCCGAATGTTTCCAAGCTTCTACAATAACAAAGCGGTCCTTGTCCGAGGTTCCCTCAGGCACCTCGGGAGCGTCTTCGCTAGTGAACCGTTGTAGATATAAAGTGGTGAGGTAAAAGAACATCTTTTGTTGCCACCGCTTGAAGTCGATGTCAGAAAATTTTTTGGGCTTCTCTGCCGGTGCCATCATTGGCGGAGAATTTGTGCGACTTGATGTGGCAATATTATTTGCCTCCATAGACGTCGCATCCATCATTTGACTTTCAGTTGTCATTTTTCCTGTCACCACAAGACAGAAAACTTAGTATTTTTCAGAATACTATTTATAAAGTTAAGTAACTTGAAACTCTTCTTCTTGTTTCTAGTTAACGATGAAGTTTTTATTACTTCGAATCATCAACCGAGTGAACCTTAACTTGTGATGAAGATTTTATGTCTTCTAATCACTAGTTAAATTCAAGCGGAGTAGAAAGCCTAAGCTTTAATCTTCAAAAATAAGCAATACAGATTCTGTAAGGTTTTATTCCTTAAGATTGTTACTTTCCACAATACGGGTACGTAGAATCTGTATAACAAAACAACAACTTCAACTCGTGTTTAAGTATGAACAAGAACACAATGAAGTTTTAAATACCCTCAACACAAGATCAAAAGGACCTTTCCAAGAGGTGTATTTATCTTTCAGAAAATAAAGATGAAACAGAAATATTTAAGGCCAAGTCGTCCGAATTCACGGACTTTTCTTAAGGAATAATTCCCCTCACTGTACCCGAGGTTATGGAATCTTACTCCCAGGATAAAATGGCCT
>NC_061114.1:230519048-230590580 GCF_002878395.1 Capsicum annuum | reverse complement strand
TACCCTCAACACAAGATCAAAAGGACCTTTCCAAGAGGTGTATTTATCTTTCAGAAAATAAAGATGAAACAGAAATATTTAAGGCCAAGTCGTCCGAATTCACGGACTTTTCTTAAGGAATAATTCCCCTCACTGTACCCGAGGTTATGGAATCTTACTCCCAGGATAAAATGGCCTTCAATCCGACTATAGCGGTACCTCAAATAGGCGGATTCTTTGAATACACTCACAGTTTGAATGATCACACTTAGAGTATTTTTAAGACAAGAAGAATGTTTCGTAATCTGAAAACTTCTGTATTTTCTATAAACCTGTGGATGAAACCAGGTTTATATAGCCACTAGATGCCCTTTTGAAAAGGTGGCATTGGTTCATAATAGAGGTGTGTGACTCTTTCTGAAAATACATGTCTATTCACTTAAAACAATGCAGTATTTTTCTAAAACAGTGCACTGGTTCACTGAAACAGTATGTATTTTCGTTGAAGAGTTGCAACTTTTTGAAACTGTGCAATCTTCTGTAACAGAAGCAACAATCTGAAACAGTGCAACCTTCTGTAACATAAGCAACAGTCTGAAACAGTGCAACAGTTTCAAACAGACACACTGTTACTGCGTGTATATGTATAAACGGAGGCCGCAACAGTGCAGAAAAATTTTACTGCATTTTTCCTTGGCATTCGCCGAAGCCAAGCGAGCGACGACGACGGTGCAAGGCATTATTTATTTCTTGCCTCACTTGCCATGTGGAGTAAGTGTTTCTTATTATAAACACTCTCAAGTTCTCTTCTTCCACCAATGTAGGAGAAAGAGTAAACTTTCTATTTTGGGAGTACACTTTTCATTTTTAGTGTCTCCTTTCCTCCACCCTTTTACTCTCTATTTTTTCATTCACACCCTTTCATTACTATGAACCCAACATACACTAGGTATGTTGTTGTTGTATGAAGTCTTTGACCTAGCTTAAACATGTAAATATTCATGGCTCACTTCAACTCAGTTCCAATATTCCTCTCCCCCATTCCAACATGTTATTAATAGTGGAAGGATTAGGTTTTTCTTTGTTTTCTGTAATTACCATAAAGAACCATGGACATGAAAACATGAACATTGAATAAAATTTCAAATACTAAATGGTAGTGCTACTGAATGTCCATATACTAGAGCACCTCCAATGGCCGATGAGAGATAAAACGAACTAGGGAGAAGAAGAGATACATAGGGGGTTTGATAATGATGGGTAAAGATTTGCAGCAAAAGAGGATTTTCAAAAATATACAGCCCAACATAAAATATTACATCACGTAGCTATATGATCTCTCAGAATACCCAAGGGGAAAGCATTGCACGTAATGTATCAACCTTGTATAAAAGTATATAACATTGTATAAAAGGTGTTTAGACACAAATTAATATGGGTTAAAGTGGGCAACAAACTCAAAGTACAAGAGTTGTTCAGAAAAATAAGCAAGAAAAGACAGATGAACAGAAGATAAGAGTTGTTAGTGCCTCTACTGCTCGTTGATTAATACTAAATTGTTCATATTTTGACGCAAACTAACACGTTAAGAATGGAATATTTAATTTGCTTATGTTGACTAATTTATGACACATGCAGATATTGTTCGTTTTTTAATGTTTAGATTATTTCAACTGCTCTTAGCATAGGACGTGCACGAGAGTGAACTATAACTCATCTACTTACCACTTTAAGCCGGGATACAGTTGAGTCAGTTTCTTTTCATGTCAGGTTAACGAGGATATGACCGTGAATTACAGTAGAAGGTCAAGAGGTAGGACTGTTGTCGGTATTAGTAGTCACGGTGCTGCGCTTGTAGTTTCTTATTCTTGGATTCTTGTTAATATATGTTGTTTCGGATAGATTGGTTGTAGTATTAGTTTGTAGTGGTATTGCTCCATTACTATCTATTTTATATTGTGTTACTTTCTATTGTCGTTTTGTCTTGAGTTAAGGATTTATAGTAAACAAACAGTCTCTCTACTCACCTCTGAAGTAGTGATATGGACTATAAATACTCTACTCTCCATACACCCTACTTTATAGAATACACTAAAATATGTTGCTGCTGTAAATATTTCTGTAAAATATCGAATATGTTTTTACTGTAAATATTTCTGTAAAATCTAGTAATCTTCAAAAATATCGATTTAGAATAATTAAATATGTGAAATAAGTGAAAATAAACTAAGAAATTATTGTAGGAATAATTAGGATTTTTTTAATAATAAAAAAAAGACAATGATTAAAAAACATTTCTAAAATATCACTTTTTATAAGTTTTCTACATGAACTATTAAACATTTGCGTTTCTTGCATAAATTATCACCAACTATTATCTTTTTTTTTTTTATTTCCCATTCGATATTCGATATCCGCATTGGAGCCTGACTAATCCGAATTTGTGTTGGATAGGACCCCATTCAGGAGTAGTGCTTCTAACATAATTTTTTCTATGTCCAAGGTCGAACGTTTTACCTCTAATTAAGGAAGAAACAACCTCATCCGCTACACCACACCCCATATTGGTCACCACTATTATCGAAACACTGATCGACATCAATAAGTTACTTTATACACACTTTTTGTTTTCGGTCAAGTCGACCATTGCCTCAATAAAAAAACAAGGCATAGATTAATTGACTGAAATGCCCAAAAGAAGACAAGTACAAACTGACAATGATATTCTTGTGGATTGGATCATAAATGATTGGAACATGCTAACAATCATAGCCGTTGAATCTCATCTCTACAAATCAAACGACAACCCCATCACCATTCTTGTCTTTGTCTTCTTCCTTCCTTCAACCCCATCACTGGCCGGCATCCCAACAACGTTGTAATAAACTTAACACTTTTGGTGTTGTCGGAAAAAAGAGACAATTTGGAGTTGAAAATTGAAATCAAACGCTACATGTTGGTGTCTTTCTTTGTAATTTAAATGGGGTTTCGTCGTCGTCGACGCTTAGTTTTATTTGGAGTTGTGTTGATTGTTCTTTTTTCTTCATTTGTAAATGGAAATTCTAATGCTACACAGATTCCTATAACTCCTATCAATCATGATCTTTATCATACAAGGTAAAAATTTTGAGCCTTTTTGGTTATTCAATTTAATTTTGTGATCCAATTTGGGTAGTGATTTTTGGTAATTAGGATTCTTGAATGATGTTTATTTTGATGTAAGTAGGCTAGCATATTAATTATAAGGTGGGGGAATCGAACACTTACTAACAAGGTGGGAGTTCAGGTAACCAGCCAACGAAATGAGCTACTAAGATTCCCCTGATTAATTAGTTAGAGTGGAAATGAACTTATACGGTTATCGGTGTCATTGAGACTGTGTGATTACTTTCATCTTGTTTGAAGCTGTGTTGATTGTTAAATGGAAATTCTAATGCTACGTAGATTCCTCTTGATCTTATTAATCGCCATCTTTATCATACCAGGTAATAATTTTAGCTTTTTTGGGTGTTTAATTTAATTGTGTGATCCAATTTCGGTAGTGATCTGTGGTAACTAGAATTCTTACTAAAGTAAGTAGGTGAGAGTTCAAGTAGCCAACCAACTGAGCTACGAAGATTCCTCTAATTAATTGATTAGTATGGAAATGAACTTAGATGGATATCGTTTTCATTAAGGTTGTGCAATTAATTCAATTTGATAGAATTTTATTAAGAAAGATCCCCACTTTGTGAGATTTCACTGTGTATGTTGTTGTTGTTATATTAAGAAAGGTGATGACTTTATTCTTTTCATTTTGCATCAGCGTTCTGTGTTTTCTGAATTTAGAAAATTTACGGGTTAAAATGGAAAATCCCCTTTTTTACCATTAGCAAGAACTCGTTTCAGTTCAGGGGAGCAGAATCATATCTGGAAGTGGTTCTTCGGATCGATCACATATTCTCAGCCCTGTCTTTTGGTTTCCACTCCAGGCTCCAAAAAAGGATAGAATGAGATTATTAACATTGAATCATCATAAGGAAGTAAGGTAGTCCGTGACTGACTAGTTACTTAGTATTGGTTTGAAATAGACCTGGATAGAATTCAATGGATATAGAGGATTCATAGAGCCGACTCCAATTGATTTGGGATCGAAGGTAGCTGGTTGATTGATAATTTTTTCTTCTTTTACTGGGAGCGAGCTAGGAGGTTTAGCTCAAAATGAATTTTGATGATGTTAATTAATATGAGTAGCTTAACATCTTATTCGACTGAAGTGAATAGTTATAGATATTAATGCATCAAAGCTGTATAAGATGCTCTATTCTGTTTCCACGTGTTCAAGCTGTGGAAACAACCTCTTGCAGAAATGCAAGTTAAGGCTGCGTACAATAAACCCTTTTGGTCCAACCCGTCTCCGGCTAATGGGAGCTTTAGTGCACCAGGCTGCCCTTTTTCTATGTTATGGATCAAAAAAGATCTTGCACCACTGCTTTTCTACTTTATTTTTTTAAAAAAAAAAAACCTGTGAGGGTTTGGGGGTGGGGTGGTGGTGGTGGTGGTGGTGGTGGTCTGTGCTTGAATTTTCAACACTGTTTTCCTTTATATTTATATACTTTGGGTATTTGGCATCGGTTTATGGTATCTTCTAGGGGAGCTCTGTTGGAAGAGATAGAATCGTTGGTCCATAGACACCCAAGCAAGCTCTCTGTGAGTTTTCCCCTATCTTCTACCTTTTTCAAACTTTTGTCTTGGGAAAATTGAAACCACACAAATATGCATCTTCTCTTAATATCTCATCTTAATTCATGTTTATGCAGATGGAGACTTTTTCCACTCAAAACAAAGGCTATCATGCAGAGATGACTGTAGTTACTTATTGCCGCAACAGGAAAGACTGTGAAGACAAATCAAAGCTTAGGATCCTTCTTGTAAGTTTACTTTCTATGGTCCGTTATTACATTTCTTCATGTCCGTTAGAATGGGAATATATACTGGACTGTGTTCCCTGGGTTTCATAGTTAAGATAGTTAACTCATGAGGGAAAAGAAGAGAGGAGGGAAGCGGAGTGTTATCTTTGAAAAGACTTTGAACAAATGCTTTTCCAGACGTTATAATGATTTGGTCTTTAGTGTTAGAAAATCTCAGATTGGTCATTGCTGGTGTTTTTGACAGATAAATTGCTTGTGTTCCAGAGTTTTGGCCAGCATGCGAGGGAGCTCATAACTACGGAGCTTGCATTGCGGATTCTTTCCATTTTAAGTGAAGAGGAATTCTTATCCAGTGCATACCCGCTTAATTTAAATAACACGCTTGATAGGCTTGTCATAAAGGTAAAATCTTTGTCTATTTGGAACTTGCAATTGAATAATGTGAATGTAGTTCATATTTATGTTTTATGAATCTATATTTAAGTTGTTGAATTAGAGGATTAAAGCACTCCTAGTTGAACAGGAAGTATATTTAGTTTCACCCCTCTTCAAACGTTTAGTTTCTCAGCTCCTTTAGCATTCTTCTAAGAAAATCCCGCAGAACTCCTTTCATTTTGAGGTTCTTTTATTTTGGACACCTGCTGATGTTGGTGTGATTTTGTGATCCCACTCTCGTAATATATTGAAGCATTCTGTCTAGGAGATTCTCAATTAGACATTTTCGGAAGATTTCCTTGCACAATACAAAGCACTTCTTCTTGGCAGAGACAGATTTACATTTCACACAGGCTCATAGAGAGAGCTTGTTGTCTCAAATTTTAGTGTCATGGAATTATCTGTTTTGCCAAACGTCAGTAAATATCTTTCACATTGTTTTCGAGCTGCAGATTTTTCATTCTGTACAGTAAATTCTGTTTTAGTTTTAAATCTCTTGAGCCGTGTGTCTATAAGAAACAACCTCTCTATCTCACCTCCGAGGTAGTGACATGGACTGCGTACACTTACCCTCCACAGTCGGTTTGTTGTTGTTGTTTGCTTTTTAAATCTCTCTGGTCGTGCTCGGATAAAAATTCAAATTTTGCACAATTTCGTAACCTGCATACCAAGGACTGAAAATAAAAAAAGAAACAAAGATCTTTATCACTTCAAAGAGTAACCGAATTCTCTTGAAAACTAATGTTACATGGGAATGCCTTTATTCGTCTAACCAGGTTGTTCCAATGGAGAATGTGAATGGGCGTAAACTTGTAGAAGCAGGGGATTTCTGTGAAAGAAGAAATGGTATAGCTATTTGTCTTGCTGATCTGATCACAGAAATTGACTCTACAAAGAAGTACCAAGACAATTAATTTCTAACCTTTTTCGACAGGAAGAGGAGTTGATCTTAATCGGAATTGGAGCGTAGATTGGGGCAAGAAAGAAAAGGTTTGTTCTTTAGACTGCCATTGATGGAAGATTCATTGTGTTTAGATATTGTGTGTCTTCTTTACTGGTGTATGGACTGGCTGTGTTCCTTTTGTTGTAGGTTGTTACTTATGCCATCTTGGTGGTGCAGTAATATTTGAACTTAGTACCAAATTAGCATTGTTTTACTGGATTCTTGTGTATATGCTGTTTGCGTTTACTAGTTCAAGTGGATGCAGCTATGTGCTTATACAGCTCTTTGTCCTTTTGATCTTTCCTTTCCAGGATTATGATCCATATGAAGAAAATCCAGGGACTGCCCCTTTTAGTGAGCCCGAGACACAAATTATGCGGAAATTATGTGCATCGTTTGAACCACATATATGGGTTAACGCGCATTCTGGAATGGAGGCAAGTATACTTTTGTTAGTGTGTCATTTTTTAAATTACAATAATTCTTTCTAGTTTCTGCTGTGAATGAAATACTTATTCTGTGCCGTTTATGTAATTTTTTTCAGGCTCTATTTATGCCATATGATCACAAGAACACGACTCCGGAAGGATTACCTTCTCAGAGAATGAAATTAATGCTTGAAAAGTTGAATCGTTTTCAACTGAATGATCGTTGCTTAGTTGGATCTGGAGGAGGTTCTGTCGGGTTTGTATTACTTACTCATGTGTTGCTATTTTTCTTTAAGTTTGGTTGAACAGGTTTTTATTTAATGCATAAGAAATAAATTGAGCTTCATTCAGACTTGAAGTTTGTCCAGGACTTGCCTAAATCTTTATCTTGATGGACCTAATATAATTTACCTGTTATATTTTGTGCGTGCTGTCCTTGTAATCATCAGAATTTTTAGTATGTTCAATAAACTCTGTGCTGTTGCGTGTTGTACTGCATGTGAGTAAGCAATAGATTTGATAATATCCCAACCAGAAGTTTTTGCATACAAAACGGGAAAATATTCTTCTGAGAGCATTGCTAGTCAGTCACTGTTAGAACATCACATGCAGATGAGGAGGGAACATTTTAGTCTCTCACCATTGTCTAGCAGTGAATGTATTCTGTTTTACTACTTCAGATATCAAGCACACTGAAAAGAATTAGTAGACGTTAAGCCACTTACTGATAAATTCACATCATGATATTAGGCATGAAAAACGTGCATATCTGACGATGTCTTCCTTCTGCCTTTTTTGAAGCAAATATTAGGGTCACCATTCACTTATATCTAGCTTTAGATGCAAGTTTTCCTTACCCCAAGTATAACGTTACGCCACTTATTCAGGTATCTAGCTCATGGGACAGCAACTGATTATATGTATGATATTGCAAGAGTGCCCATGTCTTTCACCTTCGAGGTTTGTCTTTGCATTTATCAATTTATATACATTAAAGTCCTTGCTCAATGTCAAGCATCTTTTTACTGATTCGATATCCAATATGTATACGTGATGCATGTATCTGTTGGTTGGCAGATTTATGGTGATAGCACGGCCTCGTCAAAAGACTGCTTTAAGATGTTCAACCCCATTGACCTCATTACTTTTAACGTAAGTTATACCCTCAGTTCCATTTTATGTAACGCACTTTCCTTTTTTGTCTGTTCCAAAAAGAATGATAAAAAAACAATTTAACTTCGAACTTCACATTTTTACCCTTAATAATATGATTTTATAGCCTCAAAAAATGTCACGGCATGTATAAGACCACAAGTTTCAAATGTCTCCCTTTCCTTCTTAGACTCCACACACAATCAAACTCCCCCACTATTCCAGCAATCATATATCCTCGTGTCAAATCTGTAGAAAACAACTGATCACCCCAAAAGCTTTCTATATCATATGCATATAGCCACCATCAACACCAAATATCCGTGTAACTCCTCATAATTGTCCATTTAGTTTTCCCTCAACAAGGTAATGGCAAATTCCACTTGAAGCCCTCAATAAACATGTAAACGTAAGTCTCTCCGGTAATACCTCTGTAAGCCTTCTGGCATAACATGAACAATCCAACCCAGTGTAAAATGTACGATTTCCCCCCATATTACTGACCCGAGTATTGTGTTTCGTAGATGATGCATCTTCTTTGCCATGTATCCTTTTTTCTTTTCCAACAAATAGTGTTGACAACAGTAAAAACGTGTTCCTCAATTCATGTCAAAACACTCAGCCATTTTCATTCTGAATTGCAGAGAGTTCTCAACGACTGGTCTGCAGCATTTTTTACACTGTTCAGTTTGGGTGGAGTCCAGATGAAGGATCTTCATCCAAATGCAACTGGATCTGGTTTCGAGAAGTGGGTTTCTATTGATGATTATCTGAACGGTTATTTAATGGAAAGGAAAAGTAGGTACGGGAAGAAACTGGAAGTGCTTGAGCTCGGAATGCAGGAGATTAGGACATACTTTAGATTGTTCTTGTTATCATCTGTACTTCTGATGTTTATGTTCTGTTCAAGAATCTCAAAGAGCGGCCGGCAAATTGTTTCTGCTATGTCCTTGTGATTCTGTGATGGTAATTCTTTGCTGCCCTTGAGATTTAGCTAAACATTTTTGTGAAAGCTATAAGGTGAAAAAGGGCATACCAAATTTTTCTTTAGCTGTTGTAATTTATTCCCTAATTTCTTTTCATCAGTTTCTCTATAGAAATGGTAGAGCTTAGAAAGGCTCTTATTTTTCAGTAAGAAGTTGTAATGTTGAATTGTTAACGTTGTTTGGTGGGAGTGTGGATAGATAATATATAGATTTTTGCCATGTTCTATGAGTTCTTTCTTGGTTCTTTGCCTTTTAAGACTACCTAGCATTGTGACTATTGAATATTGATACTAATGATAACTTACTAACTTGGCTTCTTGGTTGAAATTGCCTTCACCAAACAATTATGTTTTGATGTTCTTGTGAAATATTAGAAAAACCAGAGAACTAAAATTCCATCAAAGGCAAACATACTAGGTGATCTCTATCTATCCAAGTCTCGGTGAACATAGTTATTCGATACTTGTGTTAGTGAGAAGTGGTAGGAATTTATGGAATTAATTGAGGTGTGCGAGGATGGACTAACACATTTCGGTGTTCTTATGGAATAGGCCGATAAGCTGGATCTGAATCTGAATTATGATATTCAGTTTGTTCGAGATGTGCGGCACCCCTTTTAGTACCTTGCCTCGAAAGTAGCGATGAGTAATCAAAAAATAGGAGGGTTCCAGTTATCAAAGACCCGTCCGCGAGCGCTTTTCATGTCATGAGCTACATTTTGTTGGATGAAGATATGATGAAGAGCACAAATCAGAAAATCCAAGATATTTATACGAATATCCTCTCCGAACTCAAAAATGACATTGCAATTGGTTCTGAACTGATGATTAAAACGAATAATGCAAGTACTGGAAGAGAACGAGGAAAATCGTATTTAAACACACTTTATGCACCAAACATTTTTACGTTCATACATAATTTAGGAAAGAGTCATATCCTAGGCGATGTGATGTAGATCACTTATATTTATATATACCATAATAATTTACGTTCTATCGTAGGATGCATTTAATTTGTATAATGTATCTCTAATCAAAAAAACTAAAAGTATCACACATTGTGTTCAATTATATAGTTTACTAAAAATAGCATAACTAATATATATTTGCCTAATACACATATCTTTTACCATTAGAAAACTATTTTTATTTAATTATTTAGAAGAACTTTATTAATTACCCTCATCAGAGCCAAACCTCAAAAAGAAACAAACAATGAAGAAATTCCCAACATATAACCATTTTGACTAAACTCAATTTTGCAGTAAATTGGGATTCTTTCCTCATTTAAAATACTATATTCTAAAAAAATTAGAATTGTGCCAAACTGGACCAATTTTTAGAAGGGTGAATATGTACATTTGTTAAACTTTGAGGAAGGTATTTGTAATATCATCAAACTAAAGGTACATATAAATATCAAAACAATTTGGAATTTTAAAAAAAAAAAAAAAAACTTAAACCCTACTGAGTGTTAGCTAAATGGGCTGCTAGGGTTTATATTGTATACAAAAATTGATTGCTATTTTACAGAATCAGAAGATGGGAGGTTCACGAGCTCAAGTAAACAAATCTCATAAAACTCGATTTGCTTCTAAATCATCTCGCAATGTTCACAAAGTTTCTTCTAAAGGTACTATTTTTATTTTTATTTTTTTTGGGTACCAATTTGTGTTAAATTTGCTTAATTTGGGGTGTTGATGAGCTTTTTTTGGTGTGATTAGATAAGAGTAGAATTGGGAAACCTGATCGGAATGTCATTAAGGGAGCTCGGGCAGCTCGGCTTCAGAGGAATAAGATGGTAATTTTTGTTATTGAATTTTTTCTGTTTAGATGAGTGTTAATTAGTTGGGATTGGTATTTGGATTGTTTAAGTAAGAAAAAAATTATTGCTTTTGGGGGTATTGAGTTATCGTGTTAGGGGTCATTTGGTATGTCGGATAAGGTGGGATATACCATACCGGTATGCGGGATAAGGGGGATATACCAGGATTAAGCATGTGCTGTTAGAGGTTGTTTGGTATGCGGATAAGGTGGGATATACTAGGATTAAGCATGTGCTGGGGTCGTTTGGTATGCGGATTATGTGGGATATACCAGGATTAAGCATGTGCTGTTAGGGGTCGTTTGGTATGCGGATAAGGTGGGATAAACCAGGATTCGACATGTTTTGCTAGGGGTCGTTTGGTATGCGGGATAAGTTGGGATATTCCAGGATCAAGCATGTGTTGTTAGGGTTCGTTTGGTATGCTGGATAAGGTGGGATATTCCAGTATTAAGCATGTGTTGTTAGGGGTCTTTTGGTATGCTGGATAAGGTGGGATATACCAGGATTAAGCATGTGTTGTTAGGTGTCGTTTGGTATGCGGGATAAGGTGGGATATACCAGGATTAAGCCTGGGATAAACTTTATACTGAGTTTGGTTGACGGTAGCCTTGGATAGTCCCACCTTATCACATCCAGCTTGGGATTATTTTATTCCATCTCCCACGTGGGATAAATTAGTCCAGTGATTATAATTTTAGTATAATTTAGTAAGTGTACCAAATGATCTAGTAAAGAGGTAACTTATCCATGTATTAATTTGTGTATAAGTTATATAACGTTTCGTTGCTAAGTTATTCAGGTATAAAATTAATATGACATTTGGTTTGCAATATAGAATACCTGCATAACTAATATCCACATAGCTAGTACATGTGTTACTAATACCTGCATCATTCTAACCAGCTATTAAACGACCCCTTTCTGTTATATGCTAAAAATGCAATTTTGTAGATGAGGGAGCAGAAAAGAGATGCTCTTTTGAAAGAGAAGAGAGCTTCATCTGGATCAAATAGTCCTCCCAGAGTTATTGTAAGTATTCTTCTTTGTTTCTTCTTTCTGTTTCGTTGAGTTCAAAAATTTAATTAGTAACAACAAAAGTGTCAGAATAGTTATTATAAGTAATCTCTAATGGACGAGACATAGTCAGCTGGAGTGAAGTAGAAGAAGATATCTGTTTCTTGTGGTTTCTAAATATTGTTTATGTGACAGGTTCTCTTTGGTCTATCCCGATCGGTTGACCTTAGTGCACTTGAACAAGATCTGCTGAAGCTATTGTCTGCAGATGGAATTGGTGTTGTGTTTCCAGCAGTTGCTTCCCCAGAATATAAGTTGAGAGCAACGGTAGGAAGTGTATTGTGGGAACTCCCTTTATCTATTATACTAGTTATTGAACAATACACAGAAGAATATCTGCATTGTTGAATTGGTCTCAGGTTCTAATTTAGGTGAAAGTAGCATATTATGCCTTTACCTTGGTAATCAACTGACATCAGTCACTTGATTATCTGCGGGATGGTGGAGTACACATTACTGAATATTATTAAGAAGATTCTGAAATATGTACACAGAGTTCATAAAGCAAAATCTTAGTTTCTTTTCTAACCTTACATAGAACTTCTGCATGATAGGGGAGTGATGTATGAGATTATAAGCTCTGGCAGTATATTATAGGATAGAACGAGCTTCGACTGCACTTAAGAATACAAGTAAGAGGATGCTAGGGTTCAGGCATGTGTCAGCATACCAAAATGCCAGAGAAACAACATAATTACTCTTATGAATTTTCGTAGCGCAATTTTTTGGGTGTCAAATCTGATGCCAGAAGCAGCATACGATAAATTGTTTGTCAGTTATTGATAGTTAAATAGTTTTCCTTGCTTTGACTTGTTTGTTCTTCGCAGAAGTTTAACAGTAAGTTGTATTGTCTAGGTCTTAAAAGCACCTCATGGTGATCTCTTGGCATGTATGGAGATGGCCAAGGTATGATATGCGTTGGAGTATTTCCAGGCTTTGATTGCTCTTAAGTTCTTTGTGCATCAAGGATGTTTAAGTTAGAAGCTTTGCCATTTGCAGGTAGCTGATTTGATTGCTTTTGTCACATCTGCAAATTCCTCTAGTGAAGATGATTGTTATATAGATGCATTTGGATCTCACTGCCTTTCGATCTTTAGAGCCCTTGGTCTTCCTAGTACTGCAGTACTGATTCGTGTAAGAATTAAGATCTTCCCTGAAAGGAAGTCTTTTTTGTCATTTCTTGGGAATGGTTTGGTAAATTTTTAAGGAATCGAGACTTGAGTACGTCATCTTCTGTATTTTAGGATCTGCCCAGTGAGTTAAAAAAGAAAAATGATTCAAAAAAGGTGTGTACATCTAGCCTGGCTTCTGAATTTCCAGAGGATTGCAAGTTCTATCCAGCAGATACAAAAGATGAGTTGCATAAGGTAATGATTTGGAGATCTTGTTTTCTTGCTTACAGTAGCTGCATTCTAGACGTCATCTGACGTATTTCTATCCCAGTCTAATTAACTTATGAAATCATTGTTTTTTCTTTCGGTTTGTTGTTTGTAGTTCTTGTGGCTTTTTAAGGAGCAAAGACTCTCAGTACCTCATTGGCGTAATCAGCGGCCATATCTAATGGCTCAAAAGGTACAGACCTTCCATTTTTCTCAATTTTTTGACGCATTTCTCCTTTAAGACCCCTGGCTGTTAAGATAGAGTGATTTCATCTACTCAACTTTAGTTTCAATGCAGGCGACTGTGAATTTACTTTGTTCTCAACCATGGTTTTGGTCCTCTGTGCTTCTTTTTGCAGATAAGTTTGTTAGTTAGGATTCGGGATTAATTTCTTTCTTATTTCTTTTTCAGGTCGACATGCTTGCTGATAATTCCATTTCTGGAAAATGTACACTCCTCCTTTCTGGTTATATTCGTGGTCGTAGTCTGTCTGTGAATCAGCTGGTAATTGTTTGGCTTCAGCATATAACTTTGAGATTTAAAGAATTGTCCTTGACATTGGATACTGTTGGATCAGGTTCACATAACAGGTGCTGGAGATTTTCAGTTATCCAAGATTGAACTTCTCAAGGATCCATGTCCCCTGAATGTTAGAAAAGGAGGGGACTTAATGGAATCTGATGACATGAATGAGGCACAGGTGCACTTTTATATTTTGTTTACTTAACAGAAACTCTTTGTGGTATTGAAGAAATTATTGATAAAGATTACATTTGAAACTGTAAAATACTGATTCCAATTGATTCTACTCATTTAATTTTATGCTTGTATTTCTTTGGGTTCATTTCTTATGTCTCTATTCTTCTCTTTCTTTGGACCTAGAGGCAACATTTTGGCAGACACCAAAATACAATTTATGATGAGCTTGATCAATTTTCTTCTTCCACTAGGTAGCTATACTCCTCGTAGAAGGCATTTTTCTCGCTATGTTCAACATTTCAAAGTTGTATATAGATGAAGCAAATTGCACACTGAAATATTTTGGAGATTCAAATGCTCAATTTGCCATAAGTTCGTTAAACACTTGTACTAAAATATTGGGATACCTATGACACTGTAGATATGTGCTCCTAGTGCAGCTGTCATCTGTTTCCCCCTTTTTCTGGATGCTGCGTTTTCAAAAACCCCAACCCTCTCCTTGAGTGGTGCAATATCATATGCAAACATCTATTCTTCCCTGGGCCTACTGAACCACATTTCATGGTCCTTGAACAAAATTCTTTTTGTTTTTTCTCTCTACTCATTCCAGTAATGTCTTCTAATGCATTTCAGGTCATCAGTTGCTTGACTCCTGACCCTATGAAGCAAGAGCCTTTACTTGTTGAGAATGTCCCTGATCCATTGGCTGGGGAGCAGGTATAAATCTATTCTTGGTACAATTTTATCTTTCATTCTACGAAAGCAGGAGTGGACAAAGTTCATTTATGAAATGCACTTGTTATATCATTTACCTTGTGCCATTTTTTTAATAACTACTGGATTTTGGGTTCATGATGAGATGCACGTGTCTCATCATTGTACCTACTTGTGCGATTCTTCTGTAACCATTTATAATTTGTACAAATACTTGATATGTATTTTGGTCATCAGACATGGCCTACTGAGGCAGAAATGGCTGAAGCAGAAAGAAATCAGGAGGAAAGAAAGCTGAAAAGGAAAACTCTTCCTAAGGGCACTTCTGAATACCAGGTTTATTTTCTGTCAATAGTTGCCTAAACATGTATTCTTTGTTGTAACCTGAGTATATTAGTTTATACCAGAAATGATTAGTTGACTTGCAGGCGGCTTGGATTGTAGAAGATTCAGACGCGGATGTTTCTGAGAGTGAGAATGAAGAAGATGATGGTATGGTCTTGGACGAAGGGGAGAATGCCTTTAATGGCCAAGGACGTAGGGATGAGTTTGAACTCGATGATGACCAGGCGTCGCTATCACTCGAGTCGGATGGGGAAACTGACACTCAGTCTATGATGATGGTGGGTATACCTATTTATTAGCACAGACATGACTATATGTTTATATATGAACTTGTAGCATTCAGTAAGTAAACTGATAAGAGTAATCCAGATGACCAAAAAGGTAAAAGAAATTACAGGTTGTTCACTGCATATCTCATGGAGAAACAGAATTGCAAAGAGCTAATGGCGGTAATTATCTTGAATCATATAATGTTATTATTGATTCTTGGCAATTAAGACCATTTTAACTTGAAGGAATAGGCAGCATTATGGTCTTTCTGTAGTTGCTTTTGAGGGGCAACAAAATATGGCGATCTCAACAAAATGCGGAGTCGATCTTTACATTTAGTGATACTTGTTATTTTAAATAAAGGCGTTTTAAGGTTATGGACATACATGTCATGTTTATGTTGTTGAAATATTAATTTCCAATTATTTTTTAGTATAATGTGTTTATTTTATCTTTTTATACATTTGTAGCTAATTTTTTTCTGCTGACTGTTTGGCTTATGAATATGAAAAGCATTTGAGCTCTCTGAGCAATGTTAATATACATAATCAGTTTGCAGAGGGAGGTATAATGAAGTTTAATAAGTACTAATGTTCTCCCGTTGTGAGTTTAATCTCAAATATCCCTCCCTAAGTGTGTTTTTAAGTTGGATGCTGGGCTTATGTTTTTTGTAGGATGGTGAGAACCTGACTAAGGAGCAATTGGAAGACGAGATAAGAAAAATTAAAGAAGCACATGCTGAGGATGAGGGTACTTATTTAAATTTCCACTGGTTAGTAGCCTCCTAAGTTTTTGTTATTCGAGGAATTTTCTTTTTAGTTCTTTCTGTTGTGGATTTTGCCTACAGAATTCCCCGATGAAGTGGATACTCCATTGGATGTTCCTGCTAGGAAGCGTTTTTCCAAGTACAGAGGGCTTAAATCTTTCAGAACTTCCTCCTGGGACCCCAAAGTAATTTCTTCTGTTGATTGAATAATTTGTCTGGAAAAATCTCTGGATGTGATCTAATTGCATTAAAAATTATCGATGGGATTTGCAGGAATCTCTACCTCAAGAGTATGCTAGAATATTTGCATTTGACAATTTCAGGAGGACACAGAAGCATGTATTGTCTAGAGCCCGAGAGATGGAACAGAATATTGATGAAAGTATACCGGCTGGTTCATATGCAAGGCTCCATGTCCGGGAAGTTCCAGTTGGTGTGGCAAACAAGTTAAATCTTGTAACAAAGACAATGCCTGTGATCCTGTGTGGTCTGAAGCAGCATGAGTCTAAAATTTCTGTCCTCCACTTCAGGTACCTCATCTTGTTATATGTTTTTCTAATATTTTCCCCTTATTTTCTTTTACTAGTGGTTTTATCTGTAATTGTTTATGGACTTACATGACTTTGTTCTCCTTGCAGCTTAAAAAAGCATGATAGTTATATTGCTCCAATAAAAGCTAAAGAAGAGATGTTATTCAATCTTGGCTTTCGCCAGTTTGTTGCAAGGTACTTTTCTTCTGTGTAATAAACTTGTAACTACTAATGTTCATTGACTTCTTTCTGCCCCCTTAACCTGATTGCAGGCCAATATTTTCTTCAGATAGTTTTAATGCTGATAAGCAAAAAATGGAGAGGTTTCTCCATCCTGGCCGTTTTTCAGTAGCTTCAATATATGCTCCCATTTCATTCCCCCCCCTTCCTTTAATTGCCCTGAAGATTAAAGACGACGCATCTTCTGCCACTGTTGCTGCCGTTGGCTCTTTGAGAAGTATTGACCCAGATAGGATTATTCTAAAGAAAATTATTTTAACCGGGTAAGATTCCTCTGACATTTTAAGGGTTGGCTTTGGATAATCAAATCCTCGTTTATGTGGGAGGGGTATGATTTAGGAGGATGGCAGGCATAATGAAGTATTGCTATTTTAAATTGGTTTGATTCATCAGTTTCTCTACCTAAAACACTTGCTAGAGTTGTGATTATATTTCTATTTTAGGTTTTCATGGTTCGGTTGTTGCTCTGCTTTAATATGTTTACCCTGGAATTGATGGTTTAGATGTTTATTTCTGGAACTTTTCTTTCTGAACTTCTGTTTTTGGTCTTTCTTCTGGTTGATTTTGGTTTACAGATTGAGCCTACTTTTGTGCCATAATGTAGAACCATTGTGCTTTTTTACTAGGCATAACATGACATGTAACTTGTGAACCAAAAAATCTTATTTATTGTATAGGCGAGCTAGGATTCTGGAAAAGTTTGTGGAGTAATTTTCTAGATTCGTACTTGCATGGTAGAAAACTTGTCCGGGGATAGGTAGTGTCAAGACATTATGTTCTAAGATCATTCAGCATGATGATATAATTTGCATTATTTTTATTTGTTAGTCCTAGAAATGGAAAAACTGATTGCAGAGAGAGCTGGTAGGTGATTTTGTTATTAGGTAACCTTTTGTTCACAAGACGTCATCTGTGTTGCAGTTATCCTCAACGAGTATCAAAACTGAAAGCGACTGTAAGATACATGTTTCATAACCCAGAGGATGTCAGATGGTTCAAGGTACGGAAACAATTGAGTTTTCTATTTCTTATTCGTCATGCTATTCACTTCTAACAAATTTCCTGGACCTTTTGTAGCCTGTTGAAGTTTGGTCAAAGTGTGGTCGACGTGGACGCATCAAGGAACCTGTCGGTACACATGGTATGTCTCTGAAATGTGACTTGAAATTTCTTCTTGATGCAGGACATGCAGAAATTGCTCACTCTTCTTTTATCCAACCCCCTCCCAAAAAAAGAGGAAAAAAAGCTCATCCAGATGTTACAGTTTTACGGTGTTGTGCGCATTAGTGTGTGATGTTATTGAACTAATCATGCATTTATCATTTTTCCCTTGACTATGGAGCCTGTGGCTGATGATAGAGAATTATGGAGTAACACACGAATCGACAGAAGTTTCTGAGAGAACAAAATTTACTGCACGATCTAGAATATGAAGGAAGGGAAACATTTCTTAAATGCCCAATAGCCTTTTTGTTTATTGTGTTTGCTCATGATGCTCAACTTTGGATCTACTAAGAAACAAAAAGCTCTGCATGTTCTTGGGTTCTTTGAGCACCTAACTATCTACAGCTTGTAGGTCAGCAAGCATGATCTTTCCATTGCCCTTCTACTATTTGTGGGTGCCTGAACAAGTTGATCCTTTCTAGATGAACACCTGTTTGTTGCATGCTCTACTAACCGTCCTTATTTTCCACTCTAATCCCACCTCTTATAAACAGTTGCCCGTAGTAGTTATCTTTTTAACCGACTTCACAACATAAACAATCTTGCACTGTTAGTGTATAGAAGTTAAAGCCGACTTTGTAATTTTTGTGCAGGGGCAATGAAGTGCATCTTGAATGGAGTCCTCCAGCAGCATGACACGGTATGCATGAGTTTGTTTAAACGCACATACCCCAAGTGGCCGGAAAAGTGGTTCCCAATGACAGATGCTTAAGAGAAAGGTCTAGAGGTTGCCCTGGTCTATGGTTTCTCCCAAGTGTGAAGGGGGGAAGAAATCATATTTGCTGCACATGGGAATGAAGCTCTGGTTCAGAATGGGTTACTGTTAAGTTTTTAATGGTTTGGGGTCTTTGTTTCCTTTTCTTTCTCCCCGAAGTTTGTCAAGAGACCAGTTTATAGTAGTGTGTAATATATGGTAGCTCATTTTTTGGTGCCAAAAAGCAAATCTTGTATCACTTTTTAAATTAGTTCCAAGTTGCACACATGATTTGTTGCTACTGTTGTCTTTTACATATTTCATTGGCCGATGTTTATCAGAAACAACCTCTCTATCTTCTTAAGGTAGGATCTTTGACCTCATTTGTGGCATTGAGTATTTCAAAGACCAGTTTACAAGAAAATGAGTTTTGAAGAAGTGAGCAACTGGTGGAGCAGGAAAAATTGCACATGTTGGGTTTCAGAAAAGTCTATAGTCAAAAAGGACATTAGCAATAATATTATTCAAACTCACAAAATCCATGTTTATTAGTTGATATTAGTTCTTTTCCAACAAAAAACATTGAAACATTACAATTACATCCTTTTTAACTGACCAACTCCCAAAAGGATGGAGCCATTAAAGATCTTTTTAACAAATAAAATTGCAAAAAAAAACTTTGGAAACTCTATTATTTATGACTACTACGACTACTATGTGGTTATTTAATACAAAAGCCAGAAGTGAAAAATATAATTATCTTAATTTCATAAATTAAATAAGTAAATTGATATTACAATTTTGGTATGGGTCAAGTAATATGAAAGAAAGGGAGTATTAAATAACTATATAAAATATTTTCTTTATTTAAATTTACCTGTCCAATTTATAAAATCAAGAGAATGTTGTTATATTTTTTCTTTTCTATCCTTAGTATTAAATAACTATACAAGGTAATAGTAGTCAAAAATTAGAATTTCAAAGTATTGGTATTAAGGTTAATTTAGTAAAATATGCTCTAATTATGATTTTCTTACGATATGAGCCAAATCTACAATAATCAAGTAAAATAAAACGAAGAGAGTAGTATTAATAGTGAATTTAAATTTCATATTATTAATAAAATTTTGCAAAAAAAAAAAAAAGGAGGAAACATCAAGCTCAAAAGATAAATTATGAAATACCATTAAAAGTCCTATTTTCATCTCAATAATATTTGCTCTAGTAAATAATTTTAAAAACTACATTAATAAGAGGGAAAATGAAAGGACCCCATTTAACAAGTAAATCGCACTCATCAACTGCACCTCACTGTATGACACGTGGCTTTAATTTAAGTGGGCCGAAGTCCAATAAGTAAGCCCAGAATTAGAAGTCCATAACTAGTATTAACCCAGGTAGAATGCCCAGCTTCTTCCCCAAAACTCGCCGGAAAATTTCTCCGTCCTAGCCGGAGTAGCTAGCTAGCTTTACCGGCAAATTTCGCCGAAAGCTCTAATTTATTTCACTGGAAGCTTCTGGAAGATGCCTAAATTTATGTAAGTACATTTGTCTATATTATGTGAAACTCATTCAATTGATTGCATTTTTGCTGTTTACAATTATACATCACTTTTGTTTTACATGTGTTTTTACCAGATCGAAAGTCCGTACGAGTTCGATAGTGCAAAGATTTCCGAACTTAAATGCTATTGGAAATGTAAGTAATTGTTGCTCAGAAGGAAAATTTATGGCATAAAGTTGATTTTTTTGCTGTAAAAGCTGTTTTTTTTTTGGGTGCAATACATAAACGTGTCCTTTAATTTGGCATCACCTGCCGGCTACACCCTTTAACTTTGGTGTGCACAAGTAGTCATTTAAACTTGTATAAATTTGAACAAGAAGCGCATCCTACATGGTGTCCTATGTGGCGAAATGCCACATTATATGCTACGTAGCACACATGTGTCTACTTGTTTAAATTTATACAAGTTTAAATGTTTAATTGTGCATACGAGAAGTTGGAGGGCTTAAATTTATACAAGTTTAAATGTTTAATTGTGCATACGAGAAGTTGGAGGGCTTAGATGCCACCTGAGGCTAAGTTAAAGGTCACGTTTATGTATTATGCTTGAAAATTAGTTTTGCTACAAGTTGTTGAATTAGATGAAGCACGGAATTGTAAATGATAGGAGTTTTACTTTGTAGGGATGGAAGGAAGCTGGAGGCTACAACCAAGCTATGAGAAGTTTTACTAGCTCAATTGGTATGAATTATCAAGTTATTGATATTTGTGAATGTCAATATCCATATTTATTTAGTACACCAGATTGGTGTATATATGCAGACATGCAAAGAGGATATGTATTGTGTTGTGTCGTATCGATGAAAAGTCTCATTTTGTGTAACGACCAATTTGGTGTGAGTTGTTAACTTCTCTTATTTTTTTTCCTCATTTTGTCTTTACTTGTTATTTAATACTGTATTTAATAATCCTAGTTTATCCTAACTTATTATAGTAGCTCTACCCCGTACCCTACTTTTCTTGTAGGTTTATTTATCCTTCAAATTGTTGATGTGTGACATTATCTATTGATGGAAAACGACGCAATCTATTCAAATGTTGTATTTACTAAAACAATACATACTATACATACAGTAAGATACATTAGGAAACAATATGTAACGACCATCCCAACAGAGTGTAGGAAATAATTTTAGCTTATGTGTCGTTTTTTTATAAGAAAACAATGTAGGCATCGTACTCTAAATTATTAATAGAAAATTGTGTTTCTGGTAGAGAACTCTACCTATAGAACTTATGCAGGAATCTGGTATGGTTTTAAATGTGTGAGAGTATGGACTAAGAATCTGTGTATTAGGAATACTTGGAAAAAGTTTGTTTTTGATAGTTTGTTTTTGATTAGGGTATTGCAAAATTTGCGATCTGCAAAATAATGCTCTTATTGTATTCATTACATGACAATTCATGTATAGTTATTGACAACATAATAATCCCTATATTAGCTTGCATAAATAGTCTGTGAACCAAACTGCCGTTAGTTCTGTAAGTTGTTATTGTGTATTAGGCGTCGTACTTATATGTTAATTTGGTAAGGTCAAATAGAAAATGAATGTTGAGGAGGAAAGAGTTGATCTTTCAATCTTTTGGTTGTTTAGGGCATGTCGGGGAGCCAGTTTCAAGATCAGGTCAAAAAAAAATTGTTGATGCACTTGTCTCGGGAGAGAAAAGCAGAGCTGTTAGACTTCTGTATGAGTTTAGTCTTGGAAACAACAAATTGAGTGCCAATGATTTTGCTTCCATACTGCAAAGTTGTGCAAGATTGCCTGATCCATTAGTAAGTATTCAAATAGAAGTTCATTTTCTTTCTTCTGAAATGACATGTAACTTTGTGCTAGAGAAAAGTTCTAATATGGGCACATATTGCAAAATAGTTGCCACTGATAGTTAATTGGCCAATCAACTATGTTATATGTGATAGGTTAGATTCTCAAAGAGTTATTGACACATCCAGTGCCAACTACCTTAAAATCTCTTTCATTTAGAACAAATAAGCAGACTTCCTGAAATGTCATAACGGCATGTATTTTTTCTCCATCTGAACAATAACTTGAACTTTGGTGCTTCTTCTTCTCTTTTCTGGCTGTAGTTTGTTATGGAGATTTGGAGGATCATGGAGGAGAAGGAAATCAACATTAGTGACAAGTGCTATTCTCTTGCCGTCCGAGCACTCTGTAAAGGGGGTTACTTAAAGGAGGTACCAGAATCCTGGTTTGCTTTCCAGATTAGAATAATCTGGCAGCTAAGTGACTTATTAATAGTTGTTAAATATCAAGTCTCAATGGTATACTCTTACCTGTCGGAAAGAATAATGTTTATTAGTTGCCAGACCTTTAATTGAACAACTAATGTCTAGGTGGTTGATGTTGAAACTAAAATAGGAGGATACTGTTATTTGTTGCAAGGTATTGTTGACTTGTCACATGGTCGGTTAGGTACTTCTGCTGATCCTTTTGGAAGTTCAAATGACATCCTGTATGAATGATCAATTCCCATTGTACTTTTTGCACCATTATTGAGAAATTATAATTGCCTTTTACTTGTCGTCTGTCGGTTTATGTGTTTCTGTCTGACATATCTGTATCAAGAGACTTATTTCATTACTTTCCTTTGTAAATTTTGATCATAAGTTTCCATAATGTAATGTTTCTCTTTCTTTACTTTCATTCAGGCACTCAGTTTGATGAGTATCATGGGAGAAAACCTAAATTGTTATTCTATGTTGCCTATTTATAACAACTTCTTGGCTGCTTGTTATGAAACACAATCAGTAGATTATGCTAGTAAATGTATGGATTTGATGGAGCATCAAATGGTGGGAAAGAATGAGATAACATATGCTCAACTTCTTAAGGTGCGTGTAGAGGTCTTTCAATAGAAATGTTATCATCTTGTAGTTATAGTTTAAAAGCATTTTTCTCCAGTTATCACTCTTATTGCATTCCCAAGAACAATTTTCGGTGATTTCATGCTGATTCTGGTCATAGAACTAATTCATAATTGTGGTGATTTGCTGCTTCTTTTCTACTTATAACACCTAAAAACCATAAAACTTTATGTAACAAAATTTTATGTTAGTCATCCCTGGTAAAAAATCTATTAATCTAACTCTCTGCCTATGTAGTCACAGGGACATCAACAACCCATGCGGTGATATAAAATCAAGTAATAGCTGTTCATTAAAATGTGGAACTTTCATTAGGTTTCATTCCTCCAACTGATTTCTGATGTCCAACAGACATATAGTGTGATAGCCAATTGAGAGAGATATGCATTATAGGTGCTTCTTATTTTGCATCGGTTGGTTTACTTAAAATCTTCTCCTGCAATAATTATTTGAGAAATGCTTTGGATATCATTTTTCCTTTGTCTTAACCAAAAGTGAAATGAGAACTTGCGCAATCATATTTTTTCCTCCGTCAGGGTACAAGGCAATAAACTATTCATCTCCTTTAATCGGTTCCTCCGTCTCCATTCCTAACCAAATTAGCTAGTATGCTCCATTCAATCAATTATTTTTGTTCCATTTTGTGGTTGATGAAGTGAATGACCATCTCTTCTAAAAGCTTAAGTTGTTAGAGAAAGCACACTTCTATTATTTAATTATATTCTCAACAGCGGTAAACAACTTTTTCAAATGTTGAATATAGTTTTGAAGACAGCAGTTTAATTGACCAACTGCTGTTCTAAGCTCATTGTTTCAGCTTGCAGTTTTGCAGCAAAATCTGTCTGCTGTCCATGAAATCTGGAAGGAATGTATTAAGTTTTACAGTCTCAGCATTATCTCTCTTCGGAAGTTTATATGGTCCTTCACAGAGCTGGGAGATCTGGAATCAGCCTACACGGCCTTACAGCACATGGTGAGATTGGCTTTTAGGGACTGTGACATAAGTAGAACTGCTGAGGGAAGGTTTTGTGATGTAAGATTGGATATTCCTGCACCTTCCACTGGCAGCTGGAGTTTCATCGATGTA
This sequence comes from Capsicum annuum, assembly GCF_002878395.1. Classification (NCBI taxonomy): domain Eukaryota; kingdom Viridiplantae; phylum Streptophyta; class Magnoliopsida; order Solanales; family Solanaceae; genus Capsicum; species Capsicum annuum. Next base: position 230,566,449 of record NC_061114.1, on the reverse strand, counting down.
TCTCTTGACATTGAGGGTAGCAGCAATTTTGACATCGAAAGCCAAAGTCTTGGCAACATGGAAATAAGCACAGTTAGAAAGAAATTAAGTGCTTCTGTTATGAAGCTTCTGAGGTGGTCCTTCAATGATGTAATGCATGCTTGTGCAAAAGTTCAAAATTGTGATTTGGCTGAGCAGTTGATTTTACAGGTATTACTAAATATCCAGTTGCTATGATGTTTCCATCTGGTTTATTTAGAAAATTTATGCAGAGATCAGAAGAATTATCCTTAGGGACTTATGACTAGGCGCACATCATTGTTTAACACAAATATATCAGAAGAAAAGTCCTTAGAGCCATATGGCTAGGCAATCATCATTGTTTAACACAAAAATGTGCCAATAGTGATTGTCTCAATTTCATAAGGGAATTTCTTGTCTGTTTTTCACTAAGTTCTCTCTTTTCTTTAGATGCAAACTCTTGGTTTGCAACCATCAGGGAGTACATATGATGGCTTCATCAGGGCAATTGCTACCACAAGAGGCTTTAGTGAGGGAGTTGAAGTGGTAAATATACTCTTATTTTCATGGGAATCTTCTTTTTTCCTTCCTCCAAGAATAGTACTTGTTCTTGGTTCTCTCACTTTGACATGATGTAATTTGTCTAAATTTACAGCTAAAGGTTATGCGGGAGGAAAATATTAAGCCTCGTGATTCAACTCTTGCTGTTTTAGCAATCATCTGCAGCAGAGAGTTGGAACTTGATCTGGCAGAGTCTTTCTTGGATGAGATATACGAAATCCGAAGTCCTCATCCATGTAATGCTTTCCTTGAAGCATGTGATGTCCTGGTAAGACAGTACATAAGTATTTTGAGAAGTAACAATTTAGTTGAAAGCATGCGATCATCACTGGTCCCGTCCTTAGATCAGTACAATAAGAACTGATGAGGGTTTGACTGTCAGTTAAGCAGGTTCCTCTATGTTTCAATGAGGACAATCAGCTCGTCAAGACTTCTCATTTTTTTCTTGCGAGTCAAAACTATCTTTCTGAGCATATTCTTACTTCTTCAGATCTTGACATTACCGCCATATATTTTGCTCTCTCATGAGTTATGTTGTGAGGATTATGAGATTTTTGAGCTAGCTCTCAGCAAAAAGTTCTCTGTGTCAAGCTAAAATGTTGCCACTGCTCTCTGACTATATCAGTTTAGGATTCAAATATGGATGAAAGCCTCTTGTTGTAAGTAGGCCTTTGGACATATTGCTATATGATCATTTAAATTCTGTAAGATCCAGCATCTTTGTCTTTGCAGCATCTTTCAGTAGAATTACACATCTTTCTTGTCAATCGTATTAGACTGATATGTCCAGTTTGTGATTCTTTTACTAATTAATTTTGTAGGATCGACCTGAACGAGCAGTCCAGATTTTTGCTAAGATGAAAAAGTTGAATCTCCAGCCAAATATCAGGACATATGAATTGCTATTCTCACTGTTTGGTAATGTGAATGCACCTTATGAAGAGGGCAACATGCTGTCACAAGTGGATGTCGCTAAAAGGATAAATGCTATAGAAATGGATATGATGATAAATGGCCTTCAGCACAGTCATCTGTCATTGAAGAATGTGGTAAATGATACTTTGCCTCAACTAAGACAAATTTAGATATTAAGTTATTTGCCTACTATTTTACTTCCTAAGTTGAGTAGAGATTATGATCAGCCCAATATCTGCACCACTAATTGAATATGTGATGTGATGTCTTTAGAAAGAATGGTCATTCATGAGTCTTGTAGTTAACTTTGATGGTGAAATCCATTCATTTTACGATGATTAAAAGAGCTACCAATGAATAGATCATTTTTAGTGATGGTGCATAAATTTATGCATTCATCTTAGGTTTGTGATTCTCAAGTTCATAAACAGAATGCAACTTGACATTGCCTCTATTAATATGAAGACTGTAGCAGATACATCTCAGTATGTATAAAAATGATCCACAACCACAGCAGGCTTGTAAACTTTGCTCTATATGACTTATTAGTTCGTATTTCATGGTACATCAAACAAATTGTTCCATGGTTTACCTGTGTGAAGTTTTGAATGCTGTAAGTAGTTTCTTGGTTTATCTGTCTGGAAGTGTTGAACGCTGCTAGTATTTTCATGGTTTATCTGTCTGGAAGTGTATAATGTTGTTTCTTTCTTATATATATATATATGTTAAATGACTTACTGGTGGAGGCTATCTATCAAGGAATCAGTGAGAGAAAATTGAACTTCCGCCTGCATCATGTACCAGGTTTTTGGATGTATATTTCCTTACAGAGATCATATGGGACAGCAGCAAGCAACTAATCCTGATTGTTGTTATGTACTGCCTTTGAAATCGCCCTAGCAAAATGACTTGCAAGAAAAGATACATTAGGGGTCTCATTGCTAAAAGAGGAATCAGAAGATGTTGTCTGAGACTAAATTTAGTATGGTTTGAGTCACCGAACTATATATATTGGAGATGTAATAATTAATTCAAGCTAATGTCTGCTATGGTAATAGCTTCTTTATGATTTTATATGTATTTTTATAATAGTATTTTTCTATTAAAATTTTTGTCAAGTTTCTTTGTTAAAATATTTCATACTATTGTCAAACATTGTGCAAGTTTTTGTTAGATTTTATTATCTTTTCGATATGGTAAGCCTCACCCTCCTCCAAATCCATCTACCTAGGAGACCAACAGTGTCTTTTTCACACCATGTTCCCTTGGTGACTAGAATCCCCCAACCTCATGGTTGAGATGGAAGGCCCTTACCACTAGGCTATTCCACCATTTTGATAGTAGGTTATCGTTTAGTGAAACATGTGATGTAATCTAAAGATTTCACCATTATCAGATTCAGAAATAAGTAATGTATTCTCCCTTAAGATTTGTTAAGCATTTTAAGTGCCGCTTAAATATTTGAAGTGATTTCTCTTTCCCTTACCAACACATCTAATGTCTGAAATTCAGTTTAAATCCTGAATTGATTTATCAATCAGCTCCTTAGGTTGCAATTTTTTTATGTTATACTGAAGTTTCTCTGCCATTTTGTGCTCCAATACTTACTGGAAGCTATAATTTCGACTGCATGCTTCAGTGTAATCCATGGCTTTTACTCTTCGTTATTTTCTAGTTGAAAGCACTTGGAACAGAAGGGATGATAAAGGAGCTGATTCAATATTTACATGCTGCAGAGAATCGGTTTTCTCGTTATGACACTTATATGATAACGCCCGTCTATAATACAGTTTTACATTCCCTTGTTGAGGCTAAAGAGGTAATCAACCTAGGATTTCTATTATAGAAGCATCTGTTTCATAGTTATATCAGTTAAAGTTTTCTGCTGACTGAGAGTTTATTCTTTTTCCTTTTCAGAGCCAAATGGCAACTAAGATGTTCAAATCAATGGTGTCTTCTGGAGTTCCACCTGATGCTGCAACATATAATATCATGATTGATTGCTGTAGCATTATTGGATGTTTCAGATCTGCACTTGCCCTGATCTCTATGATGTTCCGCAATGGTTTCAATCCTGAAGCAGTTACTTTAACTGGCCTGTTAAAGGTACTAATTTAGCCTTGTTTAGCTATTCTCACTCATCTGTGTAAGCTGGATCATTAGAAAAAGTAAAATTGCAAAACCTTGAGCCTAAGCCTTTTTTATTTGGTTTAAAAGGATTTTCATGAATTGGACAGTATGTGTTTTCTAGCACTTTTGGCCATTTAGAAACTTCGCCAAGAAAATCAGTCAAGTGATTTGCTAAACCTTGAAACCCAAAACTACCAACTAATTGATATTTTTGAAAATACAATATCTGCAACAGTTTGGTTTGGACAATACTTCATTGAGCTGGAAGGGGATTTCCTTGGACGAAAATATTGGCCATTGTTGGGAAACAGAATGCCTTGCCGCAACTATCACTTATCTTGCCTTAAGTGGTACACTAGATTTTAGCTAATCCTAATTACATGGAAGCATCGTTATTGTTCACCAGTTCAATTTCCCTCCTCTGACTATTTAGATATGCAAATGGTACCCTCTGATATCCTGAAACTGAGTTCTTTTCTGCTGTAGATATTGTTGAGATCCGAGGACTTTGATGGAACATTAAAATTGTTGAATCAAGGAATTTCCGAAGGCATCCAGCTTGATGTACTTCTCTATGACACCGTTCTTCAAGTGGCATCTGAGAAGGTAATTAACAAATGATTCAACCATCAAGTTATTAACAATACTAATAAAATTTTGCCAGAATAAAAATTCATGTACTGGACTACGTATGAGCCAAATTGTGGAGAAAGCGAATTGACATATTGCCTAGTTAAACTTCTCATCATGGAAGTCAATGTTAGCCGACTTTAGTATGGGAAAACTGATTAAAACCCTGAAAAGTTCATGGTTAAATTAGCAAAAAGACCTTTGGCTTTTGTTTGCATTTCCCTCCCTTTTTGCTGATAATTTCGGTTAGATTGATTCCAGAAGAGCGCTGGACACGTTCTTAGAAATGTTACTCAAAGATGGTAATGGGAAGGAGGATAGCAGACTTCGGGGAAATTGGGGGTGGGGAAGAAGACGGTTATCGGAAGTGGAGAAGAATGTTAGTTTACTGAAAATCCTCATAGAAGAGTTAGGATAAACTTTAAAAAGTTGCAGAGGGGAATGTGAGGTACCGGATGATACAATATCCTCCGTTTTGCCCTGTTATTCAGTTTCAACTTTAGATACTAGAGAAGTGGACAACTTCCTGAATAACCCAAAGAGAAAAAAGAGGAGAATTGCGTGAACCCAACCACTTCCAAAGTTAAATGTAAAGTACAGCTGTATTCATTCTGCTAAATAAGTCATGAATTGTTTTTTCAGGGAAGAATAGATGTCATCGAGCTCATCGTGGAGCAGATGCACCTCCAAGGGGTTCTGCCAGATCCATCAACTTGCAGTCATGTTTTCGCTGCATATGTAGACCATGGATTCTACAATACTGCCATGGAAGCTTTGCAAGTTTTGAGTGTGCGAATGATTGCTGGGGGTTTCAAGGATAATGATGAAAAACAAACCGAACTTGAAAATCTAATTCTTGGTGAAGACTCAGAAGATGAATCCCGGATTCTTAAGCCTTTTAAAGACTCGAAGGAATATCTTACTGTTGCCTTACTGCAATTAAGATGGTGTGCCATACTTGGATATCCAGTATCTTGGTCACCTTCGGATAGTCATTGGGCCAGGAGACTTTCAAGTAATCTTGCTTCAACAAGTAGTTCTCTATGAAGATTTCATGGTTCCACATAGGTGGACTCATCAGGAGTCTAGTTAATGAATTATGTATCTTGACCAAATAGTTTCAGAAATGGATGTATTCAGTGATCAAATTATGTATCCGAGTAAAAATGGAGTAATTAACTGTTACATTCTTAACTTCAAAGTTATGTATTCGGAAATTGCAAAATAAGGGATTAATTGTAATTTAGCAAAGAGTAGGAATAGAGAGTAATTAAGGGTAAACTTGTTGGGATTTATGTAAATTGTACAAAAATTTTAACTGTTAATTTTATTATGATCTTTTTTGGCAATATTGAATATAATAAAAACAAAACTATCATCATTCAACAGAAATTAGTCTTTTTATGTCAAAATGTTTGTTACTCCAGCATTACTTATTTTTTCAGTTCCATTCTTATTAGAGTCAGTGTTACTCAAAGAGAGGTAATTTAGTTGTCATTTTCAGCTTGAACTCCAAATACTTTGATTTCTCAAACTTTAATAGCAATGAAAATAAATCCAAACGCCTCTTGATCACAAGATCTGATACAATCAAGTTGTCGAATAATGTTTAGACAAAAATTTCATTCCAGTAACCAGAGAAAGGTACATGTTACAGGGCGAGGAATCAGGACAACTCACATAAGTTCTATTGTATATCAATTTTTAGTACAGTTTCTTCGTATCAGCATTTTAATGATGCTCTCAATCTGAGAATAATAGGGGGAATGGGAGCTGGGAGGTGAACGAAGAAAATGTACTAAAACCAATTTCCACTGTTGTCCTCCCAGATAATTGTACAAGCTCGATAACATTTTGTTATTGACCCCTCTCCACCAACAAAAGCTCATGCAAAATGCATGTTGCTTCAGCTTTTCAATGCTTGCTATATATATGACACTTTCCAGAGGTGCCTAAACATTTTCACCGGGAGGCAGCTCAGCGAGCTTTGGAGGAGTACCTAGTACCCGTTCCATATCAAAGCGGACTTCAATATTCCGTATGCTATAACCAACCACCATGAGCCAATAAAGCAGTTTGGCAAGTTCTGGGGCACTTGTCTCTGTTACACTAGTCTGCATTACATATGAAATAAAAAGGTAAAGAAAACTTGTGGAGGGTAGGAAGAAGGAGAACACTTTTTTTAATTAGGTTGACATTTCTTAGTAGGATCCCATGAATATAAGTCTCAATAGTTGATATCTAATATGCTTTGGTCAAAATAGGCATGAGGAGGGAAATTTTACACACATCCCCGTCACAGAAGACACACATCTTAGCAGAAACGAATTGAGAAAATGACTGGTGTAACTGATATTTTTCTTTTATAAGTGGAAGAAGCAACAACAACAAACCCAGTGTATTCCCACATAGTGGGGTCTGGGGAGGGTAAGATGTATGCAGTCCATACCACTACCTACAGAGAAGTAGATAAGTGAAAGAAGCAGTATCACAAAAACAGCATTTAATAAGTTTAACAAGCAAAATATGAAAATGTTATACCTTCATTTGACTAGGATCTGAAACAGCTAAGAGACGCTTAATGAAAGCATTCATGGCAAGCACAACATCTTCTCCGGCTGTACTGGTTAGCTCCTGCAATGTCTCATTATACAACAAAAATGAATAACCTCTTCCGTTAAGAATTAACAAATTTATATAAAGGAATAAGTGCACACTCAATCACTAGTTCAGATGTGAAACAGGTATACTCGCCTATAATCTATAGTGGTCATGTAAAATCAGAAAAACCAATACAAAATAAACAGCATTTAAGAGATACTGTAACTACCTATGCTACAGCATCCTGAAATCTTTAAATACCTTGCCCACCTATGTTAAATCATCCTAGAATGTTCAAATACCCTCCCCCAATTCCAGTAGCAAGCATGCTGACCTTGATATTTTGGGGCTCAAGAGTCTTTAGATACTCCAACAGCTCATTATAACCACCAGCAGATTTCCTTTCCATTTGACGATTCAATTCCTCCACTTCTGCTTCAAGCAACTCGATATACTTCAAAGCATCTATTTTTTCAGGACCTGTAACATTATTCCACCTTATGACTTCTCCAGTCACCTTTTTCTGGGTACCTGATGCATAATCTGGTGAATCCTGAACAGTCAAAATAATTCTAAGTTACACATCAGAAATATTGGCTTGGCCAAAATAGGGTTTCAAGCAGCAGTTCTCATGACGGCAGGATGGACTTAACATTTTCAAGCAAAGGAACATATCTTCAGATGAACCAGAAAACAAAACGTGAGAAAGAAAAGAAAGCAATATTAATTTTTTAAAAATAAAAGATGGAATTTTTGCAATGGATACTGTAGACAACATGATAGCAATTGTCAGACAAGTCACAAAAGTAAATTCATCAGTAATGCAAGAATATCTTCATTGAAGACTTCTAGTTGACGGTATGATATATATAACAGTTCCCAGGAATAATAGCTTCAACTGCATTCGTCTTAAGCAAGTTTGTTAACCACTCAAGACAAGTAGCACCGCACTAAAAAGGATTTAAAGGTCCTGAAAGTATGGTTCAGAAGCTGGTTAAATGAAATGTCAAGTGTGGGGAATTGATTCTAAAACATATTCACAACCCAAAAGGTTATTTCTCGACTCGGTTGGCTTAAATTTAGAAAGGAAAAAAATTGGAATACAGATTGTAACACCCTACCTTCCATCAACATAAGTAAAAGAAGAGGGAACAAACAATAAATAAGCAAAACAGATGCAGGTACAAATTGAAAGCCATTAGGTTTGAAAGTTAAAAAGCTAATAGAACCTCTTTCCTGTTATTCAGTCATAATTCTATTCGGAAATTGTGATCTTTACACTCAAAAAGATGTGCTTTTCCAATCAAACTTTTCTGGGAAACAAAGAGAAAAACCAGAAATAGTTTTACTAACAGATTGATGTCATTTACCCCTCCGTCTGTTGCAATAGACACGGCAAGCTGCCCACCATGCCGACATAGCAGATGTGCACCTTCCTAAAATAATACAATGGATGATCTTTTCCTATCAGCCTTATGGAGGGAAAAGTTTTTAAACTTTCATTTGCCTGTTTTGTCTTTTTACTATTTAGTATTAAATGTCTTTTATCCTCCAAGTGATGCTAACAGGCTTCTACCCGATGAAAAGGCATGAGTAACTCCAAAACAATCAAGACAGGTTGAGGATAACTATCTGAATGGAAAACAATACATTTTTGCAGTAAAAAGAGTAATTTGTTTAGTCCCAGAAAATGGCAGCAAAATCAATTAGCAGGAAATAGCACACACCAGAGAGAACTTACTTTTTCCTCCTGTGCTTCAGGAAGGGCAACCTGTTCCAGGCTTTGTTGCAATTCTAACCGAAATTGAGCATTCCTAAACATATATCCAGTCATCAACACACTATACATAAGCTGAGCAAGATTTTCAGCGACCTAAGTAAAAGCCAACATCACCCAAAATTAGCATCAGCTCCAGAGATGACATATACGTCCTTAATCAAACTATCAAAGAATTAAGATCTCATCTGATATATCACAGCTTGCAAGCATTGAGATCATAGCAACTTACCGTGGTTACAGTAATGGCGAAAAATTGTGGAGGTAATGTTCCAATCATATTTGTCACTGTTTGGCGCATTGCCTCAACTACCTAGCACACATATCAATTATCAAGAAACGTTTACATTAGTACCTTGAATATCAAACGAATTTCAAGTTGCGTTAGCTATTTCAGACATGCACTTAACAACAAAAAGAACAACTACGCTTCAATCCCAAATTAGTTCTGTCCCTTCTTCTGATAAAGAGTTGAGTTCCTCTACAACCATTCCACTCTATTTGAGCCAATTGTGACTGCTTTATCAAGCATAAAATACCCGAAAAACACACACAAAATCTTCAAAGAACGAAACTTTACAGCAAATACCTGCTGTGGTGCCCTTTTCACAAACAACTCCATGAATTCTGGTTGTACATTTTGCACATACTCCAGTAGAATTTCCCTTCTGCTCTTCTGCTGCAATAACATTACTAAAATTGAAATCTTTCTACTTGTTTTCCAGCAATTTGTCACAATATTAAACAGACTAACATTTGTAAACTTCAAAAAGATCCTACACCTAATTCCAAATAAAATACTCCCTCCATTTCAATTTGTTTATCTGCTTTTGACTCGACATGGAGTTTAAAAGAACTAAAGAAATACTTTGAATCTTATAATCTTAAACTAAATTACTCCCTTCCTCCCAATTTACGTAGCACTATTCGGATTTCAAGAGAAACAATTTAATTTTAACCGTGAATTCAAACATGAAATCTTCAATTCTTTTGAAGCAAAATTTATATATTCAGAAAATACATAAAAAGTACTCTAAGTCACAATAATCACAATTCAAAATATTTGAAATGTACTGGTATTAAAAATGTCAGCTGAACAGTTTAAATTTAACAAGTTGCTATAAAAGGAAAGAGACTTTTTCAAAAACGAACAAAAAAGGAAAGTAAGACAAACAAACTAAAACATACAGAGTACGAAAGTACAAAGACTGTGAAATTAAGTACCACAGAGCCATTGGGAAGTTTAGAATCATTTTTCTCGGAGCTTTTACTACCATTTTCGCTGTTATTTTGCGATGAATCGAAAGATTGAGCTCTCAAATTGAATTTCTGTTTGCTAAATGTTTTCTTCTGAAAGATAATAAATCCTGAACAAAGCCGTCGATTTCCGACAGACGAAGAAACATAAGATTGTAACAGAAACGTTGGCTTCAACGTTAACGAAGACATTTTCAGTTGTTTGTGTTTAACGTTGGAAAACGCTAAAACCCTATTATATCTCCATTAACGATAACACATGAAAAGCTTATTGGAAGAGGAATTGAATTGGAGTGAGTGAGTGGGTGAGTGATGATTATGGGCCTTTCGGGTCATCTTTTGTATTGGGCTCATTTTTATCAGGTCCGATATGAGACTTTTGGGCTCTTATACATTCTGGAAAATTTGTAAGATGTGGTCAATTTTCACCCATGTTACTTAAGGGTGTGTTTGGTATGAAGAAAAGTTGAGGAAAATGAGGATACTAAGATGGATGTCTGGCCATACTTTAAAATTAGAAATAACGATATATGGTACAAGGAAGGAGTGACTTCGATGGCCGATAAGTGCAGGGGAAGTGAGACTGAGATGGTTTGGATGTGTGAAGATGATGTGCACATATGTGTGAGAGATTAATTACGAATGGCTTCAAGAGGGGAATGTGAGGTAGAGGTAGAGGTAGGGGTTGACCATTCTATTGAGAAGGTTTGCCAGGGACTTGCATGAATGAATGCAGTATTTCTAGATTCGGGATACCGGTATGAAATAATTCACCGAGTGTATAAGGCAACTGAAAGCAAAAACTGAAGCGGATATCATAATATATCATGTCACAAATTTAGTAGAAATCAAGACGATTGTAGTTCAAGTTTTACTTTCAAAACCGACACACAAGGAAGCTGGTAATTGACCGTAACCATCGTCGTGACCTCAAATTTAGATGAATTGTCTGAAGAATTCTTGGACAAAAACTTTATGTACTTAGTCATTAAGACGAGGAAGATGGATTGTCTCACGGGTTAACAGATTGATAAGATAAAAGTAAGTGAAAAATTACGTTGAAAGCTAATTAATCATGAGAAAAATTGCAACATCTCTCTATATAAGGGTAATGATAATTCGAGAAACGAGTTTTTTTTTAGTCACATTATATTCTACGAAGGTCATGAAAACTGTCTTTGAAAAAGACCTCAACTTAAACAACACACATACAAAAGTGTTTTTTTTTTAAGAGGTGATCAATTTTCACTATGTTATTTATGTGTGTGTTTGGTGTGATTGGAAAAAAAAAAAAAAGAAATAAAGAAAAAAGAATCAGCTTCACCTAATTTTCTTTTCAAATATGAAAAAAAAAAATGGAAATTAAACAAATAGAATAATTTATTTATTTATTTTTAAATCTTAAATCCAAAATATTGCAAAAACACACAAAAAGTATTGCGTCAACTTCCAAAATATCAACAACACTACAAAGATCTGCTCAAGTAGGCAAAAGAAAAATTTAAACCGGGAAAATTTCTCTACGTTGCAATTCAATGCAAGGAGGATCAAATGGAATCGGTTATGGTCTCAAATATCAGGTTAATCACAATTTCTTTTTTTATAACTGTAGTATTCGGGTCTGCTTTGGTGCACATCGAATAAATCCACGTGATACTTACAGCTTAATCCCAATTTTGGTACTTTAATTTCTCATAAGCCCTAATTGGTCACTGATTAATTTCATTTTTATCTGTTCAGGCACGATGTATCGCCGATGTGAAAGCTGATACGGATCATACTAGTTTCCTTACCGGAACTCTTAGCCTTAAAGAAGAAAATGAGGTTCTTAATTAGCTTAATGAGGCAATTTTTTTGGGTAATTTATTGTGAATTTGTTGGTAATGTGGTGTTTTGCAGGTGCATCTGATACGGATTTCTTCAGCTGGTACTGAACTGATCTGTGAAGGTCTTTTTTCTCATCCTAATGAGATCTGGGACCTTGCTTCGTGTCCGTTTGATCAACGTATTTTCTCTACTGTTTTTTCTTCCGGTAAGTTTACTCGATTAGTAAATGTTCTTATTTTTATTTTTTTGGTTTGATAATTGTTGTGTTGGTTCAGCTTGCGTGCACGTAGACTAATTCCATGGGACACGTGACATCTCCCACCAGCAGCAAGTGATAGGTAGCTAGTACAGGTGGAAAGAAATCACCTAGTTTTTTTTTTTTTTTGCGGTCTAATTTTTGAAGAATTTGGGATGAATTGAGCTGAATGCAGATAGTTTGTTGTTTCGTCTGTTGATTTTTTAGATTTGTAAGATTAAAAGTGGAATTTACTATTTAGTAGCTGTGCATGACAGTTCTCTTTAAGCTTGATCATGTGGAAGTTCTATCTGCATTGTGTTAGAGTAGGTTAGAGTACCGCACTTATTGGGGAGTGGGTGGTTTGCTTATATGGACCTGGACAATTCTCCCCGCATGATCTGGCTTTTGGGGTTGAGTTAGGCTAGATGTCTTATCTTTACACGGTATTAGAACCAAGTTCATCTCCATTAGACTCTCAGCCCACGCTCTAGTTGGGTTTGGGTGTGAAGGGGTGTTAGAGTGGGTTAGAGTTCCTTGTTGGTTGGGAAATGGAGTGGTAGCTTGCTTATGTGGACTTGCACAATCCCCTCTTCACGAGCTAGCCTTTGGGTTGAGTTAGGCCCATGTGCCACATTTTTACATTTTAGAAGTTACTGTTGTCCATAGAGTGGAATGAATACAAAGGATTCATTTAGTTGAGCTGACTATTTTGGGATTGATGCATAGTTAATTCATGTTGATTGGTTGAGTCGCACTGATCTTGATTCTCGTGTTTCGATATTTTTGGATAGAACTAATATTCATTGGTGTTTGAGCAATAATTTGTTTCTTTTGATTTTATTGCGTTCCTTTAATCAGATCATAAGTTGAGTTTATGATCTTCACTTGTCTGTTTAAGCAAGATCACAAGGATGTCCTTTGCATTTGAGTTGCCTTTCATGGGTTTCATTCAAAGTTAGAATGCTACTGTAGTTGGTGTTGATGATTCGATGTTTTTGATAGTACTAGGTTCTATGGCAGTGCTCTTTAATCATACATTTTCCTTATTAAAAAGGTTCTATGACAATGCTCTTTAATTTTACCTTTTCCTTATTAAAAAAGGTTCTATGACAATGCTCTATTTATTTGTAGGTGACACATATGGGGCAGCAATATGGCAGATCCCTGAGTTGTATGGCCAGTTGAATTCTCCACAACTAGAGAGGATAGCGTCTCTTGATGCTCATAGTTCGAAGATAAAGTGGTAAGTCCTTTTTAATGTGGTCAACGTGAACTGCTTACCATAGCCCCTGAGCTTAAAATATTTAAATGCTTGTAATAAAAAATAGATTCTAATGCTTAACAGAAGAAATACAGGATGCGTTGTTGTGCAAACTCTGCTTTTATTTTGGTCATCCTAAACTCTGTATGTTCATTATGCTGCCCTTGTAACTTCCAATGCTTAATATTGTAACATACCCTACCGACAGCAGATTCTGTTTATGGAAAAAGAACTCCTATCATCTTTTTTTGATGAAGTAAATGAGATTACATTAAGGCATCCAGTAGATGCAAAGATACAAAAAGGGGGTCTTTTTCAGCTCTGTAATAACAAAAATACTTATAGAGCTAAGGAACTGACAAAATCCAAGCGGTGATTTAAGTTATTTTCATGGGAAAAGTTAACCCAGCTAAAAAGGTTAACCAAACAACTAACGCTTACAAATTGGAGTTGGAACTCCATCGAACAATCTCCTGTATATTGATGATATACATTTCCAATGCTACTTGAGTACTCTTCTAATTCCGAATGCTACATTAGCTGCTCTGCCTAATATATTGATGATATGATCTCCAACTGTTTCATTGATTGCTGATATCATTTCTAACACTACCCTTCGGCAAAGCTAACCTATATTATCTCCAAAATTTGTGGAATGCCATGATTCATGAGTGCTCCAAATATATTCAGGAAATGCAGTCCTTTCATTTTGGTCGGAAATTCCTAATAGTTCAAAGTCATAACTTTTTCTATGTTCCGTTTCATGTTTATTCCCTTTTTTTGTTTTGTTCTCTAAAATGAAGCAATTCAGAGGTTATTGGTCTCAAGTAGCAGTTCTACTGTATCATCAAATTTTTTCGTTATCATAAAGTACCTCGAGCTCTTTGAGATGGTGGTCAAGTAATTAAACTTCAGTTGCTGTAGATTACTAAAAAATTTGGGTTTTAATTCGTGCTTGTGATGTTTTACGTAGTTAACAGTTTATGATAATTCCCTTTTGGTTTATCATGCTTGAGGCTCTTGCCTTTTTTTCTTAATTATTGTATTAAATGGTGAGCCTGACGGAGTTACATATTAAATCGAAGAACTATCTATTTTATTTACTCGGACACTAAAATCTATTTCACAATGGTGGGCAGCACACTTTGGTGGCCAACAGGAAGACATGACAAGTTGGTTAGCATTGATGAGCAGAATCTTTTCCTCTGGAGCTTTGATACTTCAAAGAAGAACGCACAGGTATATTCCAGAATATGGCTATACTTAGATCTGTCCATATAAAAATGACCAATTAAATGCTTTATCTTTATTTTCGTTTAGTTTTCGCTTCAAAAAAGTGCTGCTCGTGTTTGGTATTCCTGTTTACGTTTTTTGGATGCAGACAAGCTTTCTTGAACAGTCATTTCTTTTAGGCTACTGCAAGAAGCATATCATTGTTTGGCATGAGAAGAGGTTGGAGATGCAAAGGCACAGTTCATAATACGTTGATCGTGCATGAATGTTTACATTCTGATAGTCTGAAAGTGCCGCAAACTAGGAACTTAGGCATAGTAATATCTTGTTAGCATACAGAGAGTGAGAGCTGATGAAACATTTGAAATGGCTTATATGATGGCTAAAAGTTCACTGGTGCTCCTCGCGACTAGAGGTTTTAAGTACTGAACTGTTTGATTACTTAAAGTAAATCGCTCACTCAAAATAAACTTGTAATTTGCATTCAATAGAGGGTTTATGTTTCAGCTGAAACGTAAATTTAACTGAACTGGAAATAATAATATCTTGCTGATGTTCTTTTGGTTAGCTCTTCATGTTCTTGTTTGAAGTACAAGGTAGTCTGTCGTTTACCTTAGTCTTTTATTTGTCTCATCTTCAATATCACCGTTCTTTGCTTCCAGAGAACCTCGAGCATAGTTGTAGACGTGTTGTTACTTCTGATTTGTGGGGCTAATTTTTATTCAGGTCTGCTGCAAAATTTAGGTACAATCACAAGAATCAGCAGGTGTGCTACATTCTTTATCTGGGGGCGCATGGGATTCTCATGATTATAATGCTCTAGCGCTAACAAGTGAATCATCAGTTCAACTTTGGGATCTACGGACAATGAAGTAAGTGAACATGGTCCTTGATTCTCTATATTCTGTGCCCTAGAACAGGTCAAGAACTCCTTCCCTTTTAATTTATATACTCCTGTACCCCTTTACACCCTACAACGGATACTGATTCACTCGAGTCACATAGCTTGCTAGTTTTGGGCACATACTAGCTCTGAAGTAGACCTCTTGTATAATCGTTCTCGGGATAGCATCTTCTGGTCTTTGCTTGGTGTGAAAAATTCTGTAAAGCTATTTTTGCTTTTGCCCATTTACTTGAATGATTATCAAGGAGTAAGGGCTTTGTTTGCACAATTTACATCATGGTAATTCTACTGCAGGAAAACAACTTCAATTGATCATCCCCATGTCCGTAATTTGGATTACAATGTGAAGAGAAAACATATGCTTGTAAGTACATAGCTTTGTGAAGTTATTAAGTTGCATCGTTCCCTTAATTGGTCGTCCATTTGCAGATGAAATAATCTTTTTGAGTAAATGTCTATGAACGTGTGAATATCTGCTTTTTGCCTGTATGCATGTGTAACATTAACAATGAGGTTCTTGACACTCTAATTTTCACCCATCTTAGGAACCTTTTTTCCCTTTTCCTTTTTGATTTTTCATACTAACATTTCAATTTCAATTTGGAATGTGGAGATGTACTCTTGTTGCTGCAAGAAGGAAGGACAATTCTTTTTGTTCTTTAAAGCCTAATATCTTCAACTTTCTACTTTCTGTTTCCTGCTAGCGATCATTCTATGGAGACAGATTACATGAGATGAATGCCAAGACATGGAAAGTACTTCCTCTAATGTGTATGGCTGTGGCCTGGTGTTTTTGATAGCTGTATTTCTCTTTCAGGCTTCTGGTTTATGCTCAATGATTTGTTGTTTATTTCTGAAGAAGTTCGCTTGTGTTTTTAGTATGTCCGTCCATCTAAATAGAAGTAGGTTACCCTTAACATGGTCAGTTAAATATGAAGATGATTATCCTGTGTCCTTTTAACTTTTTCTGTCCATTAACAATGACCCAGTTGGTGAGTTCCTCTGTCATTTTTGGAGCACGACTATTAGTTTCTCTAAAGAGAAAATAAGGAGATACCAAGAAAGACATCAACGTGAAATATGAATAGTTAGTTGAGCTTAATGAATCTTGTTTTCTCGCCTCTGCATGCGTTTGGCTCGCATTTTTTAATAAGATTCAAAGTAGGTATCCAGGAGAAACTGGTACTATTAGTTTTCTATGTACGACGCATTGCTATCATAACTTTACAATCTTAATTTTCAACTGTCTGTTTAAAATATTCAAATTAATTTGGTTTAGCTTCTTTTCTTTTCTCTGGGAGAAAGCAGGCGTTCAGTGTCAATGATTATGTGTTTAAATTCTGCAGGTAACGGCTGAAGATGAATCTGGGATACATATATGGGATCTTAGAATGCTGAAGTTTCCAGTCCTTGACCTCCCTGGACATACTCACTGGTACTATATGGCAATAATGAAGCTGCTTACTGTTCTTTAATTAGTTGAGTTCTTTATATAAGATTATTGTCTTGTCCTTCAGTAGGTGTTTCACTATATGCCCTACTAATTAATGAATCTCAACTCTGTTGGTTAGGGTTAGATATTTCTTTCTGGATTTTTGTTTCCATATTGACTAAATGCAGTTGATGTTTGTTCACAGGACATGGACTGTCAAATGCAATCCCGAATATGAAGACTTAATTCTGGTTCTCTCTCTTTTTTCCTATATCTGTTTATCTATCCTATCTATGTAGAAAGCACACTTGTGCACACACCCTCTGAGCCATGCTGAATCTTCCCAGAAAATAAAAGCAGTCTATCTGATGCTTTTTAGATATAGGATAGTAACTTCTTTTGACTCTGTAACTTACACCGAGAGGTCTTGATAGTGTCTTTCATGTCTTACCTATTATGCATATGGTTTTAGTGATAAAAAAAAGCTGTGTTCTACTTTGGTCGTTTTATAATTTTTTGTTGAAACAAATCCTTGGCAGAGTGCTGGAACTGATTCTGCTGTCAATCTGTGGCTGGCTTCTCCGCCTAGTGGTGACAACCCAACTTCAGAGAGGTCCTTACTATAAACCCTCCTCCTTTTCTCTGCAAAAAGAGAAAAAAAGCTACAAAAGAAGCACTTGAGAAAGATCTCTCTGTTTCTCATTAAGTTTGTTGATTTTCAGCTTTGACTCCCCTATTAAGCCAGTGGATCCATTGCTTAATTCATACAGTGACTATGAAGACAGTGTATATGGTAAGTACGCAATTGCTGTTCCCTTGTCAGCTAACTTTGTAAGCATAACTTGACTAGTCCATCTTGGTTAGGACTTGCTTGGAGCTGTCGAGAGCCATGGATATTTGCATCATTGTCATATGATGGAAGGGTAAGATCTCTAATTGGTATTTGTCAGAAGAACCAAAAAATATAAATGTCTGTACAAATTAAACCGCAGATTTTGCAGTCTTGAACTACTCTAGCTTTGATTTGCATTAACAATATGAAGTATTGCTGCAAATGCTGTTGGATTTTTTTTTGGTCAATAGACGAATAGACTAGTAAATTTTTTGCACAAACGTTTTTAACAACAATCTTTTGTTAGCTGTCTTTAGCTTGTTCAATTAATACATTTATTTAACATCATGGTTTCTATTATTTTATATATTTATAAGCAATATGAAGTGAGTTATAAGTTTCCTTCTGGTTGCATCTGTCTTCTCTTGTGTGGGAATTCTGAGTCTAGATTTCAGGATGTCATAGAAGATGTTCCCACACTTGTGCATGTGTATTTTGGCAATTTGCTTATTATTTCTAATACCTGTTATATGGTCTAAGAGTTTTGTCCTGTTATAAATTAAGAACTGGAATTGTAGCTTCTGAGAATTGGCACCAAATGTTTTGTTGTTTTAACTTTTTTTTAACGTGGGGAATGGTAAGCAGGTGGTTGTAGAATCAACAAAGTCTCATCTTCCAAGAAAATAAATTAGAACAACCGGAAGTAAGTATCAACTCTTGATACATCTTTTAGTATCAACTCTTGATACATCTTTTAGCCTCATTATCTCTTTGCCACTAATCTCCTTTTATGTTTGTATCATTCCAGTATGTCCCCATCCAAACCTGTCAGTATTCTTGAAATTGAAACATGTGTTGACGATGGAGTTAACGCTGCCGAGGTGGAACAGCAGAATTTTGCAAGAGAGATCTCTTAGATTTTATCTAGTATGACGTTTGCAGTTTCATTTTCATGCTGCTGATTCACTCCAGATTGAATTTGCTTAAACGTATGGCACATGGTCATTTACATTTTCCATTCACTATAGTTTATGGTTGCTGTATCTTTGCACGTCTTAAGAGGGTCAGAGAAAAGTGATGTCACATCTTTGCATCTTTTTAGATTCTCTTATCCATGAACTTCCCGACAGGTACTCTTAATGGGACCCACTCAATGATATTGTCCAACTATGTCACAAGGTCACTAAAGCACACTTTGTTCTTCTCTGGCCAAGTGTTAAGTCCACACAATTTGATGACCACTTTTCCTTGAACGCACATATAACTGGGTTCATATCGCCATAATCTTTTTACTGTAATAGTTTATTTTCACGAAAATATGTTACGTTAATATTCCACAAAAAGATTATAGACCCTTGTGATTGTTGTTGATTTGAGTATGCATTTATTGATTTGATTTGATTTTGGTTTGATATAAACGGAGAGTCTAGTATCTGTTTACGATGTGATTTGTGTTAGAAGGTGCCAAATGATGTTTGAAAATGGTGGCTATAGAAGTTTCAACAGGGGGGATTTCCAAATTGGAATATTTGTTACACCTTACTAGTTATTGAATTGACCCAAAGCTTATCCAAAACATACAGGGATAGCATATCTACAACTTGGCAAAAAGTGGTTCGGTTTCCTAGTTCAACAGCAAAAAGTCAGGGTCAGAATCATTTTAAAAGAAAAAGTCATCTTTTCATTGTACACGTGGAGTTGTTTTTCACCATGAATGGTGTGTCAGTGGTCATGTGTAATGTGTTAGGATGATATGGTGAGTCAGCTTATCCAAAATGTTCAGATTTCAGTGTCAGCATGTACCTTGTGCCATGTCATCAGACACTTTCTCGTTGACACGTGGTGAGCAGGGTATGGTTCTACCATTTGCACCAGATCAATGATTCGTATGGTTAATTTATTTTCCAAGTAAATCAGTAATACTACTTCCCATCAAAAGTTATATTGGCATTCTTTTGAAAAGTACCATCACTTTTCACGTTTTAATAAACATTAATAATTTTGAATCCATAATATATAGAGTTTACTGCTGTGAACTTTCAGATTGAACCTAATCATCAACAACACCATATTCACCATATTTCCACCAAGTAGTCCATATCACTAGTGACCTTAGATGTGAGATAAGAGGTTATTTTCGACAGAAGATTGAACCTTTTTTTTATTTTTTTATTTGCTTCTGCTGTCCACTGAAAATTGAAATCTTATTTTCCTGTAAATTGAATCACACCTTAATTAACTAATGATGGTCTCTTGCCTGATTAACTTCGTGAAAGCATATATCGGAAGTGACAGTTCAAATAATCGTATCACTGTATCAGCATTTGGTATATTCCTGTCTGCCTTAATTTGGTTACAATATTATGCTTTGCCAATTCCCACATGCAATTGCTTGCGTCTGCATTATTTAATTGTTTGAATGAGGAAATATGACAGGAATAAATGGAGGCAATATCAAAAGGATCATTTTTCTTACCTTTACTATTTTTAGTCCACCCAACCAGGCAATTTTTACATTTCTTAAGCATTTAAATGTAAAATATCTTGGTTAATTAGAACCTACATCATTTTTTTCGAACTATACATGTACATTTATTTTTTAAAAATATTTTCCAAAATTTAAAATAATTCGACTAATTCTTCTGCTAAAATACCATTATATGGTCAATTATTTTTTTAACATATTTTTCTAATAAAAAAATTAGTTCCTTATTCAATATTCAATCAATGAACAAAACACGAGTAACCATAAACACATCTTACCATCAAAGGTCATGGTGAGATGAATATGTTGCTATACTTTAAAGTTAGGAGGTTCCAAATTTGAGTTGGTGAGATGAATATGTCGCTGTACTTTTAAGTTAGGAGGTTCCATATTTGAGTTTTGAGAAAACATAAGATCTTAGGAAATAGTTTTCTCTTTTAGTGAGCTTTACGTAATATGAATTTAAATTAGCTTTAGGTCCCCTAAAAATACCGCGCCTACTTACCATAAAAAAACATAGCATATCTTCATCAATATAATAAAGTCATTTTTTTCAAAAGAAAGCAAAGGTGGCAGTCTGCCCGGCCATGTTGTATGGATCGGAGTGTTGACCAGTCAAGCACTCCCACATTCAAAAATTGAAGGTGGCGGAAATGAGGATGTTGCATTGGATGTGTGGGCTTACTAGAGGGGATAGAGTAAGAAATGAAGTTATTCGGGAGAAGGTGGGAGTGACGTCAGTAGAGGACAAGATGAGGGAAGGAAAGCTGGGATGGTTTGAGCATGTGATGAGGAGGGGCGCGGATGCCCCAGTTCGTAGGTGTGAGAGACTAGCTTTGGATGGTTTCAGGAGAAGTAGAGGCAGGCCGAAGAAGTACTGGAGAGAAGTGATTAGACACGATATGGAGCAGCTTCAGTTTACTGAGGACATGATCTTAGATAGGAAGGTGTGGAGGTCGCAGATAAGGGTAGAAGGCTAGTGTGAGTGTGTGAGGTGTAGCAAGCGGTTAGGTGAGACCTTGTATTGCCGGGCAGGAATCTCAGTATTCTTAGGTGTCTTTGGTATGTGTGAGTATGTTACAACTAGGTAGGTT
This sequence comes from Capsicum annuum, assembly GCF_002878395.1. Taxonomy (NCBI): domain Eukaryota; kingdom Viridiplantae; phylum Streptophyta; class Magnoliopsida; order Solanales; family Solanaceae; genus Capsicum; species Capsicum annuum. The sequence goes on along the minus strand of NC_061114.1, from coordinate 230,545,272 downwards.
TCCTTTCGTATTTTTTTTCCTCTCTTTCGTGTTGCCCTTATTTATCGTATGTCGTATTTTCTCTGTTTTCTAGTGACATTATTTTTTATCACGAATTTTCTGTTGTGTCATTCATTCCCTTGTTACTGTTCTATATCTCGAGTCGGGGATCTATCGGAAACAGGCTCTTTACTTCTTCGGAGGTAGCAGTATGATCTGCATACATCTTACTCACCTCAGACCCCACTTTGTGGGAATGCACTGGATTTGTTGTTATTGTTGTTTTCAAAAGAAAGCAAAGCATTATTACACATAACAAGTTAAATGGTGAGAATTGGTGACTCATTTCTACTTTGTCATTTTTGGAATTTAGGGTCGTTTCGTTACGTAAGATAAAGAAACTAATTTTGTATAAAAGTTGAAATTAACTTTAAGTGATATTTGAGTGAGTTATTAATTAATTTCGTGATTATTTTATGCAATAGTAAAATTGTTCAATCAGACATTCTTCCTTATTTGATTTGGTGTACCAAATGGAAATATAATGGTAAATTGGGTCCCACAAAGCTGATTCAGTATGGATGACACGTGGCAAATCCATTGTGGCAAAATGGATACAAATCACAAGTCAATGGACCCAATCGCAAATTCGAAGTAGCCCCCACATTTTTCGAGATCATCCTCCTACTTTATCAATATTACTTTTTGGTCCCTTCACCATCAACCATATTTATCTATAACTACCTAAAAATCCTCCTAATTTCTCTCTTCCAAAATCTCAATTCAACTTACTCCTCCTTTTTCTCCTCTTGAACCTCTCACTAGGGCTTTATCAACACATTCTCTATGGCATTTTCCTGAACAGTAATGGCGGCTATAGCTTCAGCTTCCGCTTCTACCAGAGGATTCGCAGCTACCGAGCTGCGAAGCGTTGATATATTGCCCTCATTTCGCAATGGATTTGTCGAATTTAGAAGGACGAATAGGAAGTTGATTGGTGGTTGTCGTAATAGTACTGGAGGTTTTTTCAGTGTAAAATGTTGTTCAGATTCAACAATGCCAATTAGAGGAGCAAGTGGTGGTTCTGGGAATGGTGTTGATAAAAGTGATGATTGGAGGTTTGATGCGAAGAAGACTAGTGCTAATTATATGAGGATCCAAGCTTCTTCTGCAATGCCTTTTCCATCTCCTCAGTAAGTCGTAAAACAATAATCTTTTTTATATTCAGTACATTTTTTTTCTAATCACTGTTCATTGTGGTCGTAAGAATATAGATTTGAATCCAAAGGAAAAATGAGGTATTTATAGAAATAATTTTAAAATGCTCAATGTGTAATGCGATAAAATGGGACAAAATTGTGGGACATGGATATAGGTGACCTGAATTTTTTGGTTGTTGTTGAATTTATATTATGATTATTTTTGAGTGCGTATTGCTATGTCTCTCACTTGCAAAGCTGTTGAGCAATTTTATATTCAAAGTAAAGCATTATACATGATTAAGCTGAATCACTTCAAGGTTGGAGACTGGTTAATAGTAAAATGGCGATCTGCTGCACTAAAGCTCCCGCCTCCCGCTATGTGTGAGGTCCGGGGAAGGGCCAGACCATAAAGATATACTGTACGCAGTCTTACTCCGCATTTCTGTAAGAGGCTGTTTTCAGTTTTCATGGCGAACATCTGACCTGCAGTCTTGCTCCGTATTTCTATAAGAGGCTGTTTTCAGTTTTCATGGCTTGAACCTCTGACCTCCTAATCACATGGCAACAACTCCCCTTTAATTCTAAGAGATAAAGTCACATCCATTACTAGAATTTTAGGATGTTTTGGAAGTAATGTGGTCTTTATTTATGAAAGAAATAACTTTACATGTTCCTTATCAAGAAAAGAAATTAATTTTACGCTTTATTTGGCTGAAGATGATAAGGATCACATGGGTTTGTTTGGACATACAGTAAAATTTGTCTGAATGAAAACAAAAGGAACAACATTTTTTCTTTCTGCCAGTGATACGATGTTGAGATTTGTAAGTTTTTTTATTTCTGATTCTGATGCAAAAGAGCAATTTTAATCTCATTGCTTATTAACACTTGATAGGATTATGACGAGGTTCTTTTAGTAGGTTATTTCTATGTCCGTTTGAAATGTTTTCCAATTTTATTGCACGGGATTTAATACATACTTGAATTGCATTTCCTCATGGTTGATTTGACTAATTAATAAGCTTTATATAATAATAAGAGCTAAAGTCACAACCTTTATGAGTTTCTGTGATATTCTAATTATTTAAGAAGTAATGCGATATATCTTTTGAAAGTAATTAGCTTTACATGTCCTCTGGCATAAGTTGATAAGTCATCAAATGTGTCAGTTTGGGTAGATGCTAAACTTTGTCTAAATGGAAACATAAGGAAAAGAGGGCAATCAGATAGTGAATTCCCCTTTACTGTCTTCAGTGTCTTGGCATTGATACGGTGTAGAGATTTGAATGTTTTGTACTTTCCATTTCCGATTTCAATAGAGAATCTCTATGTATTTGCTTCGTAACACTTGAACCCCTCTCAAGTATGAGGCTTTTAGAAATCTCTATGCTAATCTGTATAGGATAAGCTTTGTCTTTTTATTTAAAGGTAGAACTTTGCAAGTTGGATTCTTTTGATCCTTTCTACCATATAACTTATCTAAAGTCTTATATTGCCTCAAAACATGTGCATGACCATTGAAAACTCTAAGCAATTTGTAAGATCTGCCTGTTTCGTTTTGTACTAAGAATTTCTTTATTTATTTGGATGGATTTTTGTGTCATTGCTAAGGTATGAGAAAAAGAGTTATCCTATTGTTAATATTATTGCATTCTATTAATAACAAGCCATTCACTAAAGGGCTTGATAATCTTGATGTGCATAACAAGTTAGTGTTTGAGCTTCTACTTTCTAGTATCCTAGAATATCTTCACGATTTAGTGACTCAATTTTTCCATGTTGTGACTCCTCCGTATTTTATTGGAAGTAACTATTTCTTTTCCTGTTTTTATGCAGGTCTAGATTTATTTCAAAGCCAGAAAAATTCTTTTTCCGCTGCATCCCAAGAAATTCAGGCCCACAGTCCCGTGATTCTCCACCAAAACGAGGTATTTATGGTTCCTTCCTTTTTGGCTTTTATAAGAATCTTGTTCTTTCCAGATGATATTGACAGTTACTCTAGTTGCATTACATTTGCAAGCGCCTTTGTGGCACATGATGATAAATTTCCTGATTATCCTTCCTTATATAGACACTGGTATTGCGAATGAGAAAGACTGGGGGATCAGTATGTTAAATGATAATGTCAATGAAAGTGGAATAAACGAGGATGGCAGTACGTGGTATCGGGAGAGTGGGGAAGACCTTGGTGACAATGGATACCGATGCCGATGGACAAGGATGGGTGGTCAAAGCAGTGATGGTACTTTAGCATGGAAAGAAACGGTACACATTCTTAATCTTGTGATTAGTATATGATTTTGTTGTTGTGGATGTTGAAGTTTGTATTGTAATTATACTACCTTTTCCAAGGGCTGATATCTCACATTTTTGCATAAATGAATATTTACCTGATGTGCAATCACAAGAGTATTATTCAGAGGTCCTTCTAGTTTTGGCGCCTCGTAGGCATCAGAGTTCAAAAGAATTTAACTTGATGGGCAGTTGCGCATTAAGAGTAATGCTCTAGTATTTATACATCAACTTCTTGCTTCTTTGATTTCTGATTCATGGGAAATTCTATAATCAGTCTTGAAACAAGATTTGATTTATTCTTGTTTCGTGTTTTTCTTTAAAGAGGCTGCGATCAGGAGAACGGTGATTATTGTCCTAAACTTGCTGATAGGTTTTGTACTCATATGTTAGTCCCTGACATTTCTGCTCCATTATTGAATAGTTTGTAAGAATTAATTTTGTTGGCCACAGACTATTAAAAGGTTAATTGGTTAACCATGAATACTTGATTCTAATGGATAAATTACTCCCTGCCAATAAGTTGTTGCATCCTCTAACAAATTACTGAAGAATATTTTGAATACGAGTTAAATTGTAGACATTATTTTATAACCATATCAAGTACCATCCCAGGTGGATGCTTTAATTGGATTTGTTGATCTCATTGACAGTGGTGGGAGAAAAGTGATTGGACCGGATACAAAGAACTTGGTATGACCTTTTATTATTTTAAATATGTATAACATCACTACATTTGGTTTTAAGGTTTCTATCATATAATTGTTTTTTTATTATTACGCGGTCATCCTTTATTCTGCACTTCGTGAAGCATTTTCTTTTATTGGATAATTGATAGGCGTTGAGAAATCCGGGAAAAATGTTGAAGGGGACGCATGGTGGGAAACATGGCGGGAAGTTCTTCACCAAGATGAATGGAGGTTATATGCATGTTTTTCTTAGATTTTGTCATCTTGTAAGTTGTTAAGTACTACTTTGCTTCTCTGGGAGAATTATTAAAACAATTATGCGGCATTTTTATTTTTCAATATGCAGTAATCTTGCTAGGATTGAAAGGAGTGCACAAAAACAAGCAAAATCAGGCACTGAGAACGCTGGGTGGTATGAAAATTGGTAAGAGATTTTGAGGGATATAGTTAAGATTTCATGGTCATTAATAGTAAAATTACATGTACAATAGTTTATTAAGCATGATATTTTCACATGCAGGTGGGAGAAGTATGATGCGAAGGGTTGGACAGAGAAAGGGGCACACAAGTATGGCAGACTAAATGAACAATCGTGGTGGGAGAAATGGGGAGAACATTATGATGGAAGGGGATCTGTTCTTAAATGGTATGTACTTTATTTTGTTGCGTTAAGTTTTCACCGCAAGACTTTTGCCAGCTTGATATAGTGGAGTTTTTGTGGAGCCACTTTTGTAACTACTACCTGGTGTTATTACATTATACATCCTATGTGACCTACTTATCAAAAAATAATAACAATACATCCTATGTCACTAAACAAGCAAAATGACTTTAAAATATGCTCATTCAAGACATAGCAGTAAACTAGAGCTGCAACAATCTGCTTTGGGTTCACTCTTGCATTAGAAAAAGCTGTGTTTATGCTTGAACTTTGGTTTTGCTACTGCATTAGTTATTGGAAATAATATCATGGTCTAAAATTTGATGCTGAGATAGTCCCGACTTTGGTCATCATTATATGTCCTAACTGATGGCTCCTTTAGAATTGAACTTCCTTACAATTGAAACTTGACTGATATAAAACAGCATAGCTCAAAGTATGAGGTTTGTTGAACATCTTACTTTATTCTCTCTTTTTCATGACATTATTGTAATTGCTTGTTTCTGACCTTTTCGAGAATTGTTAACCATGCCCGTTTGAAAGGTTGAGAAAGTTTGTTAATATCTCCTTAGCAGCCTTGTGTTGCTAATGACAATGTGAAATGTTGAAAAGTTTGTTAAAGACCTCCTTAGCAGTCTTGACTGGTTAGTGACGTGGTTTATGTTGCTTATCGTTCCATGTTCCTTTTCTCAGGACAGACAAATGGGCGGAAACTGAGCTAGGAACAAAATGGGGAGACAAGTGGGAAGAGAAGTTTTTTGCTGGAATTGGCTCGCGACAAGGAGAAACTTGGCATGTGTCACCCGCCGGTGATAGTATGTCTACTTTTCGTTCATTTGAATTACAAGTTTATATTCCAAAAGGGCTTGGGTACTAAAACATAAAAACCAATTAATACAAGTTTTCTTGGTGAAAGTTAAGCTGCAAATAAAAAAAAAAAACATTCCCCTGCTATCATAGTAGAAACAGTGATCATACTCATTTACAACATTCTGTTCATCACTCCCAAATAAAAGAAACATGTTTTTGGAAGTCCCTGAAAAGGTTAAACAATAGAATTATGCTTAAGCAGAAAAACAATAGAATTATGCTTAAGCAAACAATTATAGGGTGTGAATCTGCATGTTGTAAACAACTGCAACTACATAATGCATTTAGTATTTTTTCAATGCATATTATTCTTAAATTATCTAGCATAATTTCATTTAATTGCATATTGTCGAATCTTGAATGGAGTATTTCACAATTATATAGAAGAGCTGATATAAGGTCATAATATAGATTACGATGTTTCTTATTTTGAGTATCATGGTAACCAATCATCCAACTCTCTTGGTCTTGTTTTCTTTTTCCTAATTATTCAGGATGGTCTAGGACATGGGGAGAGGAGCACTTCGGAAATGGGTATGCCCAATTATGAATTCGAACTAAAATTCAGTCAATTCAATATCCAGTTCCATGACACTGTTTACACTATAGAAACTTAAAAATACTGTTGTTTCCATGAATCAGCAAAGTGCACAAGTATGGCAAGAGCACAACAGGTGAAAGTTGGGACATCGTTGTGGATGAAGGAACTTATTACGAGTAAGCCATAGTCACTTCTAATATTAAGTAGAATTTTCTATACACCGATACATCAGTATAATTCAACTCAGACGGCCTATCTTATTTTTCAACTACAACTACTCTATCTAATTGGAGAAAACTCTTCCCTTGTTGATCGATATATAAAAGTTAAAACTCACTTTCGAACTAACATATTTTTACTTACTATATAATGATAGGGCTGAACCTCACTATGGATGGGCAGATGTTGTAGGCAATTCAACCCAATTATTGTCAATCCAACCTCGAGAAAGACCACCTGGTGTATTCCCAAATATGGATTTTGGTCCATCTATGCCTCCAGAAGATGAATTGCCTCCCACTTTGTCACAATGACAAGCTCATTTATTTAGGTTGAAGTTGAATGCTAGTAGTTGGCAATTTTTCAGGTTTTGACTGTAATTGGCAAGACTTTTAATGTAACAAAACATGCTTTGCCTATTCATTTATTTCATTCTTTTAGGGATTTAAATCATTTTTGCATCTTTGAGGATAAAGTGCTCTCTACCATATATTACTTTGTTTTCAAGGATCAAATTTTAAACCACTGGTTAAGAATTGCACCCCACCATAACATGATAGCATATTATTATGTGAAATTGCATTAATATAGTAATTAATACTTGCAAGAATGTTAGTTAAGACTGCATAATAGACTTTTATATTCTGATTTTTCTCCGAACTCCACATTTAGTAGTAGAAGTTTTAGTACACTAAACTATTTTTTTTCTCTTTTTAAGAATTATTTTAGAGTCTAGACGAACTTAATTTAAAAACTTCTTTATAAAGATGGTGTCCGTTGTCCAACACGAAGAGATACACATCGCAGGCAGACTTGATGTTTAATTTATGATCTACGAATAAAACTATATAATATAGTGTGTGATCAAATAAATAATTTGTGCTAATTGCATCTGTCTAAGCCATGACTTGTGTCGTCTTTATTGAGATTGACAAAATATACATATTTAAATTAACTAACAAGAGATTAGTCAGATAGACAGAACTTAGAATATATGTCAATTGGTAGATCTACGTTACATGTTTTCACTTTTTAAACCTTTATTCCCTCTATATATTCCTCCTCGATTTTCATAAATAATTCCTCCTGCATTGCCTTACACTTCATTTCTTTTTATTTTTTCATCAAGTTTTATTTAACAAAATTAATTTTTTTTAATAAAGAGGTAAGTTCTAATTAGACAGAGACTTAATTATGATTATGTGAAACATACACTTAAGTTTTTATATCTATTAAGTAATTTAGTTTGGACAAAAAAAGTGAATAAGTATTTACCGAAAACCAAAGAAAGCTAAATAATAACACTCACAAACACCTCATGAGAAATAAAACAACTTGATAAATATTATTTTACCATTAACAACAAGTACTAAGTTCGGCCCTCGATATAAAATTGCTTTTGTTAACAAGTACTTTACTCTCAAATATTAGTAAATCAAAAAACCAATGAAATCACGCTACTTTTTTTTTCTTTACGTGACGATATTATTTACTTTTTCTCACTGATGTATAAATTATACACAATTATTCATATATTACACATACATCAACTATATTTAGCTTACAATTATACATATATTACACATACATCAACTATATTTAGCTTTAGCAGTAACCACCAATATGAACGATTATTTAGGCTAATCCTTCCGCTCTTTTCCATGCAATATAAAAAGAAATACATTGCCACCAAAGGATATGGTGTTGTGGATGGTGCTGCTCCTCCATTAATCAAAGATTTCGTATTTGAGCTTGAATATGAAAAATTGTGATAAGAAGCGTTATTCCCAAATAGACTGTACCCGACGCAAATTCAAAAAAGCAAAAAGAAATACATTCATATTCATTTTGTACATGAAAAAAAATATTCTTTTCTCTTTTCTGTTACTTTCACACTTTCTAGATTCATCATCGTCACATCTTCTAAACCTTTTACCCCGTCACCCCAACAAAAAAAAAATAAAGAACAGCCATTCAAATATTGATTCATAATTCAGCCAACCTTGTACTATATACTGATAGTAAACAAAGTAGCAATTGAAAAGTCCAAATTTGTTCATTTTAGCCGTGCATGGCATAATTGCTACACCACTGTTGTAGTACCACCAACACCAGAAACAAGTTGCAGAAGAATAAGAAGAAGAAAATTCAATTTTTTTCGTTCTGTTTTCCATTTTATGTGAGAAAAAGAAGAAACAAATCCAAAAATCTTAGAGAAAAACAACAACAGCCTCGGGGTTTGTAGAGAATAGAGTGTACGCACACCTTACTGCTACGTTGAATACAGTATCAGAAATGCTGCTAATGAAAAAATGCTCAAAATTTGTTTCTTCAGATCTTGATTGGAAACTTTTACTCTTAATTATCCCTTCACTTTATCTCCTTTTTTACATTTCTCCTTTTTCCACTTTTACCCCTCTCATTTCCGTTTTCCACAACAATGCCCCTGCCTCTGCTAACCCTCCTCATCCGCCTCCTAAGTCTGTAAATCAAACCGGTTCGGATGAACCGTTATTCACGCCGGTTATTTTGACTAAGGCGGAATTGAACCGGTCTAGAATTGCTGTATGTATAGTTGGTGGAGCTCGAAGATTTGAACTTACTGGACCGTCAATTATACAGAAAATTCTGAAAGAGTTTCCGAATTCTGATCTTTATCTTCATAGTCCATTGGATTCTAATGCTTATAAGTTTTCTTTGTTAAAATCTGCTCCTCGAATATCTGCTATTAAGATATTTAAGCCTAAAAATATTGAAATTACTGAGTTTCAGGTTCGAGTTCTTAGTGCCAGTGGATCACCTAATGGTATTCAGGTATAATGATTTCTGCAATGTTTTTCGTTTTGTTTGTATAAGCATTTGCTTTGTTTGTTGATTTGAAATGTTACGAGGTAGAGATAAGGTTTGTGTACACATTAGCGAGCTCAAAGCTTAGACTTCACTTGTGGAATTGTACTGGTTACGCTGTTGTTAGCTTAAGTAGTGTGTTGGGTTTAATTTAGTAAAATTCTTCCAAAAGGAGAATGTTATGTGGTTTAAGTGTTTTGCTTTTTTAGGATAGTAATAAATGCTTTAGATATTAATGGTGTGTTGGTTGTTACCCAACTTCCAGTTTTGGAAGGTTGTTAATGGTGTTTTTGTACACACTTAGCGTTTCCAGACCTCACTTGTGGAATTATACTAGGTATGTTGTTGTTGTTGTTAGGTTTAACTAGTGTTTCCGGTTTAATTTAACAAAATTCCAATAGGAGAATGTTATGTGGTGTAAGTGTTTTTTTGTTTTTTAGGATCATAACAAATATTTTGACATTAATGGTGTATTGTTTGTAATGTAACTTCCAATTTTGGAAGGTTGTTAATGGTATTTGTAGCTGGCAGGTCGTGTTAGTTAGTAGTCAACACTTGTTCTAGTATTTGGTTTGGTTTGATTTGGTGACGTGTAACTTCGTATGTGCTCAAATAACAAGAAGATTTACCTATAAAAAGATTACAGAGAAGATTTACTGTAGGTTTATGGCCAGCACAAAAGTTTCGAGCTTTTGATGAATCCTAAAGATACTAAAATAAGAGTAGAGTTATAAGTAAATCGATTCATGTAGTTTTTTTTTCCCTATCCGCATTGATTCATATAGCTGACCTCTACAAATTTGGTATTGAGATGTGGCTGAGAGTGAGATATATATGATCTGATGAAATCTGGCACTTATTAGTCGAGGTGAGTACAAGCTGGCCCCGACACCACAACTATTAAAAAATAAAACAAGTACATCGGTGAGAAGAAGTTTGTAGTTCTGCCATGAGCGAACCTCAATTCTTCTCTTCTGAACTGAAGACACGGAAGAGAAAATATATCCTATGGAAGGTAGGTAGTTTAGGTAAAATTTGGTTTACCTCCTCAGAATCTTCACCAATTCTGTGGGCTCTAGCCTAAAAGCATCACAGGTTTGTGAGGAAGAAATAAGAAAATGATGAAGCATTTGATGACATAATCCCCTGTTTAGTTGCTTTAGAAGGGGAAATATTAATTGAAAAAAAAATGAAATTGTTCTCAAGGTACACTTTCGAATGTTCTACCAATTCATTAGACTTTTCCATTGGATAGAACACTGGTCCAGATTAATGGAAGTTGAAATATATATTGGACTACGCTTGAAGAGTAAGCTTGCCAGTTAATATGGTGTTTACAAGTCTAACATCTGTACCTTTTTCGGCTTTACCTAATTCGAGTTAGTGGATCCAGCTGTAGCACTTTATCCAAACCAGGACCACAATGGTTGGACTTAAATTGCTATTTTCTTATCGTGTGTCTTTCTTGCCATTTATAATATAGATTTACTAGTCCATTGTTTAGTTGTAAATTGTGATACTATGATAGCTCCTTGAATTCGTAGTGCAATAGCACTTAGCTCATCTTGCAGACATGAATTCAAGGGTTGAAGTAGACTGGGTTTTTTCTCTAGTTCTCACATACATATGGGGTGTAAGCCAATCATGTCCGCTACTTCTACTATATATGCATCTTTATAGCTCACAAAAATAAAGAAAAATACATTTAGAACCAGATAAATAAAGGATAGCCCTACCACTTCAAGCTAGACTTGTGTTTGCATGGTGTCCTCTGTCTTAAGGAGGAAAAATGTTTGGAATCTTATTTAGTGAAGATCGACGGTTACTGGTTGAAAAGATGGCGAAGAGTTTCCTATAGTACTATGAATCTCATAAAAAAATGAAAGCAGAGAGAAATATGTAGAAATCTTCCCCGGCTTCCCACTGGTTGGTAGTTTATTTTGTTTATTGGAAACAGCCTCTCTATCTCTATGCGGGAAGGATTAGGTTTGTGTACACACTATCATCTCCGAACCTCACCTGTGGGACTATACTGTGTATGTCGTTGTTGTTGTTATATTGAAGAAAAATTAGCATATCTTAAAAGAGAAAAAAAGGAAGTACATTTACAAAAGGTCTCATAATGCTTTGGCTCTACGATGCCCCTAGGCTGGAACGCTAATACAATTAGCTTTTTATAATTCCCAACAATTGAAACCGAAATTTTACTGTTCTGTATGGCAGGGCCTGCTGCAATATTTCAACCTGGTTGAGGGCTGCTTGACAATGATTCAAGCCCATCAACACAAGAACAACTTCACTTATGATTGGATAATCCGTACCCGAGTTGATGGCTACTGGAACGCCCCACTATCACCAGAAGACTTCATTCCCGGCGCCTACCTAGTCCCATCTGGTTCATCCTACAGTGGCTTAAATGATCGCTTTGGCATTGGTGACTACAACACGTCTGTAGTTGCTCTTTCTCGGCTCTCCTTGATTACTAAGCTGGATTTAGCTGGATATCATCGCCTCAACTCCGAGGGCGCATTCCAGGCCCAACTAAATATCAGCAGAGTTCCCTACATTGCTAAGCGCCTCCCATTTTGCATTGTATCAGATCGTAGCTATGATTTTCCACCACCCCATTTTGGTGTTCCTGTAGCAGCACTTTCTAGTCCAGGGCCACTAAGCGGTGCTAAATGCCGGCCTTGCACACCTTCGTGCACTGACCAATGCGTTGAGCTCATGATGAACAGACTGTACAAAGGATGGAGCTGGACCGATTGGGCCAATAACACCCTTCAAATCTGTGATGCTCATGCTGAGTGGGAGAGTGGATGGCAGAAAATATTCGACCAAGTGGCAGGTAATAAACTCGCTGCAGCGAGACAACGAGTTGAAGATCTAAAAATGGAACAGTGTGTGAAAGATTTCACAGCAATGATGAAGAAGGCTGCTTATTGGGAGGCTCCTCCAGTGTCTCAAATTTGTCACATGGGTTTGTCAATTGCTGCAACGCCTGCCTAACGTCAAAGAAAATCGTCAAATCCATTATAGTATAGGGAAACGATGTATAGCTTTCTAGCCTACCACGCAGTTTTTTCTACATTGCAGAGGTTTTATATTCATTTTTCCTTCCTCGTGAAACAAAAAGAATCGTAGAAATTACCTCAGATGTTTCTGTAGACGATGCAGGTTTACTTATTATGCATATCTCATGGACACTGACAAGTAATATTGCCTAGCTTTATGGAGAAAGTAATTCTGAGAAATGCAGAAAAGCTCCTTTTTTTTTTGTACCTTAATCTTTCTTATTCTAAGCTGTGTGATTTCATTGTGCCGAGGGTCTATTGGAAACAACCTCTATAGGAGTAAAGTGGCAATACATACATCCTACTCTTTCAAATCCCACTTGTGGTATTACATCGGATATGTTGTTGTTAAGTTGTGTGACTTATTAACATGCATGTCAACGTCCACATTTTTTGCCCTGTCGATAGGTTCAATGCATAAAGCTACTAATAGATTCGTAATTTGTTTTGGGCCTTCATTCCAAAAGCTTATAATTTGATTTGGACCAACAGTAGCCTTAACAGGAAAAAAGCAATCAATTTAGAGTTAAAGGTGCAACTCCCTTGAAGAAAAGGGCAAGTGCATGGATAGTGAGGACAGCTATGGACTGCTATTTAATGCATTAACCAAAAAATTACAAAATGTTTAATGTTTAGTCATCTCAGAATTAACTTTAGACCTAAGATATTGAAGTTAAAAAATCCGAATTTGATATTACTAAAATCTTCAGTTGCACAACTCCAACATTCCAAACTCCACCACTCAAGGCAATACCATGCAAGGCAAGTGATGGGCGGACGGTTGAACACCTTCATGAAAAATCATGCTAAGTATATAGGTTAAAAAAGAAAATTCACACGCATATATTAAATCTTGAATACCTTTAATGAAATTTCTAGCTTACCACTGATGATGCAAGGAGGATGAAGGAAGAACACCCCTTTTAACCTTCTTAATCTTTTGAAACAACAAATAGTTACTTATCACAAGGAATATGAACAAACTACGTGTATCCAAACACTCTCGCATATGCCTATTATAGTACTATTATTCCAGCAAGAAATTCGTGAAATGCCACATGAGTTCAGATTACACAATCTGTCATAGGTACTACCACTAAAATACTCTGATTAATAAGGGTGGGCCCTTCTAGGTTTAGGATGGTCTATGGATGATAATCAAGAACTATGAACAAGTTGCACATCTACGCATGCCAAGTGTACTATATATTGAATTCAATACTGCAATTTGGAATCTCTCAAAGCTATTGCTGCTCAAATCGATCAATCTTCATTACTCCCTAGTCAATTAATCATACAACAATAACATATTCAGTGTATTCTCACAAAGTGGGGTCTAATGAAGGTAAGTGTATGCAGTCCATACCACTACCTCGGATGAGACGGAGATCGGTTTGTTTCCGATAGACCCGCGGCTCATCCAAGTCAATTAATCAAGTATGTGAGAAAAAAAGTTGTACTCCTTGTTCTTTTTTTTTTTTTTTTTTCAATTTGAATCATATTGATCTATCGTGATTTATAATTTAATAGTATCGGTTAGAGTCTCATACACCATATATAGGTGTTAAAAAATAAAAAAGATATTGGTCTCATAAAGATTGTGGTTAGCCATATATAGTTTAGGATGGACAATCAAACATTCTTTATCGAAAAATGTTGACATTAGGATTATTATGTAATTATGTATTTCTGGTAGGGGTGCCAAAGAACTATTTGTATCTATATATACCCGTTTTAAGAGATGAATAAAAAATAACCGTACATAACCTAAATTTCTACATGGTATCAGAGAAACCAAGTAGATTACTGTAGATTGCCGTAGACTGCCCTTTTTTTTTTCTAGTTTTTCCAAGATGGGAGATTCTACGCCTTCTTCTGGAAGCACTACCAAACCCACAAACTCAACCGTAACAAACCCTACCTCAATTATAGTTCAACAAGACAACTCACCTTTTCCAACAGGAGTTATTCTTGACGAAACGAATTTCTCACTATGGTCTCAATTGATGGAGATGCGAATCGAACCTCGAAACAAGGTTGGCTATCTTACTGGAGAAACAAAGTAACCCAAACAAACTGACTCGAATTATGCAACATGGATTACGGAGAATCTGCAATGACTCTTCAGGTCATTTTTTATATTTATGCTTATCTTCACCGTTTGAGCTTCTCCATAACTGCCCCAAGTCATTTATGACTTACTGGGACTGAGGGTTCGGTTACCGGGCAATTCTTTTGGTTTTTAGAGTCAACTCCCTGTTTTGAAGTCTTCGTTGGTTCCAAATGGCCACCGATCAAAAACTTCAGCGAAACGATATCGGATGAAAATTTCGACTGCGCCAGCATATCCGAAATATCGATTTTAGTCTAGGTAGACCTTTGGTTCGGGTCCCAATGCACCCGAGCTCATTTCGATCTATTAGTCGAAAAGTCATAAAATCGAAACTATATATGTAGGCCCACTTTTTGCCTAAACGACCTTTTATGGAATTTTTGATGATTCCAATGGATTTTAATTGTGGTTTACACTCAAATTTCACTATTGGATCATATATTTTGGGTCCCGGATGAGTTCTAAGAGTCAAAAACAAGTTTTTGACTTTGCTGTCACAGGGTACCGCGTCTGTTTGCCGAAGGGGTCTATAAATAGACCCAAGGTCGCGATTTTGGGAATTTTTTCTTTACATTTGAGAACCTAAAACCCTAAATGAGTATGATCACTCGAAATTGAGTCTTGTGGGTGTCTGGGGAACTTGATAAACATCTTTTATCATGATTATCATCCGGATTAAGGTAAGATTTCATCACTTTATTGGTGAATTTCATTGTTCTTGACTCAAAGCCCCAATTTAGCTTAGGGCTTGATTTAGCCCCAAATTTCATTTGTTTGCACCCATCAATTGAGGGTTATGCTTCCTTGGTGATAGATGAGCATTGGGTTGACCTCGGAAAAGTGATTTCCGTACGTGGGACCTACTTGGGCCTTTTGGTGTCATTTTTGGACCCGAAGCACAATAATGCAATATGGGTATCGTTAGACTCGTATTGATGAGTAGATTATATTTTTGATAGTTTGATGGTATTTTGGGGAATGTGAAGTGAAGACGAGCATATGGTGCTTGAAGTGTAATTTTGCGGTTTAGCCTTGAGGTAGGCTTCTGTCTACTCTTCTTCATGGATGATGTATGATATATATTGCGTGTGAATGTGAATGTTAAGATTGATATTGGATAGAATGACTTAGTATTGAATATACGTATAAGTTTGGAGATTAGATAGGGTTTTGGACCCGTAGATTGAATTTCTTAATACCCTTGTAGAATCCTATTGTCTTCTCCCTATTTTGGGTAAATTTGCAGCATGGATATGATATAATGCTATGCTCGGCATATGGTTTTAGAATTTGAAGCATGATTTGTATATTTAGCCTTATTAGGCTAGTGTGATATTTTTGGAACCGTAAGTTTGGTAGAGTTGACTTGAGTACCCTTATTTCTAGTCGAAGTTGCTATCTTAGGCGTTAATATGGCTTTCTTGACATCTAGAGGATGAACTAGATACCTTAGCCTAGTTTGGAGCATAGTATGCCTATTTATAGAAATTATGGATTAGAAGTGGGATCATCCGACCCACTTAGGCCAAGATTTGTGTTAGCCCTTGAGGGCTTAGTTGCGGATAGTAGACCTAGTTGAGACTAATGAGCCTTATTTATGAGAATTACTTGGTGAATTGATAAATTGTGATGATTTTCGTCGGATTATGATTAGTATCCCATAGAGATGCATTTTCTTTTTTATTATGATATTTGACCCCTAGAGATGCATTTTTCTCTTTATTATGATATTTGGCTCATAGAGATGCATTTTCCTCTTAATTATGATATTTTGCCCATGGAGGTGCATTTTCCTCTTTATTATGATATTTGGCCCATAGAGATTCATTTTCCTCTGAATTATGATATTTTGCCCATAGAGATGCATTTTTCTCTTAATTATGATATTTTATCCATAGAGATGTATTTTCCTCTTAATTATGATATTTGGCCCACAGAGATGCATTTTCTCTTAATTATGATATTTTGCCCATAGAGATGCATTTTTCTCTTAGTTATGATATTTGGCCCATAGAGATGATTTTCTTCTTAGTTATGATTATTGAGCTTATAGAGATGATTTTCCTCTTGGTCATGATGCATAACCTACAGATATGAGATGTCTAATAGAGGTGATATACTTGTTGATATTATGTCTCCTAGATGTGAGATATCTCCTATATGTGAGATGATTATAGATATGCTACGGTTTATAATTATGATTATTGATATGAGTTCCGAATATGTATATGGGCCTAAGGCCATGATTATGATGTTGTGATTATTCCGGATAAATTAATGGGCGAAGGGCCGTGTTATGGTATTGATTAAATATGCAAGAAGTGTTTCTCATTGTGAATGATGTGATTGCGATTTATGAATATGTATATGTATATGTTTGTATACACATCTCTCCAGTATGGGACGGAGGAAGATGCAGCATGGTGCTTATTATTCCATTGATTGAATACTGGTGATGGCATGCATAGGTTTGGTATGTTCATGATTATTTACCATTATAAATGATGTGATTATAGCCGAAATATGATCTTATGGTTTTTCTTCTTGTTAGACGGTTAAGCTATGTAGTAACTGGTTGTCTATTAGCTGACTATTGTATTTGATGGCTAGGAAGCTAATGTATTAGTTAATGAATCTTGCTTAGTTGGAACATGGTAGCTAATGATGGTCAGTTAATGAATGATGTCTTTTAATAAAAGATGGTTAGACGACAAGTAGTAATGTGTTGTCTAGTATGATTAACAAAAATAGGATGAATAGTTGATAATAATGAATGGTGGATAAATGACGGTTTTAGTCTAATGATGAACCTAGACTAGATGTTAGATGTTTCTATACTCGAAGGACGATGCGATATTGTCGATAGATGCGGATGATACTACAACATGCATTTCCAGAATTTTGCATAGTATCGAACTAATGAGTTAAAGATGATATCAAAGATCTTCAGCAGTGCTAAAAAGGATTTGGGTTGAGTTCCTATTAGACTTGCGGAGTGTAGTGTTGTTCTTCAAGCCATGGTGACCATTCTGGATTATGAGGGGTAGTATTTTGAAGTATTTTAGATTCTTGGTTTGGTTGTGTTGTGATGGGACACTGGTTCAGAAAATGTATGAGATAGGTGGTCAGATAGAGTTAGCCTGTATTTCCCGCCAGCCTAGAGTTTCTAAGACAGACTATGATTTTGAAAGTTTGGACATAAATTTATGGATTTCTCCGGACGTTGGTTGGCCATCCATTTTAGATCAGTTTGTGTCCTTGCCATGTTGATGCTCCAGGAATTGCTACGAGTATAAGGCGATCGACTACTAGTATAGAGAGTGTCTTTGATATGGGAGTTTTAGTTATTCAGCTCATTCAGATCTGCCTCGTGATATTGTGGCATCTTCAGTTATAGATGGTGCGTTTGGCAACTCAGTTGATGATTCAGCCGGTCAGTCCGAGTTAGGCCCGTTCAGATTTATTTTTTCTATGCCCATCAGGCATGTGATTGCAGATGTCGCCACGACTGGTGTGCTTTTATTCTCGCCTTTATCTCTTATTATGTGTATTTGGATTTTCATACCCATTGATAATTATATGCCTTGATAAATTTATATCGTTCATTATGTGCCTTATTGTTGAATTCATGATTATATTACTACTCCATGGTTTATTTCTTTTAGTAGTGGATGGAGTAGATCTTTATTGATGTTTCTTCCCTATGGGTGTGCTTTGGGTTCGAGTCCCATTTATCTTGGCACATTAGTCCTGTTGTGGCCCTTGAGTGGTACATAATATTGATGTTCATTTTGGTACCACCTATCGAGTATATTGATTTTGATATTATTGTTGCTATTGCTACCACTGCATGAGGGTACTGATATTACTTGATATTATCACTTGATGTTGTTACTTTATAATTGATTCTTGCTGGGTAGCTGTATAGACTAGTGTTATCTAGTTAGACTCTCATTTTCTTGTGCTATTATTTGGTGGCTTAAGTAGATATAGCCCGATTTGATGATTTCTTTCCCCTAGCATGGCGAGGTTGATTGTGTTCCCTCTTAGTTAGCTGTATTAGATTGATTCGGGGATGTATTGTGATATCAAAAGGCAGGTTAATCTTTTGTGGCTCTATTATCACCCTAGAGTTGGAAATGTAGTTGCATTGCCTATTATTGAGTCTGAGATCCTTAGACTTGCCTTCTGGGTCTGAGATCCTTAGACTTGCCTTCTGGGTTGCGATGGTTTTCGCCTTGGCTATTCTTTTAGATATAGCCATTTGTGAGATTGACCAGTTTGAGGTTCACTCTTCATTTGTGGCTATTTCTTTGTCCGATAGCGATTTGATGTTGATGTTGAGATGTCATGGATTCATCTCATAGGTAAGTTGGTTGGCTCTCTGGTGATGGATTGCCTTGTTGTTAGTGTGGAGATTGGATACTCTTTTGTTGTTGTTATATGATTTTGTCTAGAGAAGATGAAAGATAGAGGCAGGTGGCCTTTTCTGTGATCGCTTCTAAAGTTGGAAAATTAGAAACTCTTTAGCTTGAGTTGTTGGTACTCTGGTGGTTGTCTCGACTTTGACCTTGGCATTGAGATTGTTATTTTTTCTTTGATGATGTGGTTCTTGGGTGGATTCAGGAAATTCCTATTTCAGTATTTGTTTGGCCTAGTAAGGTTTGGTGGAGTGATTCTCCTCGATGATATGTGTTTAGGGCTATTTCTTTGCCTAGATGGGGTGTCGTATTGGTTCAGTTTTGACTTGACGATTAGTACGTATGATAAATTTGGATTATAAGTGCCTACCCATTCTTAGTTTTGTTTAGATATTTGAGACCGAGCGATTCAGCCTTGGTATTGAGATTTCAGCTTGGTGTTGTAGAGCTTGCGTGGAGCTTCTATTTTAGAGTTGTCTTCATTCAGATTTCATTTATAGGCTGGTTGAGCCTACTCTGTGGTTGTCTATTTGGTCTACTTGACGTCGGTTGGATTATAGTTGAAAAGTATCCAGATAATAGCTCGTGGGCCCCATATTTGTTATATCAGTTTTGACCTCGAGATTCAATTTTATTTAGGAATTTTGGATAATTTACTCAATGGGAGTAATATACTTGAGTTGGCATCAATGTGTTGTGGTTCAGATTTGCGTGCATCAGTCTTTTCAGTTCAGTTGGAGGTCATTTAGCGGTTGAAGTTGAGGTTTGGTTGTTTGGGAAGTAAAGTGAGGCTGCAGGTTGAAAAAGGGATACCTGTGGTGAAATCCCTTGCAAGTGTTCTCTCCTCGTGGAGGTTACCTGGGAAGTCATTCTTGAAACATGCGGGCCCAGTACCTCATCACTTCGAGCCTTTGAGATTCTTTCTATTCGTTGACTTTCGGGGACGAAAGTCCTTTTAGTAGTGGATATTGTAACGACTCTTCAGGTCATTTTTCATATTTATGCTTATCTTCACTGTTTGAGCTTCTCCATAACTGCCCCAAGTCATTTATGACTTGCTGGGACTGAGGGTTCGGTTATCGGGCAATTCGTTTGGTTTTTAGAGTCAACTCCCTGTTTAGAAGTCTTCGTTGGTTTCAAATGGTCACCGCTCAAAAACTTTAGCGAAATGATCTCGGATGAAAATTTTGATTGCTCCAGTATATCCAAAATATCGATTTTAGTCTAGGTAGACCTTTGGTTTGGGTCCCAATGCACCCGAGCTCATTTCGATCTATTAGTCGGAAAGTCATAAAATCGAAACTATATATGTGGGCCACACTTTTTGCCTAAACGACCTTGTATGGAAGTTTTGATGATTCCAATGGATTTTAATTATCGTTTACACTAAAATTTCACTATTGGATCATATATTTTGGGTCCCGGATGAGTTCTGAGGGTCAAAAACAAGTTTTTGACTTTGCTGTCACAGGGTACCGCGTCTGTTTGCCGAAGGGGTCTATAAATAGACCCAAGGTCGCGATTTTGGGAATTTTTCCTTTACATTTGAGAACCTAAAACCCTAAATGAGTATGATCACTCGAAATTGAGTCTTGTGGGTGTCTGGGGAGCTTGATAAACATCTTTTATCATGATTATCATCCGGATTAAGGTAAGATTTCATCACTTTATTGGTGAATTTCATTGTTCTTGACTCAAAGCCCCAATTTAGCTTAGGGCTTGATTTAGCCCCAAATTTTATTTATTTGCACCTATCAATTGAGGGTTATGCTTCCTTGGTGATAGATGAGCATTGGGTTGACCTCGGAAACGCGATTTCCGTACGTGGGACCTACTTGGGCTTTTTGGTGTCATTTTTGGACCCGAAGCACAATAGTGCAATATGGGTGTCGTTAGACTCGTATTGATGAGTAGATTATATTTTTGATAGTGTGATGGCATTTTGGGGAATGTGAAGTGAAGACGAGCATGTGGTGCTTGAAGTGTGATTTTGCAGTTTAGCCTTGAGGTAGGCTTCTGTCTACTCTTCTTCATGGATGATGTATGATATATATTGCGTGTGAATGTGAATGTTAAGATTGATATTGGATAGAATGACTTAGTATTGAATATACATATAAGTTTGGAGATTAGATAGGGTTTTGGACCCGTAGGTTGAATTTCTTAATACCCTTGTTGAATCCTATTGCCTTCTCACTAGTTTGGGTAAATTTGTAGCATGGATATGATATAATGCTATGCTCGGAATATGGTTTTAGTATTTGAAGCATGATTTGTATATTTAGCCTTATTGGGCTAGTGTGATATTTTTGAAACCGTAAGTTTGGTAGAGTTGACTTGAGTACCCTTGTTTCTAGTTGAAGTTGCTATCTTAGGCGTTAATATGGATTGCTTGACATCTAGAGGATGAACTAGATACCTTAGCCTAGTTTGGAGCATAGTATGCTTAATTAAAGAAATTATGGATTAGAAGTGGGATCATCCGGCCCACTTAGGCCAAGATTTGTGTTAGCCCTTGAGGGCTTAGTTGCGGATAGTAGACCTAGTTGAGATTAATGAGCCTTATTTATGAGAATTACTTGGTGAATTGATAAATTGTGATGATTTTCGTCGGATTATGATTAGTGGCCCATAGAGATGCATTTTTCTCTTTATTATGATATTTGGCCCCTAGAGATGCATTTTCCTCTTTATTATGATATTTGGCCCATAGAGATGCATTTTTCTCTTAATTATGATATTTTGCCCATAGAGATGCATTTTCCTCTTTATTATGATATTTGGCCCATAGAGATTCATTTTCCTCTGAATTATGATATTTTGCCTATAGAGATGCATTATCCTCTTTATTATGATATTTGATCCCTAGAGATGCATTTTCCTCTTTATTATGATATTTGGCCCATAAAAATGCATTTTTTCTTAATTATGATATTTTGCTCATCGATGCATTTTCCTCTTAATTATGATATTTTGTCCATAGAGATGCATTTTTCTCTTTATTATGATAATTGGCCCATAGAAATGCATTTTCCTCTTAATTATGATAGTTGGCCCATATAGATGCATTTTCCTCTTAGGGTGTGTTTGGTATGAAGGAAAATGTTTTCCATGAAAAATATTTTTCTAGAAAATGTTTCCTTGAAAAATAAGTTGATTTCTTACTTGTTTTCCTATGTTTGGTTGCTGGATAAAAAATATTTTTTGAAAAATATTTTGTAATGTTTGGTTGGAAAATGAAAAAATAATTTTCAAAAAATACATTTTAATCTTTAGCTAAAGCATAAAAATACATTTTTGAAAAATATTTTTTGATCTCAAAAAATATTTTTTGGGTGTGTTCGATATGAAGGAGGAGAAATATTTTCTAAAAAAATAAGTTGTTTCTTACTTATATTTAGGGGTGAGCATTTAGTTTGTTCGATTTGATTGTTGAATATCGGTACGGGTTTTTGATTTTCAGATTGACGAAAATAACAATCATAACCAAACCAAAATTATTTCGGTTTGGTTCAGTTTTTATAGATTCGGTTCGGTTATTTCGTATTTTTATTTCAATTTTGAAGATTAAAGTAGTGATCATTTAAAATTGGTGATTTTTCTAGAAAAATAATCTTTTTTCAAACTTCTTTTTATTCTCAAATATAATTAATTCAACACGAATGAAATAATCATAAATATCGACTTCGCCGAGTCATCACCGCTGGCGTGACGACAATGGCCGCACGCGGTAGCGACTATCAACGGCAGTGACGAACTGAGCAAACAACTACAACTGTCGTTGGCGATGTTGAAATTTCAAATGAACTGAGGATGGATGAGCGTCGTTGCAGCCTTCACGTTACTATTACGGTCAAAAGCAAAACAACATATTAGGATTTAGGTTTACTAAATGATTATAATTTATATATTTGTATGTTATATTAGATTATATTATATTTTTAGTAAATTTACATATAATATGAAATATATATATATATATATATATATAAATTATAATATATTATTTATATAATTTTGATTTTTCGTTTATCCAATTTTTTTTTCAAAATTTTGAAAACCAAACCGTTTAACCAAATTTCTAAAAGTTGAAACCAAAACCAATCCGGAAAATCAAAAAATCAAACCAAAATTAAATTTCGATTCGGTTTTTCAATTTTTTCTATTTAAACTAAAATATGCCCAACCCTACTTATATTTGTGTGTTCGTTATGCAAATTGGATAAGTATATATTTTCTAAAAGTATTTGTATATATTTAACAAAAAAACTGAGAACGAATATGATAAAAAGGGTGGGATAAGAAAAAAGTTTTGAATGGTAAGGGGTGGGGTGGGGGTGGGGGTGGGAGATTGAGGGTCGGAGTAGGGATGGGGTGATTTTGAGAGTTGTATGAATATTTCAATTTAATAGTGATGTTGAAAGAGAGTTTTGGAAAATGTTTTCTTACTTTTTGAAGGGAAGTCATTGTCCTTAGTTGTAAGGAAAATGAGTTGATTTGGAAAATATTTTCCAAAACCTGTAAGCCAACCAAACAGGAGAATGAAGGAAAACATTTTTCAGAAAATGTTTTCCTTCATACCAAACACACCCTTAATTATGATATTTGGCCCATAGAGATTCATTTTTCTCTTAATTATGATATTTTGCCTATAGAGATGCATTTTCCTCTTAGTTATGATATTTGGACCATAGAGATGATTTTCTTCATAGTTATGATTATTGAGCCTATAGAGATGATTTTCCTCTTGGTCATGATGCATAACCTATAGATATGAGATGTCTAATAGAGGTGATATACTTGTTGATATTATGTCTCCTAGATGTGAAATACCTCTTATATGTGAGATGATTATAGATATGCTACGGCTTATAAATATGATTATTGATATGAGTTCCGGATATGTAAATGGTCCTAAGGCCATGATTATGATGTTGTGATTATTCCGGATAAATTAATGGGTCAAGGACCGTGTTATGGTATTGATTAAATATCCAAGACGTGTTTATCATTGTGAATGATGTGATTGTGATTTATGAATATTAATATGTATATGTTTGTATACATATATCTCCGGTGTGGGACGGAGGAAGATGCAGTATGATGCTTGTTATTCCATTGCTTGAATACTGGTGATGGAATGCATAGGTTTGGTACGTTCATGATTATTTACCATTATAAATGATGTGATTATAGCCGAAATATGATCTTATGATTTTTCTTCTTGTTAGACGGTTAAGCTATGTAGCAACTAGTTGTCTATTAGTTGACTATTGCATTTGATGGCTAGGAAGCTAATGTATTAGTTAATGAATCTTGCTTGGTTGGAGCATGGTAGCTAATGATGGTCAGCTAATGGTTAGGCGACAAGTATTAATATGTTGTCTAGTATGATTAACAAAAATAGAATGAATAGTTGATAATAATGAATGGTGGATAAATGACGATTTTAGTCTAATGATGAACCTAGACTAGATGTTAGATGTTGACTATTAAATGAATAGTGGTTAATTGTTATCCCGTGAATAAGGATTATGTGAAGGATAATGTTTAGGCTACTAACTAGAGGTTATGTGATGACTAGCGAACTAGCGGTTGAATAATAATAAATGTTGGTTTGCTAATAACGAGTAATTGGGATGTATTGATATGATAGATATCTTTACGGTTATGAGTATATTAGCTTGCGTCTGTGCACCTATTATATGCCTATATTTATGTGTCGAGAGTTATGATGATACATTGATACCCGATAAGGCCGGAGGATATTATGATGATATTGATACCCGGTTCGAGTCCGGAGGATACTATTAAGATGATATTGATACCCGGCAAGGCCGAAGGATATTATGATGATATTGATACCCGGTTTGAGTCCGTAGGATACTATTGAGATGATATTGATACCCGGCAAGGCCGGAGGATATTTTGATGATATTGATACCCGGTTCTAGTCCAAAAGATACTATTGAGATGATACTGATACCCGACAAGGTCAGAGGATATTGTGATAATATTGATACCCGATTCGAGTCCGGAGGATACTATTGAGATGATATTGATACCCGGTGAGGCCAGAGATTGATGAAAATGATGATGGTCCTAATGAGGACAGTTATGATGCATTGTGATATTGATGGTATATTTTGCATTCATTCCTGCATGCGCATCGCCTATCACCAATATGCACCTATGTTGTAACACCCCATATTCAAGTACGTGTATTGGCGTATTCAAGTATGTGTATTGCTCTTATTTATATGGAATTTATTTTATTTTATTTTATTTATACCAGAATTTGTCCGTCGATGGTTCCATACGAAGGTTATTGAATAAGCTTTCCAACGATATAAAGATTTCCAAAAACGGATAGGTTTCGGATATAATCGAGCACGTTCGAAACTATAAAACGGTGGCCGAGATATTTGGGAATAGTAAATGTGCAGGAAAATTTCCTGCAAACAAACTGCTGAGGCCAGCCAATTTTTTTGGGTCAACTTCGAAGGATCATAACTCCCTTAATATAATGAAATGGGAGAGCTGCAACCTATGAAAATAAAGATCTTTGAGTCTTCTTTCCAATGCAACTAGTTTCATCCAAATCCAACATCTGAGTAAGGAGTTATACTCGTTTTACTTCAGCCTCTCAAAATAGATTTTTAGGGTCAACTTCAAACGACCATAACTCCTTGTACAGGACGAAGTGGGTGGCCTACTTTATATGAAATAAAAGACCTTTGAATTATCTTTCCAACGATACCAATTTCACCCAAATTCGATATCGGAGCAAAGAGTTATGGTCGATCTACTTTAGCTTATCAAAACAGTCCATTAAAGGACAGATTTGACATTATTTAAATTTTAAAGGTATTTTGGTCATTCCCTATTATATTATGGACGGGAATATGTGTGTATATACATGTATATGATTTCAAAAACTCATTTTCATCATCAATCATTGAGAAAGAACAAACCCTAGCCAAATTTGACCTTTAAATTACTTTTGTTTCAACCGTAGAAATTCCAAAGTAATCTGTAACTGCGTTTGTCATCTCGAGAGCTTCGAACGGAACCTATTATTTGTGCAAACAAGATTACATAATCAAGAGGTGAATTCTAAGGTATGAATATTGTTTGCCTTTGTTCTCTTCCATATGTATATGTGTGATAGAGGATTATATGTATTGGTTGTTATTGAAAAGTGATGAAAATAGGGTTATGGACTATTTTGCATGGTTTGGTTGTATTGAATTGTGGAAGGTAGATATGGTAATTGAGTTATGGAAGGTGGATATGGTGATATACTATTGAATTGA